>NC_135400.1:3035892-3635892 GCF_051989625.1 Stigmatopora argus
GAATCTTCAGCACCTGAAAGTGACGCTAAACCACACATCACAATAAATTGAACTATTAGTGACCATAGCAGTGTGTTGCAAATAAAAAATCAAACTGCTCTTTTTTGTCTTTGTGTAAGACCTTGCTTGCATAATATCACACAATTTGCATTATTTGGCATAGTTATCACTGTTTTTTGTTGTTGTTTTTTTGTTGTTGTTTTTTAACCGTCCGCAATAGTCAATTTGAGTAAGATAAATTACTACCTGGTTAACCAAAAATGGCTACTAGTATTTATAAATGCATATTAAAAGTTTTATATTTATTTATATTAATGAATCACCAGCCGCCTTAACTGTTCAGTGTTGTGTAAGTACAAAACAGGGTCTGAAATATGTGTACTTTATCTATTAATGGTACACACAACTGTGACAGAGAGTTTTTGGGTGGAGGGAAGCATTAATCGTGACCACAACTCATGGGAAATACAAAAGCATAAGTAAAAATAGCATACTATTGATGTTGAAATTCTGAAAAGTATTCTGGTTGTTACTATGACAATGTTTTTTTCTTTAGTTTTTTTCTATGGTGATGGCTGGTCTAAACCCCCACTTATAGTGAATCACAGTTCGCCATTGATTTTGCTCATTGTTGGCTATTTTCCTGGTGACATGAATCATGATGAAAACATTCATATTCTTTTCAATGAAGAAAATAAACTCATTGCCAAACCACGTTTGGCACAAAACGACATCGTGACCCATAATTTTTCATAACATCATGGTTTTAAAACAATCCATATTTTCATAACAAAATTATCAATATATTGAGAAAAAAAGTGCATTCGTTCATTCATCTTCCATACCACGCATCCTCGAAAGGGTTGCGGTGGTTGCTGCAGCCTAACCAAGCTGACTTTGGGCAAAAGGCAGACTACACCAGACTAGTCGCCAGTCAGCCGTAGGGCACAAAGAGAGACAAACGACCATACTCACTCACAATCATACCTCCACCAGCGGGAATCGAGCCTGCACCAAATTCAGGCGAGTGAATCTCTACACCACGAGGTGGCTGATTTATTTTAAATAAATTATCATTATCCTCATCACCACTGGTCAAACAAGGTTGAATTCGGGTGGTTTAGATCTTGGCTGAGGTGAAGGCCTAGTTGTAGTGTTCACGGTTTTGCCACTGATTTTCATTCATTTTCTGAACCGCTTATCTTCACAAGGGGGGTGCTGGAACCTATCCCAGCTAGGGTGGGGTACCCTGAATCGGTGGCCAGCCAATCGCAGGGCACCAGGAAACAGACAACCAGTTGTGCTCACACTAATACCTAGGGGCAATTTATAGTGTTCAATATGCAAATTCCACACAGTGAGGGCCGACCTGGATTCGACCCCAGAACTGTGAGGCCACGCGCTAGCCACTCGTCTGCTGGGCCACTGATTTTTAACATTGTTTCCTATTTTCTTGATTCCAAATAGCATGAGACCAATAATCACCTTTCTACATTTGTGCTCAACATAATGTGGATTACGTGAAAAAACAATGAACCATAGTTTTGTATCAATGTTGAGGTTTTAGAAGACATTTAATTTCATAACAAAAGATATCAATATACTGAAGAAAATGTATAAATAACCTTGCAAATTATGGTTCTTGTGATCGCTGCTGGTTAGATAAAAGCTGTGATTTATTGGCCGTGGACCTAAATACATTCTTGATTTGTTTGCCCCGACAAACCGCGAAATTTTGGATGTCATTGATAATACCATTAGAAATTGCTCGATATCCAGCCCTGAATGCGATCCCTTGGGAAAACATTTTCGCTTCCAAAACACCACACGCTCGAGGAGGAAATGTAATTGGGTTTTACTGACATGATCGACCGGGTACACGCTATTTGTTAGTAATAGTGTACGTTCACACTAGATGGCGCGAATCATTCATTCATTTGTTTTCTGAACATCTTTATCCTCACAAGGGTAGTGGGGGTGCTGGAACCCATCCGAGCTGACTTCGGGCACGAGCCAGGGGACACCCTGAATCGGTAGCGAGCCGATTGCAGGGCACGAGGAGACAGACAACCATTCATGTTCACACTCATACCTACGGACATTTTGAAGTGTCCAACCATCCTACCATGCATGTCTTTGAAATGTGAGAGGAAACCAGAGTACCCAGGAAGAACATGCAAACCGACCTGGATTTGAACGCATGACCCCAGAACTGTGAGGCCGACGCGCTAACCACTCATCCGCCGGTCAAATTTTTACTAAATCATTACATTCCAAACCATGATTTTCCGAAACATTCAATGTGATGGCTTACAAGCTTTGTGTATGGAATTAAAAGCCACTCCATTGTAGACAACTCGCCTTGGGAGAAGTGGTTAGATTCCTGGTTTTGGAAATAATACAAGAATTTAGTATCCTTGATAATAGTAAGATGGGCATCATTATGGCCATCTCTGTTACTTGTTGTATTCTGTGTTTGCTCTCACTCTGTCTATGTGTTGTAGTTAGGACCATCAATGACAGACTTGAGCGCACTCCCCTGTATGATGGCCTGCGGTACGGTACCGGTGGTGCCAATGGATTAGTTTGAGAGGGATAAAGCCAATGTGGAGGGCGGTTTTTATGAAAGATTCATTCGTTCATTTTCTGAACAGCTTTATCCTCACTAGGATCATGGGGGGTGCTGGAGCCTATCCCAGCTGACTTCGGCTAGAGACTGGGGACACCCTGAATTAGCCGATCGCAGGGCACAAGGAGACAAACAACCATTCATGCTCACACTCATGGGTGGGTGTACAGTCGTATGTGTACAGGGAGTACAGAAGAGGACTCAGTACACAGCCTTGAGGGGAGCTAGTGCTCAGTGCAATGGAGGAAGAGAGGTGGGGACCAAGTCTAACAGACAGTCTTCTGGATTTTTTACTTGCAAGGAGTCCGAACAGTTGATGTCAAGTCCTCGCTCCGTTCATGCCTCACACGCCTTTTTTGTTGTTTATTAAATTCAGGGACCCTAGTTACAATAGATGGGGAGGGGTGAAACAGAAGTGAGACGTCAAAACAAATGAAGGTCTGAAAGTCATGTGCAGCTCAAGGTGTTTTGGATATTCTTTGTTTAGTCCACTCCAAGCAGTCCAAGGTGTTTTGGCTTCTCTTTATTTAGTCTAACTACGGTTCTCAGGAGCAAAGCATTTACTTTGTTGCAAGCAAACATAATAATATGAAACTGAGTTTAATAGTAAAGTGTTGGCTTTATTATGGGATGTTTCTATATGTTTTGTAAGCATTTTTAATAAGTAATAAGGCTATGAATTAATTCATGATAATATTGTAGATGTATGCATTTTAATTACTTTTGTATAAGAGTGTCTTTAATTTGAGACTGGGACAAACTCGAGGTCACCCTGCTGGCTCCAGCTTGTTGACATAACACCTCACCCTCCAAGGACTGTTTACTGGGAGATAGACCTCGCAACCCAGCCACCCAGATGCAAGTTCGCAATGATCTACTAAGGACTCATAAATTGTTTTGTCTGGGACGCCGGCAGCTTACCTTATAAAGATATTATTATGCTTATACTGCAAATTCTTACGCAGATGTTTTGGTTTCAATCTAATAATGGCAATTGTTTTGAATCAGATTACATTGAAATGTTTTCCGTTTGTCGCGACTAAATACATAGAAGAATAGATTACACGTCAGAATGCTTGGGAACGAAGCAGCGTTATGAGTATACTCCTTGCAAGTTGTAACCAGATATGTGAAAGATGTCTTCCAATTTTTAATTAAATATTACTAATAATGATTTACCATTATTCCAACATAAAGCAAAGCATATTCTTCATTGCAAGCAAATATATAACAATGTGAAACTAATAATTCTCTAATGAAAATGAAAAAAGTTTAGTAGTAAAGCAAAGCATTCTTCATTGCAAGCAAGTATATAATAATGTTAAACTAATAATCCTGACATTCCCCCTGTTATTGTATATTTGTACATAGTCCCATTTCCTTTATAAAACTTCCTTCCGGCTTTATTTTATTAATTCATATTTTACAGCGGCGGTCCGTGCATTTTCTAGCGACGCCTTCAGCGAATCAATCCAACCCTCAAAAACTATTTTATGGCGATAAAACCTTTACTGCAGCTACAGCTGCGACACATAAAAAATAATCAATAATAACCTCATACAATTGAAATATTATTTAGGAATATAGCCATATTTTACTCACCAAAAATCCTTTTTAACTACACAATATCCATCCTCCTTTCTTTCTTCCTTCTTTTCTATCGCCATCGAAGCTAATGCTGAAAGTCGAGCCTGTCCTGTCGTATTTCTGGCATACGTTTTTATTCGATTTAGTGCTGAAAATGTTCATTCCCGGTTGTGACAGATTTGCTTGCTTTGGAGTTGTCCGACCTTTCTTAATGATGTCCAGCTTTTTTTCTTGAAAAGTCCGTCTTGAAAATGGCTTTAAATCAACACAACAATATATTTGCTTGTGCAGCTCGCTCCAGATACAGTTTGGTAGCTCTGGCTAATCCACTTTATCACTAGCCAATCATAGTTAGTGAAAGCGATGACGTATCCCTACGCCTGTGACAAGGCATTGTGGTGTTGCCAACTCGAAATCTGATTGGTTAAAGCAAGTCTTATCAACGCTTGTTTAATGCAGCAGAGCCTGCAGAACTGATTGTGAAGGCCTTGAGGCAGATTTCTGACCCTGGCAACAAATAATGGCTGAAATGTGATTGGTTAAATGCTTCAATATGAAAACACATCTGGAAGCAGTGCAACCAGGGGGGAAGCAATGAAAGTAAGCTAACAGACAATTTTGAATTATTTAATAATTATTGATGGACAAAATATAATATATGATTCAGATATTTTCTTAGGCCAGCAGAGAAGGCCTTGAAGGCCCTGACGGCCCGCCACTGATATTTTATGACAAATGCAAATACAATTCCTCCGGGTACTCCGGTTTCCTCCCACATTCGAAAAACATGCATGGTAGGATGTTTGGGCACTCTAAATTGCCCCTAGGTATGGGTGTGAGTGTGCATGGTTGTCCGTCTTCTTGTGCCCTGCGATCGGCTGGCCACTAATTTAGGGTGTCCCCCGCCTTTGGCCCAGAGACAGCTGGGATTGGCTCAAGCACCCCCTGCGTCCCTAATGCTGATAAAGTGGTTCAGAAAATGAGATGAGATGAGACACAAATACACTTGGGGAAATTCCGTTAGCTCGATCTTTAAGGGAATTCACCTTACTTGCATGTCTGGTCTGAAAAAGGAAGAACAAAACCATTCTCGTCCAATTCACTTTCATAATTAGCATAATTATGGACATCAATGCTCTCACCAGTAGGCTGTCTAATAAGTGGATACATAATTTATTTGCAGCACATCACCACCACAAGTCAAAATGTGGAATCAGTGGCACAGTTTGTCTTGGAACATGGGCACATGTCTCATTTACCGCCCCCAGATTCAGACCATCTAAGGCTCAAACACGTAAAGTTAGCAAAGAGAAAAAATGGCTTGTCATTCACTGCTTTCGTAACAGGATAGACACTGTTTCATTTTTTCTTTGGTAAAACCCTTTTCCCCATGAATGGTGATTGAAGTAGTCTTATATGTGGGAGGAAAATCATTGTTTGAATGTTCATTCTCCTAAGGATGTTGTCTCGAATTCATGTTTGGAAACCACCTTCAGTAGGTGCTGTGATATCCGATTGTATTTTTCTCCGAGTTTTACTCGTCTAGTCATTCGTTTTAACCTTTTGTAAGAAGGCTGAGTCTCAAATAAAACGCTTTCACCCTGTTTTTTAATATGGAGACAATAAATCCAATAGAAAAGAGATCCCCATGGTTAAATGCATTCCTCCCTGAGCAATAATCCTTCTAATCTATATTGGGTTGATTTAATTTTATTTCATCAGAAAGTTTTTCTCACCTGTCTTCTAAAATGTTTCAACTGAGATAACCTTCTTACAATGTGACCGGTGGATCCACATCCCCCTCTCGGCTATTTTCATGTCTGCTGGCTAGTCAGCAACACTTGGTATGGACATTCCCACTTTGGGTCGTGCCAGTGCTTCTTCTTTATATTGCAGATGAGCACCCAGGATCCTGGCACCACTGTTGGTCCAGTCCATTTGCTGTTGAGAAGCACAACCTCCCTCTGGTCATTTAAGTTCAAGGTGTTTCTCTGAAGAATTTTCTCGTGTAGTCAGCTAGAGTAGCCTCCTTATCCACTTCCCGTTGTGTAGTGAATAATGGCGAGTTGTATGGTCTACCAAATAGGATTTCATATGGTGTTGTCCGATTGAACTCGTTATGTTAATGTGTAATTTTACCAAATCAACGCATTTTGTCCATGGTCTTTTACAGTCCCACTCATTCGCCCGCCGATTGTGGATAGTAGGCGCAATGATTTCGTAACAAAATATGGAACCTTCTGCCAATCGCGTCAATTATTTTGTTAACAAATTGGGTACCATTATCACTATAAATGGTTTCTAATAATCCTGACAAGGACACTGCAAAAGAGGTAATTTAAAATTAACTTTATACATTTAAATAACATTTTTTTTAAAAAGGCCACCCAGTGGACAAGTTGTTAACGCATCAACCTATAGTTCTGGGGTAGAGGGCCTGGCTTCGCCGGTCCCACCTGCATGGGCGACAAAGCCTCTCCAATTTCGATCCAAAATCGAGTGTTTTTATCGATTTTTTTGCAGTACAGATGACTTGGAATAAGACATGCATGCAATGTTTGTCTCTGTATTGTGTTATGGAAAAACTGAGAATTATTGCTCTGGCTTTATTGCATGTACTGAAAATATTGACCCAAAGTTGTAAAAGGCTACCCTCAAACTTTCCGACCATGCCTGGATGAATCGTTTTTTTTGAAGGAGTTGAAACGGAAACCAACACTTAATCTTCACCTGGACATGAAGCACTAATTCAAGTAACAGAAGCCGGGCCCATCTGCTTGTTAGATGTAAAAAAGCAGTCATAAAAGTAATAGTAAGAATAATAAGAAGAAGAACATAGTAATAGGTTGTTTTTGAGAATGCAAAAATCGAGGGTTTTTATCGATTCTTTGCCACATGCAGCCATTGACCTGGAAAAATATAGGCTTAAAATTTTTCCCTTTTCATGGTGCTTTAAATAAACAAAGTAATTTTTGTCTAAAAGTTTTGCAAGTACCAAAAAAATGAGCCCAAAGTTGCACTTTTTGACCTTAAAAATGTGATTTCCAGTTAGAATAATAGATTTTTTTGAAAAAACTGGGGCCCAAATTCAAAAATCGAGCGCGGTAACATTCTAGAGCCGTACATTTGCAATTTTTTGTTCAAAACCACATTCAAATCGGATGCACGGTGTTGTCTCCATTTTATCCGATGTTAACGGACAAACACTAACGCACACACACGGATTCTCAGAAATAGTAATATGTATAGATTAAATAGACTTTCCAATGTGATAAAACAGGGGACCCATATTTATAGGAATTATATTACAAATAGGAAAACTCCATAATGTATTAGGGGAATTTGAAAAAAGAATACTTGATACTGATAAGGTCTGTGCATTTTGAAGTTGTGACACAAGTACATACTTTTTATTTGGTATTTTATTTGGAAATCTGAATGTATTTTCTAACCATATTTTCCTCACGTTGACTCCACACCACGCATGATTACGTGTGCACGCATATAGACGTCGGGCCACGAGGTGGAGATCAAGGCACTCAACTCGAAGAAATGTCTTTTATGTTGTCTCTTCGCTATTATTTGTGTGCCGCATGTGTCCTTGAATTTGAAGAATTAAAGTAAACGATCGTAAAGCAGTCACATGCGAAGAATTTCCTAAATAAACACTAGGGCAGAAGCTGCGCTACCTATCAATAACACATTTCAGTTTATGTTTTTGACCACAGCCGGTGAGCAGGCGCAGGAAAACCACGTTTCCACAGCAACGAGAAGCCAACTGATTCAACCGTTCGAGCGGGACTCCTTCACCCTCCGTCCAAAATGAATTCGAAGTAAGAAATGCAGTTGAACTCGACCAAGAACTTGACGTCGATTCTGTTTAAATGAGAGGTCCATTGATTTGACCACCCACAAGACCCCCCCCCCCCCCAACCCCACTAATTTTGGGACGTTTGGAACAAACATTTAACGACGTTGTTCCAATTGATGTGAAATGAAATCGCCCTAGCTAACGTCGGAAAACTTGATGTGCTGGGTTTTGTTTCCATCTCTGCTAGAAATGCCAAAGATCTTAAGAGCACCGACGTTCAACCGGCGAAACCTGGCAAGTATAACTATTTACATGACGCCAGGCACTCTCACGTGGCTCTCCGTGTCCAGATATAACGGTTCTATTTTGATGTGCTTTTAACTTAAATTGCCCGTATATATATATATATCATACATGTCAACCTCTGCCGATAACTGCCCTTATAAATGATTATGATTCCCCTTACAAACCCCCAAAAAAACTTACAAACACCGTACGAGTCGTACGGTGTTTGTAAGGTTTTTTGGGGGTTTGTAAGGGGAATCATAATCATTTATAAGGGCAGTTATCGGCAGAGGTTGACAGGTATGATATATGTATATATATATATATATATATATATATATATATATATATATATATATATATATATATATATATATATATATATATATATATATATATATATATATATACACACATACATATATACACATACATATATACATATATATAAACAAGCTTTCGTCAAATTGCCTAACAAGTAAATGTCAATGGCGTTCGATGATATTTACTAAAAACGATTATGCTTTATTGCAGTTATTTGGTAAACAAACAAAAAAGTTATCTTATTGATGGTGTTGAAATAGGACTGAGAAATGATCACTTCTTTAACAGTATCTTACAAGTTTTGGGAAAAATGCAATGGTGAGAAATAATGAGCTGATTGTAGACAATATATATATATATGTGCTTTAATATCCTAGGTGGGAAAAAAGGATACCATTGTAAGCGCCAGATATCCCAAATCCCTGGACTGTCCCCTGTTATCACAGTCAGTGACGAGAGGAACTTTGGCAAAAGGGTTGGCGTTCTTGACAGTGATTCCGAATACATTAAGCTTGCAAAACAAGGCGGTCACAAAGGTGGTGCCATTACATCGTATAATACACTTAAGGTCTATGTACTAGTGTGCACTTTGTCCTCAATTCGGTGCAGAATTTGAATAACTGCGTCCTATTGCCCAGGAGAGCTGCGTTGCTTCTGCATAACGACTACAAAAACTTCCCAGGCCAAATTCCACTGGTTAAGTATGTTTGCAACAATCAGGTGGAAATCAAGGGCAGTGGTTTGTGCGTCGGCCTCGCAGTGGGGGACCTGGGTTCAAATCCAGGTCGGTCCACCTGTGTGGTGGACGTTGCATGTTCTCCCTGGGCCTGCATGGGTTTTCTCTGGGTACTCTGGTTTCCTCCCACAGTCCAAAGACATGCATGGTAGGCTGATTGGACACTCTAAATTACCCCTAGGTATGAGTGTGAGCGTGAATGCTTGTTCATCTCCTTGTGCCCTGCGACTGGCTGGCCACCAGTCAGCTGGGATAGGCTCCAGCACCCCCCATGACCCTAGTGAGGATAACGCGATTCAGAAAATGAGATGAGGAAGAAATGATGAGGGTTCTCACGAGAACGCAAAAATTCAGGCTCCACCTCGCGATAACACGAGTTCCACAGAAACATGAAGGTGGCACGTCCCATTATTACTATCACTTGTGAATATACGATGGATAAGTGCTACCTTTGTTTTATAAAGAAAACTAAGTCATTTAGTTTTGTCTTTTTTTTTCTACATGAGGACATAACAAGCTCATGAAAAAGGAAATATTTTGGGTGTTTATGAAAATGGGAAGTATCCACAGATTCCTTGATCCTTGTTGACAACAGTGTTTTATTTTGCAAAGAAATCGGATTTATTATGTATCAGTGCCTAATTTTCTTTCCAGCCCAGGGGAATCATGCCAACTTCATGCGATCGGGGTGTGACGTCCGGAAAAAAATGACTTCTGCATCATCATTACGATTAGATCCGTCCTGTCATAGAGGTTTCCTGGGAGGTGAAAATTGTCGGCTTGATTAGTCTGGGAGACGGCATCGTGGCGCGAGCGGTTAGCGCGTCGGCCTCACAGCTCTGGGCCAGGTCATGTCTACCTGTGTGGAGTTTGCATGGTCTCCGGGACTGCGTGGGTTTTCTCCGGGTACTCCGGTTTCTTCCCACATTCCAAAAACATGCATGGTAGGCTGACTGGACACTCTAAATTGCACCTGGGTATGGATGTGAGTGTGCATGGTTGTCTGTCTCCTTGTGCCCTGCGATCGGCTGGCCACCGATTCAGGGTGTCCCCCGCCTCTGGCCCGTAGTCAGCTGGGATCGGCTCCAGCACCCCCTGCCTAATGAGGATAAAGTGGTTCAGAAAATGAGATGAGAGGTGAGATGATTAGTCTGCTTCAGAAAAGCTACGATGCTGTGAACTCAAATAAAACCCAATCAGTATAAATGAGCCTCTAGGTGAGTGGTAGTTGAAAACCTACCGTGCACTTAAATGGGAATTAAAAGAGGAGTCGGTTTTTAAAATGTTCTCACATTCAAACACTTTGTGAACAAGTGAACATCGCATTCAGGCCTTTTTGCGCCAACCACTGTATACACGAGTACAAAGCTGCCAAATACAACAACTCTTCTGTAGATTACTAGTCCAGATTACCAGACTACTAAATACGTTTTTTGTATCAAAACCACACAAAGAAAATCAAGCAATGTTTTTTTTCAGCAATTTCAATTCATTCATTTTCTGAACCGCTTTATCCTCACTAGGGTCGCAGGGGGTGCTGGAGCCTATCCCAGCTGACTTCGGGCCAGAGGCGGGGGGACACCCTGAATCAGTGGCCAGCCCATTGCAAAGCACGAGGAGACAGACAACCATTCACACTCACACTCATACCTAGGGGCATTTAGAGTGTCCAATCAACCTATCATGTATGTTTTTGGAATGTGGGAGGAAACCAGAGTACCCATAGAAAACCCACGCAGGCCCAGGGAGAACATGCTAACTCCACACAGATGGACCGACCTGGATTCGAACCCAGCGGCCCAGAGCTGTGAGGCCGACGGGCTAACCACTCGTGCACGGGCCGTGCAATTCGTTTTTGGCTCGCCATTTTAACTTACCATCACGATTAATTGTGAAACCCAACGTCATCTTCTGAATAAGTTATCCATTTTGCACGTCATCAAAATGTTCAAATATTTTGGACGTTTGATGTAACTTCGCTTCCTTTTCAACGACACGTTTGCGTTCTCATCAGTTGTTTCAGTGTGGGCATGTGTTATCTATGTCCACAAAATGAAAACGTGAGTAATAGTTGATTTGCTATTTGTGTTTATTTCTTTGCAATAATTAACTTGAGATAAGGAAACCATTTGAAAAGCTTTGGAAAATTTGATCGTATTGAGCTTTATTTTTGTATGTGTCATTGGTAAATACCACTAGAAAAAAGTGTCACATAATCTGAAAATTCTTTACCCACTACGAAATGGGATTTTTTACGTTTGGCAGCTCTGCCAGTGTACCACGAGTGATGTCAGGTATGCCATGTGAAATTATCTGCCAATAATATGCCGTTGTCTCCGTCACCATCAAAAAGGTATAAGATTAAAATACGAAAATTAAGTCACACATTGTAATATTACAAGATTAAGATCATCATATGAAGAGAGAAAAATCGTAGTATTACAACATTAATGTAAATTTGTTGCTTGATTTTACCTTATTTGAACCTGAAGTTGTTTGATTTCACTCTCAACTTTTAGCAAGGTAAGATCTGTGTCATCATAAAACTGCTTTTGAGATATAAGGAATATTGGGTGAGAAAAGTTTTAAAATTACAAAACTAAAGTTATATTACTTAGATTATTACATTGTATTTGTTACGGTGGAAGTGATTAGCGCATCAGGCTCACAGATCTGCGATAGAGGGTTTAATCCCAGGTCCAGACCTCTCTGTGTGGAGTCTTCATGTTCTCCTCAGGTGTGTGGGTTTTCTCCAAGTACTCAGGTTTCTTCCTACATCCCAAACACATACATGTTAGGCTGGTTGGACACTCTAGATTGCTCCTCCTACCTATAAGAGTGAATGGTTGTCCGTCTCCTTGCCCTGCGATTGGCTGGCCACCAATTCAGGGTGTCCCCAACCTGGCCCCCAAAGTCAGCTGGGATAGGCTATAGCACACCCGTGACCCTTGTGAGGATAAGCAGTACAGAAAATGAATGTTTATGTTACGCGCTCCCTCCACCAACAGACCTGAATCAAATCATCTGGATCAGTAGCAAACTTCTGGACAGCTTGCTGATAAATTGATCATTTGATTCAGGTGTGGTAGAGGAGGGAGATATCGAAAACAGATTGGATAGGGGCTCTTGAGGACCGGACTTGGCCACCCTTGACATAGAGCAAGGGTTGGTGTCTAACGGCTTCAATGCCGCACGTGGCTCTTTTATCACTCTAATAAGTCTTTAGATTAATATGTATTGTGGCATCAGAACTAACAAAGGAATTTTGTATTTTTTGTTAACTAAACACGCAGGTCATTATTTCACCAACTATGAACAGTTGTGGTCACACTCAGAAGCCCCTTATCCTCGATATCTCGGTATATTTGTGCAGCCAAAAGCCAAACACTGACCTACACTGATTCTTCTTTTCTTTTCTGTTTTGTTTTGTTTTAGAACAAAATCTTTGCATAAAAGACAGTTAAAGTGATGACTAGCATTTAAATACTAGTCTTACATCTACATCTGCGAGGGACAATCAGTATTACTGACATCATAAGGAACAATCTGGCTTACTGGCATTTTTTGGCTAAAATAGTACCGTCATTTTGAAATGTTTGCCACCACTTACAATAGCCACTTCTGGGCAAAACCTTTTTTTCCCTACAATATCACACATCAGAAAAAGTGTTTCATTTTTTTCCCACTTATTAAACAACTCTTTTTGCTGGGTATGCACATGATGAATGTGTTGTTTTTCCCTTTAAGTATTCACACACTCACAAAAGCATTAAGAAATCTATGCATTTATACCATGTTACGAATTGCTGGTCAACTATCAACAGGGACATGTGCTTCCTCAAATTGTGGGGTGAAAAAAATCTAGGGTGCTTTAGTCACTATACTTTCCATCTATCCTTTTTCAACACCGCTTACCCTTGTCAGGGTTGTGGGGTGCTGGAGTCTATTTGGACCTTGGACAAAAAGGCAAAAAGGCAGACTACACCCTAAACTGGTTGCCAGTCAGTTGTAGGGCCCACTGAGACAAGACAATCACAGGGAGTAGGTTGAAGTTAATTCCTCACCAGCTCTACTGAATTCAGGCGAATGCACCACTGACTTTTTTTTATATTAGTGGCTTTAATTGTTTTAGGATTGTTGAGGACAAAAAGAACTAGTGCATGGACCTTTATTTGACAATCATTGGCTTACCTTACAGTGATATTACTTTGGTGAGGAATGCTTATATCCTTTCTTCTACAGGGCTTCTGTACTTTGATAACGCACTTGCTAGCAAGCCAGAAACTTTCAACTCTGCAGAAGTACTTGCGGATGGTCCAATAGAAGCGCTTGGCAACTTGAAGTATGTTTTAATTTTAAGATACTTTAAGAAAATGCACAAGAACCCACTTGACTTGAGGAATGATTTTACTGTGTTTTTCCAAGTGTCATTTGCACTAAAGAGAGGAAAAGTCCAACAACTTCACAGAGGCCACTACCTCCTTTTTGGACAGACAACATGTCTACATGGGAAAGGGATGGTGGCAGCCCTCTTAAAGACAAGGTAAAAAAATATTGTAGATCAACATGAGGCCCCCCATTCGTCGATGTAGCAGCGTTCGAGGTTGTGTCACAAACACAATGGTGTGCCAACGCAGGGCTCCCATTGGTGCATTCGGGACTCAGCGGGTTCCACATTTTACCTTACAGGTTAGCGGAGAGCCATATGGACTCATCAAAAGAGACATATGGCTCGCGAGATGATGATACAGCATCTAAAACTTGATTATACAGTACAGTATCTACAACATGGATCGACATACGCGCAGATCCACATACGACCGGTCTATCGTAACCAAATGCGGTCCTAAGTCGACAACTGCCTGTACATATATTTGGATGATTTCATTCATGAGGCCATTAAACGAGACCTTTAGAAAAAATGTGAACCTGAAAATGTTTATTTACAATGCAAAACTTTCACAAATATGTGTATTGTAAACATGTACCTTGTGAATACCTATAGTAATACCATCCTCCATTGTACTTACTAAAAAGCAATAAACATGGAAAATATTCTTACTTATGTAATATTGAGAAAGTGTTATTTACTCTACAAAAATTGGTCTATCAATGAGGCTATGTACTATAGTAATCCTTGCAATGTGTGGAATGAAAATAAAACAATAGAGCTAGATAGTTAGAATGGGTTAATAGACTGACATTATATTTATGTTTTGCAGAACAAGAAGGTTCATGACAAACAGGTGGTGCTATCGCAGATGTCCCCTCCAAATAATGGAGGGATCAAATTCAGGAGGACGTAAGTTTTTGCTCACAATAGAGCCTTGTTGTTGGTATGTGACAAAAGCGGCTGCAATTTTGTCCACTGCTGTCACTTAACAGGCTCAATTACATCACTTGCGGTTTGTTTCTGTTTACATGGTGGAATGTGCCCCCCATGTTTCTGTGGATCCCACGTTTTTGCAAGATTGCGCCTAAATTTGCACGTTTTCTTGAGAACCCTCGTGATTTCCTCTAATTGTCGCAGATATTCTTAACCAGTAGACTTTGGCCTGAGACATTTTCGAAGTTGTGATGCAGATGGCAATGCAGCGCTTTCCTGTGTCAAGCGTCGCACAGTGGGTTCTCCCAGGAAAATTGGTATTATTGGTTCATGGTAAAATTTAATGGGAATTCCTTTTATGATGATTATTGGTGACTTACATCACCTGCACAACCCCATCTTTTTTAGTCATTCATTTTCTGTACCGCTTAACCTCACAAAGGGGGTGCTGGAGCCTATCCCAGCTGATCCAACGGACAGGCGACACTGAATTTGTGGCCAGCCATTCCCAGGGCACAAGGAGACGGACAACTATTTGGGCTCACACTCATACGTAGAGCCATTTTAGTGTTCAACCAGCCTACCCTCCGTGTGTTTGGGATATGGGAGGAAACCGCAATACACAGGAAGGTCCATTACCTGGGATCGAACCCTTGATCGCGGAAATGCGAGGCCTTGCTTCGTTAGTCTCATTCATTCATCTTCCATACCGCCCAGCCTCGAAAGGGCTGTGGGGGTTGCGGGAGCCTAACCCAGCTGTCTTTGGGCGAAAGGCAGACTACACCCTAGACTGGTCGCCAGTCAGTCGTAGGGCACACAGAGACAAACGACCATCCGCACTCCCAACCATACCATTTATAACTCTTCTGAGTTGTATTCACCGATGCCTATTATGTTCTTTGAGCAGTGAAACCAACTCACTGTGCTCTGAAAATGCCAAAATGACTTTTGTAAAATGTCTTTTTTCTCCAGTGTCTCTATCAAGAAAACCTCTCCAGTCAACATGTCTAAGCTGTTGAGTTTTGGTTATGTAGACGAGGACAAAACATTGGCAAGTGAGACCGAGTCTGAGTCAAGTGCAACATAATCATAACAATGTCTCACTGTAAATTTTAAGTAATTCGATCATGTAAAGGCATTTATTCATCATGCTATTGCTTTTTCTATGCCTCAAACTCACAAGCGATAATAAAAGGACGTGATTCCAAACTAATGTATATTTTGCAGTCCACTTTCCTGCAGCCTATGCACTATTGTACAAAAAGGCAGCTCAGTTATGTCCCATCTTTAATTCCCTGTGCTTATATGAGCTTTCCTACAATGCAAAAAACAAAAACAAGGTACAGTAATACCTGACATACGAGTGCCCCGACTTACGAGCAATTTGAGATACGAGTAAAATTTCAAACAAATACAGTAACCCCTCCTTTGCTCACTACATCGCAGATTTTTTTTCTGGTGGAATTTTACTTTTTTTTTGGAAGTTCATAAAAGTGTGAAAATCCACGCTGAAACTTGCAAGCGGAAGCCACTCCTGTCCTCTGCTTGCTACTAGAACTCAGCACTGAAGTAATAAAATGTTTTTTAAAATTAAAGTTCATAAAGATGTGAAAATCCACGATGAAACTCGGAGACGGAAACCACTCCCCTGTCCTCTGATTGCTACTAGAACTCAGCACTGAAGTAAAAAAAAAGCAAGCGGAAGCCACTCCCCTGTCCTCCGCTTGCTACAATTTTTTTTAAAGTTCTTAAAAATGTGAAAACCCACGCTGAAACTCGCAAGTGTAAACCACCCCCTTGTCCTCCGCTTGCTACTAGGACTCAGCACTAAAGTAAAAAAAACAAAAAAACAAAATATTTTTTAAATAGGGGTGACCCTACTTAGCGGTTTTTCGTTTATCGCAACCATGTCTGGTCTACATTAACCGCGCTAATGGAGATACGAGACAATTTTTAATACACGAGCATACAGCGGACACAAGCAGCTGCTCATGAGAACAAATGGGCACTGTCTTCTCGTCGCAACTCCCTCGTAAAAATGTCTCTACGAGCACTGGGCAGAGTTGCCTTTTTTCCATGTTTTTCCCCCATTAGTCAGTGCAGAATGGTGTACGCGTGGCGGAGCTTGCTCGCCAATACGAGAGGAGTACTACCTCCTGGGCAAGTTGGCAAGTGTTCCCGTGTTATCCCGGGCAAGTTGGCAAGTCCCGCGTCATCGTATTGTGAGGACATTGGTGTGCTTCATTTTCGGAATATTTTGAAGGGAAGACAAATGCAAACAACCCTCGATAGGTTCGTTTTAAATACTCCAGTTGAAAGTCAGGGTGGAGGCGGAGCCAACCCGGGAGAAGAAATGTTTTTTTTACCTTTAAAACAAAATTCGAATTAAGTTCAGTGTAAGGTTAGATTAAATGTATTTCAGTGTGTATCGTAATCCAAGTTCATTTAAATTGGTTTGTTATGTTACGAGCGCGTTGCTGTGCAAAAAGTCTCTCTCTGTCCCTCTCTCTCCCCTTCGCGAAATCCATCTAATTTTAGTACTATTAAACACCATAACCAATAGTTTTTTGTTACTCTGTTAATAGATGGCAAATTAGAACAAATAAAATGTTTTTCCATTCAATTATCCAGTTTTTTTGTCTTCAGAGTGTTGGAACGAATTAATTTGTATTTAGTTAATTTCTATGGGAAACGTTGATTTGAGTCCTGGGTTCAAATCCAGGTCACGTCCACCTGTGTCGAGTTTGCATGTTCTCAGGCCTGCGTGGGTTTCCTCCTCCCACATTCCAAAAACATGTCGGTATGGGTGTGAGTGTGCATGGTTGTCCGTCTCCTTGTGCCCTGCGATCGGCTGGCCACCGAATCAGGGTGTCCCCCGCCTCTGGCCCGGATAGGCTCCAGCACCCCCGTGACCCTAATGAGGATAAAGCAGTTCAGAAAATGAGATGAGAGATGAGACGTTGATTTGAGATATGAGTAAATCAACATACGAGCTCAGTCCTGGAACGCTCAAGGCACCACTGTATTGACTACTCTATGGCTCCATTTTGGCTTTAAACGTATCCACACATCAGTTAAAAGCAACAAGTACTTACTATTTGTATTTTTGAGTCTTATTTGACCTTTTAATTGCCTCAAAATACTTTTGTGGAGTTTTCTGTTGTTTATAAGCAGTGTGTTTTCTTGTGAAAGCAATAGCAGTCTTAATTTGTTGCCCATATTAATCACTGTGTGTATGTAAAGTCAGTTCAATAAGTATTTGAATACCCTGCTATATTGTAAGTTCTCTCACTTCGAAATCATGGATGGGTCGGAAATTTTCATCATAGTTGAATGTCCACTGTGAGAGAGATATTCTAAAAAGAAAAATCCAGAAATCATAATGTATGATTTTTAACAATTTATTTGTGTGATACACACAAATACACTGACAATAGAACACTGAAAAACAATGTTAATCTTTGGTACAGTAGCCTTGGTCTCCGTAGTCTATTCTCTATCATTTTTTACCAGGTTTGCACACACTTAAGGAGGGATTTTGGCCCACTCCTCCACTCAGATCTTCTCTAGATGGGTCAGGTTTCTGGGTTGTCGCTTAGAAACACAGAGTTTGAGTTTCCACAGATTTTCTAATGGATTTAGGTCTGGAGACTGGCTAGGCCAACCAACTGAAACAGCACGGACAGTTTGACCAATGAGCAGGATTTGGTTCCAGCCCATCAAAACACTTTCACCAATCCTTTGCCCTACAAGTCCAATCAGTGGATTTCACTCAGTTGATTTGTTTCTGCAGAAACCTCATTGGTTTGTCTGTGCTGGATCAGTTGGAACACAGACCAGGACTCATTCTAGCCCCTGAGGACCTGTTTCCTGTCGTATGGTTCCATGTCCTCTCTCTGTTAGTGTAACTTTCCTCCTTCAGTCCAAACACTTGCATGGTATGTTAATTGAATATTAAAAATTGTCATAGGATGTGAATGTGACTCCAAATGGTCCTCTAGGGTTAGTTCATTTCTCTTAAGAACAGGCATCTTCAAACCAGTCCTCAATGGCTGTTGTGGGTTCTGGTTTTTGTTCCAACGGATAATTTATGACAATGTAACCAATCAGGTTTCTGATAAAACAGGCAGCACCTGATTACACTACTACAAGTTATCTATAAAGCTTAACAGTTTTTTCATGTTTATATTTTATTTAAGACAATGATCGATGGACATCTAGCCAGGGCTTGTTTTTCCATCAACTCATTTAGCCACTTTCTCAAAGCAGCATCTGAGGGCTTGAACCTTTTCATATTAAAGTCTTAAATGTCACAAGGGAAGTCAGATATTCATTAATTAATATCACTAGCCAGTAACACAGTGAGATGATGCGCAACCCTCTTGCGCAAGCGTGCAAAATTAGATCTGTAACCCATTCCATTCTGATGCTGAGCAACAATCAGGATGACTTCAGAGAGCTGACCTATTTAACTCATTTTGACTCAATAGAAGAGTACAAATATACCAACATTTAAAACACAATGTAAAATACAAACACCCTGAACCATAAAAATAGAATAAATTAAAAAAAATACATTTTCAAAATTACCTTCTGAATTCAGTGCTTGTACTGTAGCAGATATTTCAGAAGTATTTCGTTGTTTTTACACTTAGCATTAAATTGTGTTCAAGATGATTGGATTGCACCTAAAACTTGACTTTTCTGGCCTTCTGTGATGCGTATTCATCAGCTATTTAACTAACTTGACATGGAAATGAGGGATTACGGTCTAATTAAAAACAAAACACTCGATTGTATTGTGTTTCATTTACCTGACTTCAATGCGGACAGTGTGGGAGTTCGATTCCCACTTTGTAGTGGTGTGATTGTGACTGTGAATGGTTGTCTGTCTCTATATGTGCTCTATGACTGACTGGCGACCAGTCTAGGGTGTAGTCAAATGTAAAAAATGTCCCAGTTTCCCCTACGGGATTTACAAATACGTAGTGTTATGAATTCACATTTATAGTTTAACTAGTGTGTAACAATATGTATGCCTTTACTCACATTAATCATTTATCTTGTCTTGTATTTATTATCACTCAACTCACCTTCATAATCACATTTATATTTACTTTTATTTTAATTCCTAAATTCTTGATGATCCTGACTGTTCAACACGTAATGCTCTATTGTTCTGCAAAATTGTCTGGTTTTTTTTTAGATGCACATGGTCTTCTGTCTCTCGCCCTAACACCTGGACTCACAAGAATACATGAAATAGTCCCAAACATTTGAGTTGTTATGTATTCAAATTCATACTTTCACTAGTCTATAACCCTTTTGAATTTACTCACACTGATCCTGCATCTTGTCTTTATTATAACTCAAATCATGTATATATTCAAACTTATATTTTAATACCTAATCTTTGTAGTCTGCGATCGGCTGGCCACGGGTTCAGGGTGTCGCCCGCATACTCCGATCTACTGTACAAAAGTGTGTACCACCTATCCTCCACCTTGATTTAAAGTACAGTCGTACCTCTACTTATAACATTAATTGATTCCAGATTTTTTTCAGAATTTGGATTTCTTTTAATTAGAGCAGTACTTAATAATTACATTCTGTAATTCGTTCCACGGTCCTCAAAAAAACTACCAATTAAACCCTTTAAAATTTATCCAAGTGTCCCACTTGTCTATGAAAGACGTGAGAAACAAAACAAAAAACTACCAACTAAACCCTTTAAATATGATAAGTGTCCCACTTGTGAGAAACAGACAAAAATAAAAGAACATGATAAGAAAAATATGCACTGCGATCGCCTGGCCACCGATTCAGGTTGTCCCCCGCCTCTGGCTCAGAGTCAGCTGGGATAGGCTCCAGCACCCCCCGAAACCCTAATGAGGATAAAGCGGTTCAGATGAGATAAGATGAAATGAGATCTTTGTAGTTGCTTCTCAACAAAGTGCTCCTTTGTTCTGCAAATTCAACCTTGTACCTCAGGACTCATAATTCTTCTTTTGGAGCTCTTGTTGTCTCAAGCTTGAAAGGGTGTGGAGCATAGAACGTTACATGTCTTGCCTTGGTGCCAGATACCATGAGAAGGACCATATCATTCTCAAGCACGCGAGGGATAAGACAGCTTAATTGCCAAGACTACCTAGCTGTGGAAAACAACTCCATATTTGGAAGTTCTTTCTAAAATGAAACATGCCCACTAATATTCAAATTCAGGCCCACTTTGGCCTGCTAGAAATAACAATATATAGTCGTACCTCTTCTTACGAATGCTGCTAGGTACAACATTGTACCTAGTACATTGTATGAGGTCAGGGCCCAACGCTAACTGAGTGATAAATATGACCTTTTTAATTGCCAAACCTGCTAGTAGTGGAAAACAACTGCTTATTTGGATGTTCCGTCCCAAATTGAAACATGCCCCTAATATTCAAATTAACGCCCATTTTTGCCTGCTAAAAATTAGATATGTATACTGGAGTCTGATGTTGAATTGTGTGTGCTTTATTAAAGCTCTGCTGAGTGATTGAGCATGGAGCAAACCTCCAGAGCAAAAAAACTAATACCCAGCATTGTGGGTACGAAGTCAAGAGCCAACGCTAACAGTAACCAGAGACATTTTTTTTATATAACGTTCATTCAAAGCAAATTAACTTAGTCAAGTATATAGATAAACTAAAAAAAATACACATCACATCAAATTCAGTGAATATATAACACCATTTTGTATTTTTTTTAATCCTGCTAGTTCAATTCTAATATGCTACAAGCTCAGAAGTCTATTCCGCGCTAACAGAAATATGAAAAGCAATCACAATACAATGGGTATTTACGGGCAAAAACCTTGGAAAACATTGTTAGACGAGAAATACAACACTCACAGCTATAATGCTCATTGGACGGTGCCAGAAAAAATAAATAATAAATAAATATTTCAGGGGTGGCGAACATGCAGCTTTCGAGCCGCATGCAAAATGAATACGGCTCTTTGCTTCTTATCATATTTTGCATATAATGTGGCTCTTATTTTTATTCTCTCTTAAAACATTTGAATTCCTCAGTACCCATTAAAAACAAATAAATATTTAAGAAATAATTTGGCAGTTGTTATGGTGAATAGTATGGTTTTAATTTTGTGATTTTTATGTGTGTGTCTGTCTGTTTTGGCAGGTCACTACATGGTGTGGCTCTTTGACTCTTAGTTTAACATTTTTGCTCTTGGTGTCTAACTTGTTCGCCACCCCTGTTTTATTTGCACATAAATCTCAAGTCTGCTAAACAGCTGTATTTCTGCGAAAATACAGAAGTGAGCGTGCTCTCCCCACCGAATTTAACTTCTAGCCTATGCTAAGAACTTTATGTTTCTTTGTCTTGCAGTCTGTCCAGTAGAATCAAGGACGGGGGGTGCTGGTGGCCCTGCTGTGCAGTCACCAGTTGCCTTTCCCCCTGTAGTGTCTCTCGATGTAAAGTCACGTCTTTAAAATTGTCACATCCATGTGTAGACATCCCCAGCCTCACAGTCGCACCCTAAACAATTTTCCTAAATTGAGAACACTGAACTCTTGAAAGAATTATCACATATTGGTTTGTGGTGTAAAATCACCTTTAAATGAAAGGACGAAATCACAAAGTTATTTTGGAAAAGCTCCTGTCAAAGACACCAATTGCCAGATTGCAGTCAGTTCACATGGCGAGCATCACCGGCCTGTTACTTACTGATGGGTGGGACTTTCAAGCAGAAAAAAAAATTACATTACCACATAATATTACCGTATTGATCCGAATGTAAGACAGTTTTTTGTATTGAAATAAGACTTGGAAAAGTGTTTGTCGTCTTAAAATTGGGGTCTAGACATTGAAACCATTCAAAAAACTAGATGGTGCCAGATAAATTTCAAGCGAATGCTGAACAGTGATGGTTAATTGAATTGAAAGGAATGCTTTTATTGTCATTATACAAGTATAATTACTAGATTTAAAACTTCGCCATGAAGTGTACACATAAATAATCAGCAAATAAATAAGTAGTCAACATAACTATTCAACATAATAAGTGGTCAACATAACTAAATAGTCAAATTAGAAAAGGAGTCAACATGAATAAGTGGTCATAAATACGTCGTCAGGTGTTGACTAAAGTGATTAGCAGCCTATAGAATTTTAGTGCAAGTACACTATAATAAATTAAGTCTAAATTAGGTCATCCTTAAATGTTCAGATATTAAGAAGTGATAGACAGTTTTTTCATGATTTGAATGAGACGAAATAACATGCTTTTTCTCTCGAATATATTGTTAATCATTTGCTTCAGATGTACTGCCATTATTTTGTGTATAAAAATGGAATTTGGTGTTCAAAAAGTCTTTTTTCAAACTTGAGTCTTGAAAAAGAGGGGGGTCCTCTTATAATCGGGGTCGTCTTATATTCGGGCCAATACGGTAAATATCAAGCTACCAAGCAGAAGGCATCAGGTTTACAAGGTTAGGTTACAAACATTAGACCTGACCTTCTGATGATCTAAAAAATTAAAATCACAAATATTGTTTTAATTTATATAATCCTTGTTTGGTCTGAAATATGTTATGAAGTGCTTAATGTCTCTACACTGACCAGTAAAAATATAGTGCATTCTGTTGGGGTTCTGCAGTAAACAGGAGCCTAATACCCTATGAGCCTATCGAGGTTTGACTCCCAAATGAGATGATTATAATACATGAAGACAAATATGAACAAGAATTTTCTAGTTTGGTCTTTTTCCTCATCACAAATACAGATCCTTTCATTCATTAATTTTACGAGCCGCTTATCCTCACAAGGGTTGTGGAGGGGGCAGGAGCCTATCCCAGCTAAATATGGGCACCAGGCAAGGGACACCCTGAATTGATTGCCAGCCAATCACTGACCACAAGGAGGAATACAACCATTCACCCTCACACTCACACCTAGGGGCAATTTAGAGTGTTCAACCAGCCTAGCATGGATGTTTTTGGGACGTGGGAGGAAACCGGAGGACTGGGAGAAAACCCGACGAAGCCCGGGGTGAACATGCAAACTCCACACAGTAAGAACCCACCTGGGATTGAGCCCTCGTCCCGAAAACTTGTAAGGCCGACACGCTTTTCGGACTATAAATCACAGCTGAGTGAGTATAAGTTGCACAATCCAAAAAATGCTAATGAAAGGGAAAAAACATAGGTTGCACTGGAGTATCGCATTTTGGGGAAATTCTATTTGATAAAATTCAAAACACATAACAGACATGTCATATAAAATGTTCATATTGTAGGAACAATAAAACAAACTTGATATCTAGCTCTCCGTCTGCCCTGGTGTCCGCTAGCTTACAGGGCCTTTTTAAAGACATTGTTATATCGAAAGGTTGAATAGGTTTTCATGTTGTTCGTGCCGGCTATGGCTGAGAGTTGTTTAAGAAATCCAAATAAATGATTAAAAACCTGACAAAGCTGGGGAATCCTTTGTCGGTGTTACAATATATTTTAGCGTTGTTAATCTCTGCGGTCAGTTAGTGTCCATCTATCATGAAGTTTGGATCGCTTAACGCCCGCTATGCCTCAAAAGGCAAGAATGTGAAGACATCTACAAAGAATGATGACAATCGTGGGGAAGGTGCAAGTTCTCAATATAGCAAAGAAAGGGAACACTTACGCTGCCATCAAGCTCAATTTTAGAGTAAATGAGTCTACCATTTGTTCTATTAGAGAATTAGTTGCACCAAACTAAAAAGAAAAAAATGTGACTTATACTTGGCAAAATGCAGTACATAGTTTTTTTTTTTTTTTTCTATTTCTTTCTGTCAATTTTACTCATCATGGCCTTGACATCCACTGGGGCAGCAGCAGCCGCAGCCTTCACCTTTTCTTCCTCTTCTTGCTTCCAAAGAAGGATGGGATGGATACCTGGACTTCGGTTTTTGGCGTTTTGCTCTAACTGGACTTGACTACATTGAAACACAAACAGAATTAGTGTTACTAAATGTATTTTTTTACCAATTTCAACCCATCGGTCACAATAGTTGTAAAAAAATATCTACTACACTCAGTTCAATAATTATTTCACTACCCTGCTATATTGCAAGTTCTCCCACTTAGAAATCATGGAGGGCTCTGAAATTTTCATCATAGGTGGATGTCCACTGTGAGAGAATCTAAAAAGAAAAATCTATAAATGTATGATTTCTTTGTTTGATATAGCTCAACTAAGTATTTGAACACCTGAGAAAACCAATGTTTACATTTCTTACAATCGACTTGGTTTGTAGTTACAGAGGTCAAACGTTTCCTCTAGTTTTTAGCCAGGTTTATACACACTGCACGAGGGATTTTGGCACATTTTTCCACACAGATAGTCTCTATATCATTCAGGTTTCTGGGGTGTCACTGAGAAACACAGAGTTTGAGCTCCCTCCAAAGATTTTCTCCTGGACTTAAGTGTGGAGAATGGGTAGGCTCCGCCAGAACCTTGATATGCTTCTTATTTTACTGGCTGTGTGCTTCGGGCCATTGTCATGTTGGAACACCAAGCCACGACCCATCTTCAATGATCTGACTAAGGGAAGGAAGTTGTTCCTCAAAATCTCACAATACACCCTCTTCCTTAATAGAGTGCAGTCGTCCTTTGTCAAGTGCATAAAACCAAAAGCATGATGCTACCATCTCATCTCATCTTCTGAACCGCTTTATCCTCACTAGGGTCACGGGGGGTGCTGGAGCCTATTCCAGCTGACTTTGGGCCAGAGGCAGGTGACACCCTAAATTGGTGGCCAGCCAATCGCAGGGCACAAGGAAACAAACAACCATTCACGCTCACACTCATAATTAGGGGAAATTTTGAGTGTCCATTCAGCCTACCATGCATGTCTTTGGAATGTTGGAAGAAACCTGAGTACCCAGAGAAAACCCATGCAGGCCTGGGGAGAACATGCAAACTCTGCGCAGGTGGACCAACCCGGATTTGAACCAAGGTCTACCAGTGTGAGGCTGACGCGTTAACCACTGTATATATCAGTGGCGGGCCGTCAGGGCCTTCAAGGCCTTCTCTGCTAGCCTAAGAAATATCTGAATCATATTATATTTTGTCCATCAATACTTATTATTCCAAATGGTCTGTTAGCTTCCTTTCATTGCTTTTCCCCATGGTTGCACTGCTACAATGATGTGTGTTTTCATATTGAAGCATTTAACCAATCACATTTCAGCCGTTATTTGTTGCCAGATCAGATCTGCCTCAAAGCCTTCACAATCAGTTCTGCGGGGTCTGCTGCATTAAACAAGACTGTTGCTTTTAACCAATCTGATTTCGAGTTGGCAACCCCACAATGATTTTTCATAGGCGTTAGCATTTTGCTGGCTGGGATACGTCATTGCTTTCACCAACTATGATTGCTAGTAGGCGGGCCAAAGCCCGGATGTGGAGGCAGCCAGAGATCGCAAACTCCACCCACAATGGCTGACAGATTTGGTTGCAGATTTGTTCACAAAGCCATTTTCCAGACGGACTTTTACAGAAAAAAATGGACATCATTAAGAAAGGGCGGTCAACTCCGAAGCTAACAAGCCTGTTACAGCCGGGAAAAGGGTGTGTGCGCCACTTTCATTGCGCTAACTTAGCTGCACAAACAAATATATTGTTGTGTTTATTTAAAGCCATTTTCAAGACGGACTATGCCGGAAATATGACAGGACAGGCTCGACTTTCATCATTAGCTTCGATGGCGATAGAAAAGAAGGAATAAAGAAAGGAGGATGGATATTGTGTACAGTTAAAAATATTTTTGGGTGAGTATAATATTGGATTGGATTGGATTGGATTGGATAACTTTATTCATCCCGTATTCGGGAAATTGCGTTGTTCCAGTGGCAAGAGGGTGAGGATGCAGGAATAGGAAAGGCATTTTAGACATAAATAGATAGGTAATAAGTAGGTCAAGAAATAAATACATGAATAAATATATAATTAAATAAGCGTGTTGCTTAGCACATATATACATACACATAAATGTACATGCATGCATACGGTAGGTCTTAACACACAGCCATTTTTTTGTTAAAGAGCCTGACAGCTGATGGGAGGAAGGATCTGCGGAAGCGCTCCTTCCTGCAATGAGGGTGCCGCAGTCTATTGCTAAAGGAGCTTCGGAGGGACTCCACAGACTCATGCAGGGGTGGGAGGTGCTGTCCATGATGGACATCATCCTGGTCAGCATCCTCCGCTCTCCCACTTCCTCCACAGAGTCCAGAGGACAGCCCAGAACAGAGCTGGCCCTCCTGACCAGCTTATTCAGCCTGTTCCTGTCCCTCTCCGTGCTCCCGCATCCCCAACAAAGCACTGCATAAAACACTGTAGAGGCCACCACAGTGTCGTAGAAAGTCCTCAGCAGTGTCCTGCACACTCCAAAGGACCGTAGACTCCTCAGTAGGTAGAGGCGGCTCTGGCCCCTTTTGTACAGGGCGTCTGTGTTTGTGAATATGGCTATATTCCTAAATAATATTTCAATTGTGGGCCCGGTTCTGATATCTGAAAAGCTCCAGTGTTTTTATTTAAGCTCCAGTGTTTGTATTTAATCACTAAATGCTGCTAGGATGTGGATTTTACCCCAGTTTAATTTTTCCCGTTTCGCCATTGACGTCCATCGATGTTTTTTCGCGAGGAAATCACCCCCCTGGCCTGGTTGTAATGTCTCAAAAGCTCCAGTATTTGTATTCAATCAATAAATGCTGCTAGGAAGTGGATTTTACCTCATTTTAGTGCATTTTTTGTCATTTCACGTATGGACGTATCGACGTTCATCGCTGTCTTTTTACCGGGGAAATGATACTCCAGGCCCGGTTCTGATGTCTAAAAAGCTCCAGTATTTGTATTTAATCAATAAATGCTGTTTTCGGCTGGATTTTACCCCATTTTCGGGCAATGTTTGCCCGTACGCCATTGACGTTCATCGCTGTCTTTTCCCGGGAAAATCGCCCCCCTGGCCTGGTTTTAATGTCTGAAAAGATCCAGTATTTGTATTTAATCATGAACTGCTGGTAGGAAGTGGATTTCACCCCATTTTTGTGCATTGATTTATTGATTATTTTTTATGTGTCGCAGCTCAAGCTGCAGTAGAGGTTTTATAGCCATAAAATACCGTAATTACTCGAATATAACGCGCACTCGAAAATAACACGCAGGTAATTTTGGGCCAAAAACATCTGGAAAAACGCAGTAATCGAATATAGTGCGCACCTAAAATTTCCCGCTGACGAAAATCAGAAATCTTACCTTTTTTTCTTCGTTTCACGATTGTTTTGTTCAAACAAATTTAGTCATTAGAATCCTTCAAATGAAGAGTCCAAATCAGAATCTTTAAATAGTCTCTGCAGATATTCCTCTCTCTCTTTGTCTGTCCTCTCATCCGTCTCCTCATACATCTGTTCGTTGAGAATCCTATCAACGTCCACGCTTCCTTCATCCACTTCCTCTTCCTCCCACAACACATCATCCGATTGGCTTTACGAGATGACGTAAAATCCGTGCGTCAAAGTGAGTTTGACAATGCTTTTTTCGATCGAAAATTTGTAATTTATTTTAGTTATTGATTATAAAACTGAACTGAGAGAGGTTGAACTGAGACGAGTACGAGGCTAGAGGGGGGCAGTGGTGGTCTCGGCTTTCCGATTTTCGATCGGCTTTAGGAGATGACGTAAAATCCATGCGTCGGCTTTAGGAGATGACGTAAAATCCGTGCGTCAAAGTGAGTTTGACAATGCTTTTTTCGATCGAAAATTTGTAATTTATTTTAGTTATTGATTATAACACTGAACTGAGAGAGGGTGAACTGAGACGACTACGAGGCTAGAGGGGGGCAGTGGTGGTCCCGGCTTTCCGATTTTCGATCGGCTTTAGGAGATGACGTAAAATCCGTGCGTCGGCTTTAGGAGATGACGTAAAATCCGTGCGTCGGCTTTACGAGATGACGTAAAATCCGTGCGTCGGCTTTACGAGATGACGTAAAATCCGTGCGTCAAAGTGAGTTTGACAATGCTTTTTTCGATCGAAAATTTGTAATTTATTTTAGTTATTGATTATAACACGCACCCCCAACTATTGGAATTAATTATATAGCAAAAATCTGCGTGTTATATTCGAGTAATTACGGTAGTTTTTGAGGGTTGGATTGATACGTTGAAGGCGCTACGAGAAAATGCACCGACCGCCACTGGTATATAGTGTATGTATATATATGTATATATATATATATATATATATATATATATATATATATATATAAATTTGCGTATAAATGTGAAATTATTATATATATACACCCTAAAAATGCTACCTAGTTTGCATAATGATAATCTCAACCCTAATTTGGTTTTATGGAATGCAAGATATTCAGGCTTTCTAATGAATGGTGGTTAAGGGAAACCAAAACTCTTTTTATTAATTTTGGAGGATGAGTTTATGCCATTGACCAACCTGAAGTTATGAGTCTCTGGATTTAGTGCCTTCTTTTGGATATCCTTGTACACCGGTGACTTGAGATAACGGAAGAAAGTATCCTGTATGATAGAGATTATGTAAATTTAGTTAGGGGTTATAGACACGCACATAAAATCTGATTAAAGAATGTTTAAACAAAAATTACACAGATTTTGCCCAACACAGATAACTCGAGTGCAATCCGAGTTACTCGCTTTTGATTACCTAAAACACTTTATTGTACATGAATTGATAAAATGTCTGCCCCCGTGTCAAATGGGCACCTCCTGTAAATTCAGGCTTTTATTGACATTATATCCACTATAACATATCACTCCTGAAAAATTCCTGGAGGTGCCACTACCTGTTGGGAAAACTGCATGCAAGAAGCTAATATCGGTCTATACTAAATGATTTGATCACCTTTTTCATCAGCAAGAAAACGTGTGTCTGCGCAGCTTCTAGTACATAGCGGTGAGGATGGTCGAGGCCTTTCACAGTCAGACCCATGGTTCTTCCATCAATGTTGATCCAGCGGGGGGCTCCAGGAGCCAGGAAGGTTCTTCACACAAAGTTAAACGATCCAGATGAAACTAACAATTCACTGATGGATTTGTATATCAATAGTGCCTTCTAAGTTCAACTGGCAAACTTCAAAATGTAAAAAAAAGTACTGTATTTTCTGGACTATAAATTGCACCTGAGTATCAGTCGCACCAGCCAAAAAATGCATAATTAAGAAGCAGTGGCGGGCCGTCAGGGCCTTCTCTGCTGGCCTAAGAAATATCTGAATCATATTATATTTTGTCCATCAATACTTATTATTCCAAATGGTCTGTTAGCTTCCTTTCATTGCTTTTCCCCCTGGTTGCACTGCTTCCAGATGTGTGTTTTCATATTGAAGCATTTAACCAATCACATTTCAGCCATTATTTGTTGCCAGATCAGATCTGCCTCAAAGCCTTCACAATCAGTTCTGCGGGGTCTGCTGCATTAAACAAGACTGTTGCTTTTAACCAATCTGATTTCGAGTTGGCAACCCCACAATGATTTTTCATAGGCGTTAGCATTTTGCTGGCTGGGATACGTCATTGCTTTCACCAACTATGATTGCTAGTAGGCGGGCCAAAGCCCGGATGTGGAGGCAGCCAGAGATCGCAAACTCCACCCACAATGGCTGACAGATTTGGTTGCAGATTTGTTCACAAAGCCATTTTCCAGACGGACTTTTACAGAAAAAAATGGACATCATTAAGAAAGGGCGGTCAACTCCGAAGCTAACAAGCCTGTTACAGCCGGGAAAAGGGTGTGTGCACGCCACTTTCAGTGTGTTAACTTAGCTGCACCATCAAATATATTGTTGTGTTGATTTAAAGCCATTTTCATTCAAAACGGACTATGCCGGAAATATGACAGGACAGGCTCGACTTTCATCATTAGCTTCGATGGCGATAGGAAAGAAGGAAGAAAGAAAGGAGGATGGATATTGTGCAAAAATGATTTTTGGTGAGTAAAATATGGCTATATTCCTAAATAATATTTCAATTGTGGGCCAAGTTCTGATATCTGAAACGCTCCAGTGTTTGTATTTAAGCTCCAGTGTTTGTATTTAATCACAAAATGCTGCTAGGAAGTGGATTTTACCCCAGTTTAATTTTTGGCGTTTCACCATTGACGTCCATCGGTGTCTTTTCCCAGGAAAAATCACCTCCCTGGCCTGGTTGTAATGTCTCAAAAGCTCCAGTATTTGTATTCAATCAATAAATGATGCTAGGAAGTGGATTTTACCTAATTTTAGTGCATTTTTTGTCATTTCACGTATGGACGTATCGACGTTCATCGCTGTCTTTTTACCGGGGAAATGATACTCCGGGCCCGGTTCTGATGTCTAAAAAGCTCCAGTATTTGTATTTAATCAATAAATGCTGTTTTCGGCTGGATTTTACCCCATTTTCGGGCAATGTTTGCCCGTACGCCATTGACATTCATCGCTGTCTTTTCCCGGCGAGTGGGCGAGTGAGCGATTGGGCGAGTGGGCGAGTGAGCGAGTGGGCGAGTGGGCGAGTGTGCGAATAAATAAAGTCATACAACTGATTTATACATATCATTCACCTCTAATCTTATAAACTCCTTGATGGCTTTGATACCATAAATTTACATCCACGCAAAACCACAATGGCTGGATTAAGCCCTTTCAGAGCAATGTACACTTTTCTGACCAGTCACCATATAGAGAGAATACACTTTTTTATTCATTTATTCATTCATTTTCTCAACTGCTACATCCTCATTAGGGTTGCAGAGGGTGCTGGAGCCTATCCCAGTTGACTCCGGGCCAGAGGCAGGGGACACCCTGAATCGGTGGCCAGCTGATTGCAGGGCACAAGGAGATGGAAAACCATACCTACTCACACCCATAGCTAGGGGCAATTTAGAGTGTCCAATCAGCCTACCATGCATATTTTTTGGAATGTCAGGGGAAACCTGAGTACCCGCAGGACACCCACACAGGCCCGGGGAGAACATGCAAACTCCACACAGGTGGACCGACCTGGATTTGAACCCAGGACCCCAGAGCTGTGAGGCCAACTCTATAACCACTCATCCGCCGGGTCTCTGACCTTTTCTAATGCAACCAAAATGAACTGGCACTGACCAGACAGGTCCCATGGGCCTGAATTTGACATGTGATCTAAAATAGCTTTTGCAAAAATTGCTCCTGGTAAATAAACAATATCAATTAAATATCAACTTCTATTGTTAGGGTTGTTTTTCCACTTAGTATTCCTGATACAAAACTAATATGAAATGTTAGGTTTATTTTTAAGAACACATTCATTCATTCATTTTCTCAACCGATTTACCCTCACTAGGATCCTATCCCAGCTGACTTCAGTCCAGAGGCAGGGGACACCCTGAATTGGTGGCCAGTCAGTTGCAAGGCATGAGGAGACTGACAACCATTCATACTCAGGGGCAATTTAAAGTGTACAATCAGCATAACATGTATGTTTTTGGAACGTGGCAGGAAACGGAGTACAGTAATACCGCAACATAAGAGTGCCCCGACATACGAGGAATTATTTACCTTGCGATACAAGACAAATTTTGATATACGAGCATTTAAGACAGCCAATTGGCCAGGCCGTGAGACATACTGTATCTCGCCGGATTTCCCTCGTGCAAAGACCTCTACGAGCACTGGGTGGACCGTTGCGTTTTTTTCCGAGGTTTTTTTTGCGTAAGTCAGTGCAGAATCAAGGGAAACACAATGGATCCAAAGGAAGCAGGTGCAATGATGGGTAGTGCGAAGAAAACACGTATGATGACAATTGATATTAAGCACGAAATAATCGAAAAACATGAGTAGTATATGCGAGACTGAGCTGGCTTGCCAATACGAGAGGAGTACATATATATATATATATATATATATATATATATATATATATATATATATATATATATATATATATATATATATATATATATATATATATATATATATGTACTCCTCTCGTACATCTCTTCTGACCAACCATTCCATCGTGGGATAAGATGGAAGAGCTGTCGGCGCTTACCAGCAACGTAGTCGAGGTGCCCTACTCTGCTACTGTTGTCTTCAGCTCCAGACTACTGAGGAACTGTGCGGATAAGCTTGGAATAGTGACTCTGCATATTCTCTACCTCGGTCAGTCTGCAGAAGTTCCCCATCTTGTGGAAGACTTCCTGTGTGTGGTTCCAGTTTTTGTTTCCATTTTCCAGTTTCCATTTAATTTTAATTTCCTTTGTACTTTTTGCTTTGTTGTTGTGCGGCCTTTGCGACTGTACTGTCTAACTTATAACTTTGCCTTTTCTTGCTACTGTCACAAGGAAATTTCCCGAATACGGGATGAATAAAGTTATCCAATATATATATATATATAATATACATATATATATATATATTGGATTTTATATATATATATATAGAGAGAGAGAGACTCTCTGATTTACTTACTTAAAGATGCTTTCAGCTTTAGTTGACATGGAAGCTGCAGTTCCCCACTTTAGCTCTTCAGCAGCTTCCCAGAAAGCTAAATTCTCCCCTAGAAAAGAAGTAGAAATACAAACAATACACTAACTATAAATTTTTTCGCAAAATTCCACGCAAGAGCACTGTGAATGGCAGAATACAGTCACAATGCAACTTGAAAATCCCATAACATACCGCTAAACTCCTTCTTGAGAAATATCTTAAAGTCATCCCTGCCTCTCAGATCAGTCAGTAACTCAAACAAGCTGAAGGACCAACGCTCGACTCGCATTTTAGTTGGAAGATCAACCCTGTTAACAAAAAATGTATATTATTTGAATATGATTTATAGGAGTATTATGATTTGATTTCTTATTTTTCTTAAAGGTGCTATGAAATACTGCAACAAGTGAAAAGTGAAATGGTATTTATACCATATGGGTATTTGGGTGGCAAATTCATTTTTTCCATTTAAATCCATTATTGCAGTCATTTTGACTTTATGACATCACCATTTCATAGGACCTTTTAAGTATGATATACATGTGGGGATGAAACATTCATTCATTTTCTGAACCGCTTTATCTTCACGAGGGTCACGGGGGGTGCTGGAGCCTATCCCAGCTGACTTTGGGCCAGAAGCGGGGGACACCCTGAATCGGTGGCCAGCCGATCGCAGGGCATGAGGAGACGGACAAACATTCACTCTCACACTCTCATATCTAGGGGCAATTTAGAGTGGCCAATCAGTCTACCATGCATGTTTTTGGAATGTGGGAGGAAACAGGAGTACCTGGAGAAAACACACACAGGCCCAGGGAGAACATACAAACTCCACACAGATGGACCGACCTGGATTTAAACCCAGGACCCCAGAGCTGTGAGGCTGACGTGCTAACCACTCAACCCACCGGGCCGCCATTAAAAATGTATTTTTTTTCAAATGTGTAATAAAGCCTCACACCTAAAAAAGGGGGTAATCTACACAGTTGCATAAATGTTGAATTCTCCTTGCCGCCAAATACCCGATCATATTCAGTGAGACTCTCACCTTCTCATATTGAGTGTCCAATATGAGTCATTGTCCGTCTGCCAGGGGTTGCTGGGCAAGCAGGGAGCCAGAAACGGATCATGGTTTTTGTAGCTTGTTATATATTTTAACAATCTGTTGGTACAGAACTATTATGAGACAGGTAAAAGACACATTTACAAATAAAAATGCATCATAATGAAATAATATTAGAATTCTTTTAAACTTGTGTGAGATCATTTTGGAAATGCATACTTAAAAGGAAATGTTATTAATTCTTCAAGAACTTACGCTCCAAGTGAAACACTAGATTTAACTTTTGATCTCATGATGGCTTGTTGGTAGAACATGTTCTAGAATACAGCAAAGAAAAACTGTAATGTAATATATTGCCACAAAATTTCAATATCTGAAGAGGTTCATTATACAACAGACACTCAAACTCTTCACAGTTGAATTGAATGGAATTGAATGCTTTTATTGTCATTATACAATTATAATTATATTAGTCACAATGTACCAACTCATTAATTAATCAATACACAAAATATAAATCTGCATGAAAAAAGTTGTCTTTAATATCTTTTTTTCTGACTCAAGTCATGCTGACTCTTTGATTCGTTTTGCTCAATGAACTCACTGGGCAAAAAATAAGAGCATTAATTTGAAGAAAATATGCTCACGGTTTAATACTTACAATGCGTCTGTATTGGTCAAATGAGATATTCTGAAATACAAAGACAATTGATGAACAACAAAGGAAATACTTGATTGGGAGGAAACTGCGTGTTTAGCGCTAAAAATAAATATATTTGTGATTAATAAATAAACTACTGTCCATTCAAGAAAGTTGAAGAAATTCTCCTATCTGCATTTTGTATTATGCCAACATGTAATACAATGACGATGATTTACACGATTGTAGTTAACACCGAAGATTGATCATCACACTCATCACCATTATAAAAGGAAATCTGAAAGAAAAGAGAGAAATAAAAAAGTAAATGAATACAGTTAAGCAGAAAATGCATCATTTAATAATGCTTATGCATAATAGCAGCACACATTTGAAGTCCAATGATGTCCAATATTAATGTCAATAAAGATGCTGTAAAACCCTTTTGATGATTTTTTTTCTATATACATGAAATATGTTTGAAAATAAATGCAGAAAACATGGCCACACACTGCGAACAAGCGAGTTCTCAATCTCTGAGTTTATTAGGTATTTGTTTTGTAATGTTTTGTTGGAGTTTTGGTGTTTGGATGTTTTTTGCCCTGTGTGACCTGTTCTCCAGTCCTGGTGTCTCTCCTACTCGCTGCCTCTCAAGTCACAGAGTTTCTAATAGTCTCATTAACCAATGTCTGTCTATTTAAACCCTGTGTATTTGTCAGTTCTTGTCGTCTCGTCCGCTGTTCATGCCTGTTACCGCCTGCGCGTTGCCCACTTGCCCGCCCGCTCATGTTGTCCCCCCATTGCTTTCATGCGGAACATACGTTTAAACCTCCACCGCTCCCCGTCAGAAGTAGAGGTACGACTGTATGTGTAACTGTGTGTAATATAAAAACTAAATGGTGCAAGCTGAAAAAAGAACCATGTAAGTGACTTTAATGAAGGAGTTGAGACAGGTTGTTGGGATGCTTACAGATGACTGGAGAAACATACAGAGTAAGAGGTTAGTTAAGAAGTGGCATACTGCAGACTGAAGAGATAGTTAAGAGTACAGGTCGATGCAATTTAAGGAGAATGTAGATGTAGCAAAGGCCAAACAAGGGCCTGATGATGATTTGAGAGTAAGGCACTGATCTATTGAGGTTGGAAAAACAGATAGACATAGATGGACTATGACTAAAATGCGAGTCGAGCGTTGGTCCTTCAGCTTGTTTGAGAGAAGTAGCAGTAGAGCTGTTCAATTTGGAGGGTTTGAAATTGCCGAGGAATGAAGAAGCGGTGTGCTGGTGCCGTTTTTTAAGAACAAAGGGGATGTGCTGAGGTGTTCCAGCAATATGGTTTTAGGGGGGGGTTCCAGTGGTACCTCGAGATACGAGCTTAATTCGTTCCGGAACTGAGCTCGTATATCGATTTTGTCGTAACTCAAACGAACGTTTCCCATTGAAATGAACTAAAAACAAATTAATTAGTTCCAACCCTCTGAAAAAACACCCAAAACAGGATATTGGATTGGAATAAATGTTTTATTCGTTCTAATTCGCCATCTATTAACAAAGTATCAAATAACTAGTGGTTTAATAGTATACTAAAATGGGTTTAATAGAACTAAAATTAGACGGATATCGCGGAGGGTACAGAGAGAGGGACAGAGGGGGGAAGGGAGACTTTTTGCACGGCAACGCGCTCGTAAAATAGCATGAACAAATTTAAATGAACTTGGAGTACGATGCAGACACACTCAAAAATAAGTTTAATCTAATCTTAGACTAAACTTAATTCTAATTTTGTTTTACATTTTTAAATCTTTCTTCTCCCGGCCGGTTTGGCTCTGTTTGCCCCGCCTCCACTCTGACTTTCAGATGCAACCTATCGATGGTAGTTTGCTTTTGTATTCCCTTCAAAATATTCCGAAAATTATGCACACAAATGTCCTCACAATAGGATAACGCACGACCATTCGCCAACGAGTAGTATATATAACTCTCGTATTAGCGATCGCCTCGCCATTCGCAATGACTAACGGGAAAAAACACTGAAAAGATGCAACTTCCCGCCCAGTGCTCGCAGAGACATTACAAGAGGGAGTTGCGGGGAGAGAGACAGTACCCATGAGGTTCTTATGAGCAGCCTCTCGCGTCCGCTGTCTGCTCGTATATCAAAATTTGTCTCATGTCTAGAGATAAAATATTTGCCCGAAATTTTACTCGTATCTCAAATTTCTCGTATGTCGGCCCACTCGTATGTCCAGGTACCACTGTACATGACAGTATACCAAGATTGGAACTGTGGTTTTTCTGTCCCGGGACACTCAGAAAAGTATGTAGGAGCTGTGCTGAAGTGCAGAACCATGGACTATGATATTCACAGATGACATTGGTGGCTCTAGTAAGAGGTTGGTTGAAGTTTGCCCTGGAAAGGAGTTGAACGAAGTTCAGCCAACAGTATGTGTTTAATGAGAGTAAGTTTCCAGAGAACTTTAAGTACTTGGTGTGAACAGTTTAGAGCAGGGGTGTCAAACCGATCCTCAAAGGGCCACAGTGGGTGCAGGTTTTCATTCCAACTCAACAAGAGGATACATTTTGCAAGTGTAATCAGTTAATTAAAGTCAGGTGCTACTTATTTTAGAAAACACCTGATTGGTTAAAATGTCGGCACTGGATCGGTTGGAACAAAGACCAGGACCCACTGCGGCCCTCGGTGGAATCGGTTTGAGACATGTGGTTTAGAGCAACAGAGAGTGTGGAAAAGGTAAGTGTGCGCGATGAGGCTGAAATAAGTGGAGAGCTGTTGTGATCAAAGTGTTTCAGCTAAAATGAATTAAGTACAAAAATTAGTGAGTGATTGAGTGAGCGACTGAGGACTGACCTGTTACCTCATCGGTGTTAGGGTCAATAAGGCGATCTGGACCATTATCCAAAGCACTATGTGTACGCCGCTGGATACATGTAGGAAAATATCCAACATAACATGTCACTCTTTATAAATATACTGTACGTATATAAATCCACACATAGAGACACTGACCGGTGGCCTGTTCACGACCCAGTAAGCTCTTTCCTGGCAATCAAACACGACACGATCTGGCTTCTTTCTCTCTCTACTCGCCCTAATTCACAACATAAATGAGGGATACTATTACTGGACCTTCAATATCGTATCCCCTTTCTAAATTATGGAAACACATACTTGTACTGTTCAGTGGCCTGCGTCACGATAAAGTCCCACTTGTGGTAAAGCCATTCATGCAGGTAGTTATAATGTGCCTGTATATGAAAGAAATTTCAAAGTCAACCCTTGGTCATGAACCACTACATCAGGGGTGTCAAACCGGTCCTCAAAGAGCCGCAATGGGTGCAGGTTTTCATTCCAACTCAACAAGAGGATACCTTTTGCAAGTGTAATCAGTTAATTAAAGTCAGGTGCTACTTATTTTAGAAGGCACCTTGGTTAAAATGTCGGCAGTGGATCGGTTGGAACAAAGACCAGGACCCACTGCGGCCCTCGGGGGAATCGGTTTGACACATGTGCACTACATTATAAACAATAGGTTAAATCAAAGGACACAGACACGAAGCTCTCTCCTTTGTAATTATTGGTGCAGTCACTCCTTATATCCAAGTTCCAATTGTAGTTACAGTATGTCTTTGAAATCAACTCAAATTGTCTTAAGTTGCCATAACTAACGTGAGAAAAAAATTCAAACATCACTCGAGTTTTTTTGTCATATCGACTAAAATAAGAAAAGATTTCCACATACATTACCTGTTCATAGGGTTCCAACATGCCTTTCTTGCGAATGTTTCTCTTTGCAAGATAAATGGCTAGAAAGATGGAAAAAAAAATATCTTTGCAGTATACTAAAAAATACAGAAATTCTACAATGTTAACATACTCCTAGCTGCAAAATATGAGTTATTGGTTAATTCTAACCCTAACCCCACTGCCTCATATCTGGGGATACAATTCAATCACGATTCACAGGGCATCATTCAATTCAATCCCAAATAATCTCGATAGTACACTTTAACATGATTTTTGGATATCACTTTGGAAAACATTAATCAAAATGGACATAAAGCTACATTTATTTCTAAAACCTCATTCAGCACTAAAGTAAACATTTTTACGTTGTCCTTCTCGGCCTTTTATATTATTCGGCACGTCATTCTTCTTTAACGATGAAATATCGCTCTTCTTCAGCGCCGAGTGCCACCCAATTCAGCGCCAAAGAAGCGGAGCCCTGACTTCCAACATGTTTTTATCGTCTGTCTTCCACTTTCGAGTTTCAGTGTGAATTTTGACATTTTTCAGAACTTTTTAAAATATACTTAATAGAAAAAATCGATGTACGGAAGCCACAAATTTTGAAGCCGCGAAGTGGTGAAGGATGACAGTACATCCGAAATTTTCAGATTACAAAACGCTTTGATATGCAAATTGTTCCAACACATGAAAAGCTGTCGAATTTACGAAAGATTAAGCAAAATACAAGTGATATAACAGTGTTTAAAAGAGTTGATCTTTATTGCTCACTGGGCTTAGCAGGCAAGACAGGCTCACTTGCCACTCACCTCACTCAGACACAGACGCAGTACCCATTAGCCCTTGCGCCTGCAAATGCATCACTTAGCCACACAAAACAGATGTTACAAAATACCTCTTGTATACAATGTTTATTCTTTTTAAATGGTCGTGCTGGAGTTGGTATCTTTTATGTACTCATCTCATCTCATTTTCTGAACTCATTAGGGTCGCGGGGGGTGCTGGAGCCTATCCCAGCTGACTCCGGGCCAGAGGCGGGGGACACCCTGAATCGGTGGCCAGCCGATCGCAGGGCACAAGGAGACGGACAACCATGCACACTCACACCCATACCTAGGAGCAATTTAGATTGTCCAATCTGCCTACCATGCATGTTTTTGGAATGTGGGAGGAAAACCGGAGTACCCAGAGGAAACCCACGCAGGCCTGGGGAGAATATGCAAACTCCACACAGGTGGAGGTTACCTGGATTTGAAGGCCGACGCACTAACCACTCGCATCACCGGGCCGATAACTCTAGTGTGAATTTACTGGTAACAATAGATAAAAAACAAAACCCCGCCTCTTGGTGGGCAGTGTGAAAATATAAAAATGATCAATGAAATTAAAAATTTGGATTCAAAGACAATGAAGTTTTATTGACTGAGGACTTTGGTCACGCAAAATTAGAGTTAAAAGCTAGAGGGAGTATAACAAGATAATATTGGAAAGGGAAAGAATGTCGCCTATGTGGCCTCCATAGTTTATACATTACAAACCGCATTCTAAATTTGACAAAAGCGACATTCTGATGTCATGAAACTTAAAATTGCTAGGAGACTCTAAATTGCCTCTAGGTATCAGTGTGAGCGGGAATGGTTGTTTGTATCCATGTGCCCTGTGATTGGCTGGCCACCAATTCAGGATGTCCCCCGCCTCTGGCCTAAGTACAGTAGGATTGTTAGGAGCAGCCTGCTATTGTTTTTCCCGACTCTCGTTTGTCCCTCCTGCCTTGCCGTTGTGTTCACGCAGCTGCGCGTGATTCGAAATTAGTCCTTGATTTGTCTATTTAAACCCCACTGAGTTTAATGTGGAGACATTTGGAGAAAGATGGCGGCGCGCACTGACGCAGCGGCTTTATGCTCTCCAGTTCGGTGTCGTTCGTTATCCTACAGTCGCCAGGATTTAATCACTATCGGAAGGATATGCGATACATCCGATTTCACAACAAACTCTCCGGGATCTCCGTGGATAGCCAGCCCACTCAAAGCACGTCGAAGGCGGCGAAGGGACAGAAAACAGAAGCGTGGATGCCGGGCGGGCCTTGCTGCTAAGCTGAAACAACAACCACACCGAGCACCGCTTCCTAGTATCTTTTTGACCAACGCCCGTTCCATCACCCACAAAATGGATGAGTTGGAACTTCGAATTGCTACCAACAGCTTCAACCATTGACAGCATGAATGATTATAGGCCTGTTGCACTCACGCCTGTGATCATGAAATGCTTTGAAAAGTTGGTAGCCCGCCATATCAGGAATACAATCCCTCCCTCAATTGACCCTCACCAGTTTGCTTATAGAGCAAACAGGTCCACTGAGGATGCTATTGCCATTGCTCTTCATACAGCACTGAGCCACCTGGAACACAATGGGAACTACGTGAGGATGCTCTTCATTGACTATAGCTCAGCCTTCAACACCATAAAACCGGACATTCTGACTGACAAACTCTCCCACCTTGGCCTATCCTCTTCAATCTGCTGCTGGATAAAGAACTTCTTGACCAACCGACCACAGACTGTTAGACTTGGTCCCCACCTCTCTTCCTCCATTACACTGAGCACTGGCTCCCCTCAAGGCTATGTACTGAGTCCTCTTCTGTACTCCCTGTACACATACGACTGTACACCCACCCACCAGTCTAACGCCATCATCAAATTCGCTGACGACACCACTGTGGTCGGACTCATCTCAGGAGGGGATGAGTCGGCCTACAGAGATGAGGTATACAAATTGTCTTAGTGGTGCTCGGTGAACAATCTCACACTGAACACCACGAAAATTAAAGAAATAATCCTGGACTTTCGCAAACACAGCACAGATCTGGCCCCATTCCTCATAAATGGAGTATGTGTAGACAGGGTCCAGTCCTTTAAATTCCTGGGGGTCCACGTCACGGATAAGCTCTCATGGTCTACAAACATCACGGCAGTAGTGAAGAAGGCTCAGAAACGACTCCATTTCCTCAGGGTGCTTAGGAAGAACAACTTGGGCACCAAGCTTCTGATAACCTTCTATAGAACCACTGTAGAGAGCATCCTGGCGTACTGCATCACAGTGTGGTACGCTGGAAGCACGGCGGCAGACAAAAAGGCCATGCAGAAAGTGATTAATACTGCCCAGAGGATTGTCGGCTGCTCTCTGCCCTCACTGGAAGACATTGCCAGCCCTCGTTACCTCAGCAGAGCCAGGAACATCATAGGGGACCCTTACCACCCTGGTCACAATCTGTTCCAGATGCTGCCCTCTGGCAGACGCTATAGGTCCCACAAAGCACGGACAAATAGGCTTAAGGACAGTTTTTTTCCCCACATCCATCAGAACTCTAAATTTGCGGTAACATAACACACATTCCCTTCTGAGGTAATATGAAAAGATGTTTGGGTGGTGATCTGCCTCCTACTAGCTGACTGAAGGTAAGTGAAAAACAGTGAGAGGTAAGCGACCTGTATCCATAACAGCAGAATGCCAAATTACAAGTCCGTAACTATCACTTATTTAGGTCTTTTGCCGAGTAAACGCAGCTTATGGAGAAGCACCACCAATTTTGTCACACGCAGTTTCTGGGTGTGATGACAAGTAGGCTTTTTTGTTGTTGATAATGACGACAGAGTCTATGTCCGTTTATTATTATTATTATTATTATTATTATTATGTCATTGTCGGATCGTCTGCCTAAATTCCCTTACCATGCATCCACACTACCTTGCTCCTCAATTCCACGTGTTTTCCCTAATCTGGATTGGTTTCATGTTTCATTTCCTAAGTCTTTGTTATTTTGTAAGATCCCTCCTAAGTTATTAAAGTTTTGGTTATGAGCACCATTTGCCTTGTCCTCACCTGCTTCCCCGCGACTGGGTCCTAATCCCTCCTACCTTGCCTCGACGTCTCCCGTGGACGTAACAGAACGATCCGCCCACATGGACCCAGCGGAAAGCCACTGACGCTCGCGCCGACGCTCTCGTCGACGCCAGCCACCCAGCTCATACTCCACCGATAACCCGCCCCATCTCTCACTCCGTCGCTCCTGGCTACTGGCAGAACTAAGTGAGAAAACCCGAATTCTGTCGCCCCCTGTTCATCGCCCGAGTTGTCTGGATTCGAACTCCAGCTATTCTTTTCCTCAATGGAAGGAGAATCCCCAGCCTCCATCGGCCCCGGTTGAACGCCTCAGCTATCTCGGTTTGGACTCAGATTTTTCTGATTGGATGACCGGGAGCTAATTGATTTGTGGGCTGGAGATTCGGACTCGGACTGTGATTCCCTCAGCCGATTCGGACTTCGATACATCCCCGGAGGACGTTGGCCCAGACTTCTTTTCCGATTACTCCGACCTGGATTACCCCAAGCAGGATTCACCGTGTCGGCTGGCCATCTACAATGGAGCACCACATGGCGGCCGGCGGGGAGGCTCAGGTAGGAGTTTCGAACACCGCCCGTCTTGTCTTTGTGGGGAGGCGCAGCAGCGAGGTTTTCCCCGTGTCGCCTGGCCATCTACAATGGGCCACCACGTGGCGGCTGGCGTGCTGCGCCGTCCTCCCAGAGGAGGCGGCGAGCGGCGCAGGGAGAAGCGGAAGGAGGGGCTGGACGCTCGGGCCCCTGAATAAGCGGTACCCGGACATTTCGTCGATGGACACTTCGTCGACAGACACTTCGTTCCCGGACGTTTCGTCGAACGGACGTTTGGTCGCCAGACAGTTCGTTGAACAGACATTTTGGCGCCAGACATTTTGTTGACGGACAATTCGTCGCCGGACATTTCATCGCCGGATTCTTCGCTGGACATTTCGTCGACGGACAATTCGTCACCGGATTCGTCGCCGGACATTTCGTCCCCAGATTCGTCGCCGGACATTTCGTCCACGGACAATTCGTCGCCGGATTCGCTCGCTCTCAAAATTATAATCATGAGAGAGAGATTTTACTGTTGAAAGTGATCAACCAGGTAATCTCCCACTCTCAAAATTATAATTATGAGAGAGAGTTTGTCATTGCATTGACAATGTCAGAGCATTAACATCTAAATATCGAATATCAAAATTATCAATAAATTGCGTATTATTGGCGTGTGTACATGTTTTTCAACTTATGTGTTCCTGGGTGACAGAACAAAACATCCTGTTCTCGTGTGTGTGTATAGACAAACTTGCCTCGTCCGTGCCCATCCCACATTTTATACTATTATTGTCATGTCCCAACACCTCTGTTAAAGTGGTTAGATCAGAACTTCCACGTAAGCCTCTGATACACTGAATTATATTATTTTTAACCCTTATAGAGCACTCATTTAACCCATCAGCTGCCATTGACGGCGGTAGACATCCGATTCATGTCACTATGTTTCTCTTTTTCATGGACATTCGGCATTGGGACGTCTGGAATCCGTCCCTTAGAGGGGGGGTACTGTTAGGAGCAGGCTGCTATTGTTTTTCCCGACTCTAGTTTGTCCCTCCTGCCTTGCCGTTGTGTTCGTGCAGCTGCGCGGGATTTGAAATTAGTCCCTGATTTGTCTCTTTAAACCCCACTGAGTTTAATGTCATTGTCGGATCGTCTGCCTAAATTCCTTTACCATGCATCCACGCTACCTTGCTCCTCGATTCCATGTGTTTTCCCTAATCCGGTTTGTTATTGACACTCACTGTTCCCCTGATTTAGAGCTCTTGGCAGTACGGTGCAGGCCCTTCTATCTACCTAGAGAGCTAACGATTGTCATTGTAATGGCTGTTTACATCCCACCAGATGCTAACGTTAGCACTGCACTTAGCCTCCTGCTAGCGACTGTAAACAAACAGCAGCTTGACCACCCTGATGGAGTCTTTATTGTCGCCGGAGACTTCAACCAAGCATGTTTAAAGACTGTTCTGCCTAAGTTTATCCAGTACGTGAAGTGTCACACCAGAGGATATAAAACTCTAGACCACGTTTAATCTAACATCAAACATGCTTATAGAGCCACACCCCTCCCTCACCTGGATCCGACCATCTCTGTCTGTCCCTCACCATGACCGATCTTCTCACCTTATCTCTAAGGGAGACTGCAGGCACCCTGTGCAGGTAACTGATTTTGGCCGCTGGTATCCGAGATCTTGTTCTCTTTGTCACAACCAACAGCTCAGGACCATAGATGAGAGTAAGAACGTAGATCACTTGGTAAATAGAGAGCTTTGCTTCTCAGCTCAGATTCTTCTTCACCACGACAACCCCGCAGACGGTGCACTGATCCGACTGTCGATCTCAGGCTCCATTCGTACCTGATTCGTGAATAAGACCCCATGATACTAAAACTTCTCCAAAGGACCACATACCTGACCCGGAGAGGGCATGCCACCTTTTTCCGATTTAGGAGCACGGTCTCAGATATGGCGGTGCTGATTCTCATCCCAGCCGCTTCACACTCGGTTGCGAATTGTTCCCGTGAGAGTTGGAGATCACGGCTTGATGAAGCCAACAGAACAACATCATCTGCAAAAAGCAGGGATGCAATACTGAGACCAACAATCCGGACCCCCTCAACACACGGGTGTGTCTAGATATTCTCTCCATAAAGGTTATGATCAGAATCTGTGACATAGGGCAACCTTGCCGGAGCCCAACCCCCACTGGAAACCGATCCGACCTACTGGCGGACCAGACTCTGGAACCGAACCTAACATATCAGGGATTCTGGTACCCCCTACTACTGGAGCACCCCCACAAGACCGCTGGGGGACACGGTCAAACGCCTTCTCCTAGTCCACAAAACACATGTAGAGTGGTTGGGCGAACTCCCGTGCCCCACCCGAGAGCTCTCCAAGGGTATAGAGCTGATCCACTGTTCCACGGCCAGGACGATTACCACACTGCTCCTCCTGAATCCGAGAATCTACTTCTCGGGGGACCTTTACTCTCCAGTACCCCCGAATAGACCTTGCCAGGGAGGCTGAGGAGTGTGATTCCCCTATAATTGGAACACACCTTCCAGTCCTCTTATTTAAAAAGGAGGACCCCCACCCCAGTCTGCTTATCCAGAGGCACTGCCCCTGATGTCCACCCGGTGTGTCTTCGGAGATCATGAGAGCCGTGGGCCGCTTGGCCAGCCGGTACCCATCAGCTGCCTTTGGAGTCCGGCAGGACAAAAAGGGCCAATAGGCATCCCTTACCGTTCGTGTCCACCAGCAGGCTCTGGGGTTGCCGCCATGCCAGGCACCGGCCACAATTGCGTCTGCAGCTCCAGTTTTCTACCTCAGCAATTGAGGTGAAGAACATGGTTCATTCAAACTCAATGTTCCACGCCTGTTCCCCGACATGAGAGAAGCTCGGTCGGAGGTGGGAATTGAAACTCCTTCTGACAGGGGACTACCTGGCCTTCCCAGCAGACCCGCACGGCCGCACCGGCATCTTCGCGCTGAAGACTATGACATATTTTAACCATATAATCTAATGAAGACTATGACATATTTTAACCATATAATCTAATGAAGACTATGACATATTTTAACCATATAATCTAATGAAGACTGTGACATATTTTAATCATATATTTTATTACAGCTGAATCATTACAATACTACACAAGGCTTTATTTTTATATATTACTACTATATGATTAAACACTTGTTTTCAGCTCAATGACCACGCGAACAGAATGTTCCCTTTTAATAATGCTTGTACAATGAATAAAGGCTCTTTGTATGAGATATTCTTTTGAGGTTGATTACAGACAGCTTCATACAAGGCCAAGCTGATAAGGAGGCGAGCGGAGTGGAGCTCCAAGCCCAGCAGAGATACAGAGACAACGGACAGTGCAAAAATCCCAAGGAGAAAGGCACCCTTCAAGACAGTCATGGACCAGTCATCATTTTATTGTTAATCAGCTAATGAATATTCATATTTGTATTATTATAACTGGGCAAACTCGGGTTTGGGCGTTGTCTCTCTCATCCTCCACTGGGTGCAGAGATGCTCAGCTGGTTTATGTTTGGGGGGGACCCGGAGCTCTGTATAGATCAATTTGTCAAGAATAAATCATCTGTGGATTAACCGTTAAACCCTGGTCTGTCTCCTCCGATGCTGAATATGCTACATTGTTAGACGAGATAAGACAAAGTTTTAGGCGTTGGAGTCAGATGCTAAAACTTAACGTCTAACAACGCACCGGCATCTTCACGCACCATAGGAGCCAACTCAACAATAGGTGGTGATTGGTTGACAGCTCTGACCCTCTCTTTACCCGAGTGTCCAAGACGTGTGGCCGCAAGTCTGATGAGACGACCACAAAGTCAATAATCGAACAGCAACCTGGGGTGTCCTGGATCCAAGTACACATATGGACACCCTCGTTATCGTCAATCCACGGCAAGCGCAGAAGTCCAACAAAAGAAAACCACTGGGGCTCCGATCAGGGAGGCCTTTCTTCCCAATCACGCCCCTCCAGCTCTCACTGTCATTGCCCATGTGAGCATTAGAGATTATGCAAATTCATTGTGAAATATGCCTCTAGTACTTGTGAAAAATCCAAGCTACAAAAAAACTTCCGGAACCAATTAATTTTGTTAGTAGAGGTACCACTTTATTTAGTAAAACATAAAATATGGGACTTGAGCTCGGAAACAGTGTCCATGTGCATGTAAGCACGATTACTAGATGTCAGAGTATGGCGGTCGACTACTCCCGACTAGTAGACGCAAGTAGTGTAACCACGTATTGTTTATTTCCAACAAAAAATAGATGTTAAGATCAATTATGGAGGAGGAGGGTGTGAATCAATATGAGGATCATGCAATGTAATATTGCGATGTCACAGAATCGATTTTTTTCAACACCTTTTGTAAGTACCTAGTACACTCACCGTAGTCCGTGTCATCTGCAACCCACTTCTGTGTAGGCCAAAAGTATGGAGTCTAGATAGGTGAACGTGGAGAATGAAAAGAAAATATTTGTAAATATACTAAGTTGCACACAATTTAGCTACAGCAGGGCGTGTACAAGTGCCATTCTAATAAATAGATGTTGTTGTCATCCATGTTATCTCCATTTACGGTAATTCAACGATTTGCGAACCAGCCGATGTACCACTCCTGTTACTTGAACCATACTTTGAATTTTACTGCCTTACTGCTCATATGTGAATTTTATTTTGGTTTGCGAATTTCTAAAACAACATAAAGTCAAATTAGTCTTAGGAATTGTTTTTGGAAGACTGCTGCGGGCGGGACCTAAGCCTGAAGAATCTGTACCAGAAAGGTTGGCGATTAATTCATTCATTCATTCATTTTCTGAACCGCTTTATCCTCAATAGGGTTATGCGGAGTGTTGGAGCCTATCCCAGCTGTCTTCGGGCAAGAGGCAGGGGACACCCTGAATCGGTGTCCGGTCACAAGGAGAGGGACAACCATCCACACCCATAGCTAGGGGCAATTTAGAGTGTCCAATCAGCCTACCATGCATGTTTTTGGAATGTGGGAGGAAACCGGAGTTCCCACAGAAAACCCACGCAGTCCTGGGGAGAACTTGCAAACTCCACACAGGTGGACCGACCTGGATTCGAACCCAGAACCCCAGGATTGTGAGGCCGATGTGCTAACCACTCCTTTGCCGGGCCACCCTCATTTGTTTTTCCTACCATTAATTTCATATTTAGGGTCGAGGTGGGGGGTTTGTTGAAGCCTATCACATCCAACTACAGGCAAGGTGGGAGACACCCTGATTTGGCGGCCAGCCAATCGCAGATCACAAGAAGGTGGACAACCATTCTTGCTCACAGTCATACTTAGGGCCAATTTAGAGTGTTCAACTATCCTACAATGCATGCATGCAAGCCCGGGGAAAACATGCAACACAAAGAAAGGTACGGATCTGGGATCGAACACTATCTCAGAATGCTGACGTGCTAACCTCTTGGCCACTGGGCAAATTTTCTATTAATGGTCCACTGAGGAAAAGATTGCACATTCCTCAATGATGGACAACAAAACTAATCGTGTTTTACATTTTCACCCCTTTACTGCTTTAAGAGGACACTAAAATGATCGCACTCTTATGTTTTGGTTCCCTCTGACAAAAGTATTTGGAAAATTTATAACAAAATGGATAATGCGGCGTGTATTTATCTACCTGGAAACGGTAAAGGCTGCTGTCATTACATATGACCAGCTTTTTGTGGTTCTGGAGGGCATAGATGTAACCGTAGGCCACAAACATGGTGCCAAAGGCTTGGGCTTCTTTAAGAGAAACAGCAAATATCTGGGAGTGAGAATTATTTTTTTATAGACAGAAAATTGAAGTGTTTTCATCAGCACATCTACCTTCTATAGTGATCTTCATCTTGTTAACCATCCATGCAATGATGTCTTGGCCTGTTTGGAGACAGGTAATAGGTGAAATACTAAACAAAAAAACAAAAACTTCTCTGTATCCCACCAATTTGAAAACATTATTTCAGTTAAATAAAAGTACGTTATTTACTCCATATATGATCAACTTTACTATTTTTCATTTAGACATTATTTTATCTAGAGCACGTATGAAATTTATTATTTTTGGACTACATTGTTTAGCCTTGGAACAGATGAATACATTCACCTTTCCCCTGCTGATCTTTGACCAGATTAACAACACAGTAAAGCTTAGATAGAAGGACTGCATATAGATCTCATCCAATTGTAGGCTTTCCTATTTAGCCTGTGGTTAGAGCTTAGACTGCCATGACAGCGTGTTTTCAATCTCACCTTATTAGAATAAAATCGTTAAAATGATGTAAAATTATTTCTCTTTGAGTAAATGTTTTTTTCCTGATATGATTAGGTAGACACTCTAAATTGCCCCTAAGTATGAGTATGAGCGTGAATGGTTGTCCGTCTCCTTGTGCCCTGCAATTGCGTGACCACCATTTCAGGGTTTCGCCTGCCTGGCGCCAGAAGTCAGCTGGCATAGGCTCCAGCACCATCCGTGACCCTTGTCAGGATAAGCGGTACAGAAAATGAAAGAATAAATAATTTAGTAGTTTTAAGTCAGTGAAAAGGGAATTTTTTTTGCTAAATATTGGATTAAGAACCTTTAGTTTACACAAAAAGACACTGAGAAATTACCTGTTGGCATTTAGTGAAAAGACACTTCGTCCAATTCCTATAATGTACGTAGCAAAAAATATTTCCCCCCAAAATTGGGAAATTGAGGTGCACAAAAGTTGCATAGTTTTTAATGCAAATGTATGGTTTGGCCCAAATTGAGCAAAAACATCCCTATTTATTTTCTATGCCTCCACGCATTTTCAATGTAAAGAAAATGACTCAATTGTAACAGGAGTAAATAAAAAATGCCATTATCAATGAAAAAAACACCACTTGAAAACCAAAGAACAAAAAAATACCAAAATCCTAAAACTGCAGGAAAATTGAGAAAAAACACATAAAACTTCAAAATAATTCATCCTCTTCAAATTAATTCACCCTCTTGCATCCAAAATGGATTGGACGCCTAGCACTGTTAAAGGCATTGACAAATAAGTTAATACAATGACCCAAAAATGCCCTCTTCGTTCATTTTCAGTTTTCTTCTCCTCACAATGTTCGCGGAGGTGCTGGGTCCTATTCCAGCCAACTATGGGCAATAGATGGGGCACACGCTGACTTGGTTGCCAGCCAATAACAGGGCATAAGGAAACAACCATTCACATCCACACTCATAACTATGGACAATTTAGAGTTTTCAACCACATGTGTTTTTTTCTGGGATATGGGAGGAAACCAAAGTACCCAGAGAAAACCTGCAAGGGAACGTGCAAACTCCACACAGGAAGGTCGGAACCCATACTAAACCCTCAATATGAGAGCTGTGAGGCAGCTGTGCTAACCACTCTTCCCACAGTGTGAGAACTGCCAAAAAATATACACAAGGTGATTTATAGAGTTAAGCATCTCCACACATTTTTTTCCAGAAATTGCATTTTCTAGTTTAATATTATTCCTATATTTACATTACCATTATTATTCTACATTATAATCCATATTTTCCCATCGTTGTATTTATAAATGTTCTCGGTTTTTTTCTATCAGAACAAAATGAATATCAATTCTGATGATAGTTAAAGTTCCTCTATATCTGTTATTTCTTTTAAATTGATAGGCGCTGCTGTCTGTCGTTCATTAAATCAGTTGCACTTTGTATTTAACGTATGTAGAGAGTGTGACTACAATTGGGTCGTTATCTTACCGGCTATTACATGTGGAATAGTGGTGACATTGAGTTTCTGTTCGGAACCTTTTAGCCCACTTTTTGGGTCCTGCATCTCAACCACAATGGCCTCCAACTGTAAATTAGTCAATGAGATTAGTAAAGTGGTAATAAAACACAGTATAGTAAGACATTACAAGAGAGAAAAGAATATTATTTTAAGGCAAGCTGGTTTTAGAGTCATTGTGCTGGAAAATATTTGACATTTGAGTCAATGCAGACTAAATCATTTTTAGCCTACTTAGTAGGCTAATAATTTTTTTTAAATACTCTGCCGTATAATTTTTGAAAAAGATTTTTAATAACTGTCACAATAATAGAAAAAATGATCAATTCTACAGAAAACAATCATGACGACAAACACCCACCTTTTTAAGACAATGAAGACGCGGACGAAAATGTTGTCCACGGTTTGGCCTTGCTGTTCTGATTGTCATATTTGTTGATGAAGAAAAATACTTTCCTTGACAACAGTGAGTTAATGTCCCAACAATAAAGACAAATGTTGCCTATAAGTGTTAGTATATAGTAGATGCTAACACATTTGCCTCGCATGGCGATTGTGAGACAGAAGGGAAGGACGGATTAAGACCTAATTAGCTGCAGAAAAAAACTCTACACTAGTGATGGGTCCAGCAACACAGACACACCGATACGTGCACCGAGCTCCCTCCGCAAATCCTACATCGGTGTACGTACCGCTTTAAGATAGTCATGTGACCAATGCCAGAACTATGTTTCGTGCAGGGATTTTTAAGTCCACTGGGTGTCAGTATTCAGCAACACAGTGTAAATGCAGTGTGTCTGTGTAGAAACGATACGTGATGCCTCATAAACCCATCACTACTTTACACTCATCCCTACTGCTTTTAAAATATTTTTCCATGAAGCCCAGGGCTAGTCAGGTGGGTGGATGTGCTTATCACCCAATCAAAGTTCCACCGCCAGATGGGTGGAGCAGCAATAGGTGCCAGCGATCATCATCACTGACCTACTTAAGGAACCCAGAGCTTGTCCACATTGCTGGATTGCAGCGGCGGTCCGTGAATTTTCTAGTGACGCCTTCAGCTATGTCTGAATCAATCCAACCCTCAAAAACAATTTAGGGTATAAAACCTCTATTGCAACTACAGCTGCGACACATTAAAAATCATCAATAATGACCTCATACAATTGCAGTGGCGGGCCGTCAGGGCCTTCAAGGCCTTCTCTGCTGGCCTAAGAAATATCTGAATCATATATTATATTTTGTCCATCAATACTTATTATTCCAAATGGTCTGTTAGCTTCCTTTCATTGCTTTTCCCCCTGGTTGCACTGCTTCCAGATGTGTGTTTTCATACTGAAGAATTTACCAATCACATTTCAGCCATTATTTGTTGCCAGGATCAGAAATCTGCCTCAAAGCCTTCACAATCAGTTCTGCGGGCTCTGCTGCATTAAACAAGACTGTTGCTTTTAACCAATCAGATTTCGAGTTGGGAACACCACAATGCTTTTTCGCAGGCATTGCCATTTTGCTGGCTTATGGATACGTCATTGCTTTCACCAACTATGATTGGCTAGCTATAGAGTAGGCGGGCCAAAGCCAGAGTGAGGCGGCCAGAGCTAGCAAACTCCACCCACAATGGCCGACGCAGGAAAACAAATGGATTTGGTTGCAGATTTGCTGGCAAAGCCATTTTCCAGACGGACTTTCCCCCCAAAAACGGACATCATTAAGAAAGGGCGGTCAACTCCGAAGCTAGCAAGCCTGTTACAGCCGGGAAAAAAGTGTGTCCGCCACTTTCAGTGCGCTAACTACGAGCGCTATCCCTGGCTCACGGGCTCCGAGGAACACTGCAAATCGGCTAAGAACAGAACTGATTGTTATGTATGCCATTGATGATTTTGCACATCCCCATATTCTGACTTCATTTCCTCTAAAAAAGCACGGAACCTTCTGTGCTTTAAGCCCCTGGATCTGATTTGGTTGATGCATTTCACAACGACAGACATCACATTGTCAAACTTCAGGCATCTGCTGCAAAGGGCCTGCTGATGGATAATGCAGTGCAGAGCTATGGCCTCCTCCACACCCTCCTCTTCCAGTTTTTTTTGAACAAGTGCTACCAGTCCATTCTTCCTCCCTGTCATTGATGGGGCTCCATCGGTTGTTATTCCAACAAAGCTCTTCCATGGCAAACTGGCATTCTTAATGGCATCACACAGCTGGTGAAATATTTCCTTAGCGGTGGTCTGGCCATGGATTGGAATTACTGTGAGCAACTCCTCCATTACTTCAAAATTGTCATCAACACCACGGACATATATTGTGAGCTGGGCAGTGTCTGTGATGTCTGTGGTCTCATCAAGAGCCACTGAATATACACTGAAACATTGTGCTTTCTCACACAGTTTATCATAAATGTCACTTGACAGGTGAGAAATGCGCTCTGCCACGGTGCTGGCAGAAAGGCTGATGTGGTTGAACTGACTTTTCTTTTCTGGACAGACGATATGTGCAGCCTGTAATATGCACTTTTTGATAAATTCACCTTCTGTGAATGGCTTTCCTGCTTTAGCAATCAACTCACAAACGGCGTAGCTAGCTTCGACTGCTGCATTACTGTCTTTGGTAGGCTTCTTGAAGAAATCCTGTTGCCTCAGAAGACGTGTTTTAAGACTGGCAACCTGGTTGGCTCTCTCATCTCCCTGGTATTTTTCGTACTCCTCAGTAAGACTTGTAGTATAATGACGTTTCAAGTTGTATTCCTTGTGCACCGCAACTTTTTCAGTGCAAATGAGACACTTCGGGGTGCCCCTGTGCTCAACAAAGAAATATTGCACTCCCCACTTTTCTTGAAACTGTCTGTGCTCATCACCGACCTTTCTCTTCACGGCAGGCTTTGAAAGAGACATCTCTGGGGCTCTGTAATGTGTGTTTCCACTTGGAATGAGTCTCGGGTTGAATTTTAACTTTCAGTCGCGCGGGTCTGTGGCGCATGTGCACTTTCGCTCTCTGATCGTATTGTATTACGGCAGTTTTCTGAATTTCTCAAGTGTTCTCATGTTAACGCACTCACTGTTAAGTTTCAGTTTCACTCGCGGAAATGGCTACAGACACAGGCTGGATCACGGATCATAGCGCCTCAATCAGTTCTATGCTGAGAGCAGCGGAGGACTGTGCGCGCCGAGCGGAGTGATTGGCTTCACGGCTTCTCCTCCGCCCAGCTGATTGGAGGAATGAATGAGTGAGCGAGGCACTGGACAGCTCGGCCGATGTCCCGCCCTCCAGAGCCGTATACCTCACCGTGATTGGTTCATTCAGCTCCGAACACAACAAGTGTCATTCATATCAATCTTGCGGGCCGCACGAACATTAATCTTTCATATTAAGACGGGGGCCGCAGTTGGCCCGCGGGCCGCGAGTTTGAGACCCCTGCTGTACAGGTACAAGGTAGAGTGCTGAATGTTATAGCCATGTGTATGACCCGAGACTCGTACATTCACGCTCGCAATTCAAAAGTAAATAAACATTACCAAACATTATCTCCTTTCTCACACGCTAAACAGTGTATATTGCAAACCACAAACTCAACCGGCCTCTACAACAACCAGCATACCTTAAAACACAGGGAGAAATAATCAGAACAGTGATCCGTTGTTTTTTCTCAATCCAACTTTACTGTTATGAGGGAAATCTCCCGTGTTTCAAGCTATGTGCTCCAAGGCATCTATAATTGAATACCGATACTCTTTAACATGCCACACACTTGCCATGTGGATCAAGGCATCAACAATCGAACACCAATAAACACATCCAATCCAAACCAGCCGCACATCCTCAACACGCGATCGCCAATAAATCAAACACTCAAAGATAAAGTTATTTTCATTATGCTGTACTTTTTCAATAGTTTGCAAAAACACAATATTTCAATTAATGTAAAAATATAATAATAAAAGTTTGATTTAAATTGTCCTATGCTTATTTTTTCTACATTTAATATCAATTTTGCGTGAATCGCATTCACTCCGGAAATACTCCGGAAATGGGACAAGGGTACTCCTGAAATGGGGTCAACGGAGGTTGGCAGCTCTGGAAAATATTGGCAAGCCAAGTGCAAAAAGTTTATTACAGTTTAAGCAGTAACATAAGTTTTAACTCTTGTTATGACATGGCAAAGGGTTGCTCCTTTTCCCAGTTTGTATCTTGTGCCTACACAATTCACCTTCAATGGAAATGAGTCTTCATGAACGCATGAACTTGGAGAAGCATCCTTCTGTCACATTTTCGGCATGCTTTGCTCCCACAGCCATAGGAGCGATCGACTGTGTTGCCTTACAATAGAAGGCCCAAATGATATACTAAAACACAAACAGGCAGGGTGAGGTATAATTAAGGGTGGGGGTTGTATGTAAATTTGTAGGCATAGATCAGGGGTGGCCCAGTCTGGTCCTCGAGAGCCCATATCCAGTCTGTTTTCATTATCGCCCTCGTCTACCACACCTGAATCAAATGATCAACTCATCAGCAAGCTGTCCAGAAGCTTGATACCGATCCAGATTATTTGATTGAGGTGTGTTGGTGGAGGGAGTTATGGAAAACAGACCGGATAGGGGCTCTCGTGGACCGGACTTGGCCACCCCTGGCATAGATTGATGACCAAGTTACAAACAAGCCTCTCTAAACTCATTGGAATGATTTGTTTCTACATACATTAGAGAGGCCCTCTAGGACTAATTTTCCAATTTATGCTTCGTCTCCAACCAGCTGCTTTGCCAGTCCAATCGGAGCCAACAATTCAGTATGAATTTATGCGTATATGTAGTAGTGCTGGTTCTCAATATACATGTCATCTGTGTGGCCACTGGCTAACACTTCTAGTGCTTTTGATCATGGATGAGTGCTGTATCCACTCAGCCAGGAACCAGCCAACGTGGGCGACACATCAGCAGCTGTGTATGGTCAGCATGCCGTATCAAGGCCACTTGGGACTAAAACCTGGCCATCAAATGGCAACCACACAGCTGGGTGGAATGTAGCTGGCACTTGTTACGTTAGGAGAATCTCAGTAGTGAGTTAGATGGAAAAAAATCACATGCCCTGATAAACCTAGTTGCAACAGCAGCAGATGTGTGATATATAACTTTTGCTCATTCTTGTTTTGTTCTGCTCCATCTGAAGAGTGAGATGTATATCATCTTATTTTCTGAACCGCTTTATCCTTGCTAGGGTTGCGGGGGGTGCTGGAGCCTATCCCAGCTGTCTCCGGGCCAGAGGCAGGGGACACCCAGAATCGGTGGCCAGCCAATCGCAGGGCACAAGGAGAAGGACAAGCATTCACATTTACACTCATACCTATGTGAAATATAGAGTGTCCAATCAGCCTACCATGCATGTTTTTGGAATGTGGGAGGAAAACGGAGTACCCAGAGGAAACCAACGCAGGCCCAGGGAGAACATGCAAACTCCACACAGGTGGACCGACCTGGACTTGAACCCAGGACCCCAGAGCTGTGCGGCCGACGAGTTAACCACTCGCTCCACCAGGGCTTGGAAACATAGCTGTACTCACACATTAACTTAACAGCAACTTGACACAACCTGACAGCAACTAGACAATGATGCAACAAGAACTGAACAAACCAAGGGAACTTACATGCACTTAATACATGGGTTGACAAGACAGACGGAACAGGCGGGTGACACATGAGGTAGCGGATAGGGTGAGACACACAAGGGATGAAACAACAGGTGAGTGGGACAAGATATCGGAACCTTCTAGTGGTGTCCCACAAAGGTCTCCCCCGCAAAATGCGTATCGACACACCCAGACTCGTGCCATGGGAGGCGCATTTGTTTTTCTCTCTGTTTCCCTCAGTTTTGGCTCCTTTTTCGTTTTTTTCTCACAGTCTTGCCAGCCTCCCAATAGCGAGTCTAGGGTGTCTGAGGATTACCGCCAGGCACTTTGGGTTTTTCTACAATAACAACAGGTGAAAACAATGAACAACTACAAGGACATGACAGACAATGGCAGGCATGGAAAAAACATAACACATGACAGTTTTTTTGTGGGAGGAAACCAGAATACCCGGAGAAACCCCATGCAAGCACGGGGAGAACATGCAAACCTCTGGAGAAACTGGAGACGCAGCTCCCTCCTAGCCAATAAGGGGCCAGCGGGGTGTTGGGAGATTTTTTTTAAATTGACGCTTATCTCCTATCCTCCCAGACGTTCTGTATACTATCTCAGCTTACTATGCGCAAGAGGTGGGGTACACCGTGAACTGGTTGCAACTCACTCACGGGCAAAGATGACAATAAACATCAATTTAATTTATTTAGGGATGTTTTTCCTGTGAAGATAAACGGTGTCCAAAATGAATTAATAACATAATTAAAAACCCCTTTATATAGGTTTATCTGATTTTATAGTTAAAGGGAAAATACAATTTGAGAAAGAAAAAATCCTTTTGATGAATTGTAATAAACATCCAGAATGAATGTTGAAGTTGTGAGATTCCGGGGATTCCGATGGTTTTGAATGCAGCAGTGTAAGCGGCTTCTGCTACGACTGGCTGCCCTCATTCTTCCTCGTTGTGTGCACTGTGCATCGATGAAGTTGTTTCAAAGATGGCGGATTTCCTGCCGTCCCGCTCTCTTCTATCTGTCTGTTTCCCTAACTGTCTCCTCACTAGCGGCGAGACAGAGCAGTTGCGGAAATCTAAAGAGATAGATAAGTGTCTTATTCGAAATAAACCGTACCTTAAGAGGGTGGTTAAAATCCTGTTACTCGGAGCGGGCGAGAGTGGCAAATCCACTTTCCTTAAGCAGATGCGTATTATTCATGGGCAGGACTTTGATCAGAGGGCCAAAGAAGAATTCAGAGCCACTATTTATAGCAATGTTATAAAAGGTAAGTCCCTTTGTAGGGCTTATTTGACACATGTTGCAGTCAAGTTCGTGTGTAAACATTGATGGTGAAGTCGGTAGCTATGCTAATTTACCGCAAGCCGAGATGGCTGGGGCCACCCTCTGTTCCCATTTTGCATTGCTGGACGAGCGACCAAGAAACGCCCATGTTATTTGTGTTCGTCTCCACACCACGATGGGTTCAATGAACCAACTGGTGTAATTTTAGAGCTCCGCCAAGTGTTGTCCTAACTTCGTGCTGTAACCTATAATACGATGCCCGTGATCACAAAACGCATCGTTGGACCAGATATTGCCACTGCCTTATGAGTACAATGACGTGTAGGCTGACTCCGGCCAGAGGCGGGGGACACATCGGTGGCCAGCCGATCGCAGGGCACAAGGAGACGGACAACTATTCACATTCACACTCACACCTAGGGGCAATTTAGAGTGTCCAATCACTCTGCCATGTATGTTTTTGGAATGTGGGAGGAAACCGGAGTACCCGGAGGAAACCCACGCAGGCCTGGAGAGAACATGCAAACTCCACACAGGTGGACCGACCCTGAATTTGAATCCAGGACCCCATAGCTGTGAGGCCGACGCGCTAACCACTCACTCCACCGGGCCGCCTTCCTTATGATATTGACCCTAATAATGTGCTTTTGATTCATACAGTATCTCAGAAATATCTAAAAAATGCGATGATTTTTCTTAAGATTTTCCCTTCAAAGTAACATTTGTACTCCCTATTAAATCCATAAATATGGAGGTGAAAATTGGGAATTTAGGGTGCCGGCTTATACGTGAGAAATTGTAAAATAAAAAAATATCAAGGCAATTTTCAGTGGCTTAATAAATACAGTAATACCTTGATTATCGCGGTTAATGGTTTCGCCCGAAGACAGCTGGGTTAGGCTCCAGCAACCCCTGCAACCCTTTCAAAGATGGGTGGTATGGAAGGTAAATTAATGAATGAATAAAAATGAAAAAAATCCCCAGAAAAAAATCTGCGATGTAGTGAAGCAGCAATAACCGAAGTGCAAAGTAGCGAGGTGTCTCTGTATACCCTTATGAATTTACAAATACGTTTTTAAATTCCAGGTATTCGAGTCTTAGTGGATGCTCGAGAGAAGCTTCATATACCCTGGGGCAACCTGTCCAACCAGCGTCATGGAGATATATTGATGGCGTTTGACACCCGGTCTTCGATGGCCCATGGCCATGGTATGGTGCAGCCCAAAGTTTTTCAGCACTACTTGCCATCCATCCGGGCCCTGTGGATTGACGAGGGAATCCAGAATGCCTATGACCGTCGCAGAGAATTCCAATTGGTGAGTAGACAAAATATAAAGAACTATAAATAATATAGTATCAAATCATATAGAAACTACCGACTGGAGATCTAATTTTCTATTGTTTTATTGCTGCAGTGTAGGGGTAAAAAATGTTGGAAAAAAATGCCGTTGTGATTTCTGGTCTGTTTGCGATATAATCCAATATAAATTGTGATTTTAAAAAAGGATGTCCGGCCTCCACGGACTTGAACTTTTGGCAATGTAAAATCAGTGAATAATTAGAATGTGTGCATAATTAGAAACATATATTTTTCCAAAATATTTGATTGAGGGCTGTCCCAAACGATTATTTTTCTCACGACTAAACTCTACTAAATTTACAATTAGTTGATTAGCCTAATGATTAATATTTTTAGGGATATAGCAATTATTTTTGGGCTTGATGATTATTAATTCACAAAATCGCGCTAGTTGTCGAAACCAGCCCAAAATGTTGAAAGAGTGATATTGGACCCATAAAACAAATGTCTGGAGCTGGAAAAAATTAACAGCTTTTTATATAAGCCTTCATATCATCCTGGACTTCAGACGGAACAAGACCACTTCACTCTGCTCACCTCACTTGGGCTACTTATTTATTGATTTTTCATTTTGCCTGTTTGTTGTTGTTTGTGCACAATGTGGTGAAAGCTTTAAATCTTGTTTTACTTGTATAATGACAAAAGCATTCAATTCAATTATAATGAATTTAACACGATAAACTCATAACAGTAATTATCATAAAATAATTTTTGTAACAAATAAAAACCCGATAAAAATGTGATAATTTTAAACTGCAATTACACCACCCGACCACCACAGAGAACAGGGGCGCTGTTGCAACATGAACGCTAGTTACAGACCAATGCTCAGGAGAAGAAGATGATAGGGAATTTATTTTATTTTATTTTTTTAGCTTGGTCTATAATCCTTATAAAGCGTGATTTATGGGTGTGTGAGTGTGTGAATGTTAAGATTATTTCGCTACGTTTGTCCATACCGTGCAACGTAGAGATGTGGAACGCAGAGTTGAAAATTTTTATGGTGGCCAGAAACGGATCTTAATAGAATCCTAACTGAATTTCTTCACCTTCTCCAAGTGTGTAGACTCAATCTTTTATTTGTTAAACAACCATTTTTCAAAATAGATTATTTTAATAGCGCAACAATTGTCTTTGGATCCTAAACAAGCAGGTGCGACCGGTGAAGCCGGGGCCCCCTGCTTGTTAGCAATAAAGGTTAACACGGAGCATGAATCCAAAAGGACAATAACGGCTGCAATGCGCCATTATGAGATGCAGGACAACACCGGGCCGATCCGCTAAAACAGGTGTTAGGAACCTTTTTGACAGAGAGCCATGAACAATTCCTTTAAAAATAAAAATACTTGAAAATGTGTGCTTTCTTTAGTCAATACACCTTTTTTACAGTAGAAAGTCTCTTAATTCTTTTGACGTAACATTGTAACACTGTTGCTAATTAATGATTATCCATTAGAGTATGCGTTTAAAAATAAATAAAGCAGCACTAGGCGTAGTCACACTGTCGACATGATGTACAGCTGGGCGATAAAACAACAACAGTAATTATCATGAAATAATTTTTGTCAAACATACTTTCGATAAAAATTCAATAATTTTAACTATAATTACTCCACCCGACCACCACTGAGTACGGAGTGCTGTTGCAGGATGAGCGCTAGTTCCAGACCAACACTCATGAGAAGAAGAGGATGACGAGGAAACGTGTTTTTAGCATGTCAGTAATAGAAGCTAACACAGAGCATGAACGCAAAAGGACAATAACATGATGCTGTACAACACTGAGCCGACCCACTAAAAGATCCAAGTGAATTCTCCCTGGCGTTTTCTTTTCTTTTTTTCTGTGCAAAAAGTAGCCTTATTGAAAATGTCCTTAACCTTCATTTGAAGACAACCTGTAATATTTTTCTTACTTGTTATCAAGATGTTTCCCATTTTATGATAAGGTTCTGAAAACATTGCAAAAATCTAAAACTTGTTATGTTGGGTTAAATTCAACGTTGTAAATTTTGTATCTGGCCATAAGTGAAATTTACACAGTTTCTTTTTGTGAGGCTGAAAATAGTCTGCTTGCAAACAATGTTCCCTCTAAGATGTGCGTGTGCTCAATTAATTGCGCACTACTCGCATGCTCTCCGCGGACACACACACACACACACACACACGCACACACACACACGCACACATACACAGCGCACACGTAAAAGTCTAAAATGGACGGGGGGGGAGACTTTTTGCACAGCAATGCGCTCTTAACACAACATAAACAAATTTAAATGAACTTGGATTACGATGCAGACGCACTCATAAATAAATTTAATCTAACCTTACACTAAACTTAATTCTAATTTTGTTTTAAATTTGTATACCTTTCTTCTCCCGGGTTGGCTCTATTTGACCCGCCTCCACTCTGACTTTCAGATGCAACCTATCGAGGTTTGTTTGCGTCTTCCCTTCAAATTATATATAATATTCTGAAAATGATGCACACAAATGTCCTCACAATAGGATAACGCATGACCACTTGCCAACTTTCCCGGGAAGTAGTACTCCTCTCATATTAGTGAACAAGCACCGCCATTTGCACTGACTAACGAGAAAAAAACACTGAAAAAATGCAACGCTCCGCCCAGTGCTCGTAGAGACATTACTCGAAGGAGTTGCGACCGGAAAGACAGTGCCCATGATGTTCTTATGAGCAGCCTCGCATCCGCTGTATGCCCGTATATCAAAATTTGTCTCGTATCTCAAGATAAATGTTTGCTCAAAATTTTACTCGTATCTCAAATTGCTCGTATGTCGGGGCACTTGTATGTCGAAGTATTACTGTATATGTATGTATATGTACAGTAATACTTGATATGAGCATACAGCTTACGGCTATAGGAACATCATCTCGTTGTATTTTTTCAGTGTTTTTTTTCCTCCTGTTAGCCAGTGCAGAATGGTGCTTGCTCGCCAACACGAGAGGAGTATACTACTTCCCGTTGGCAAGTGGCCGTGCGTTATCCTACTGTGGGGACATTTGTGTGCATTTCGGAATATTTTGAAGGGAAGACAAAAGCAAACAACCCTCGATAGGTTCCTTTTAAAAACTGCAGCTGAAAGTCAGGGTGGAGGTGGTGCTAATAGAGCCAACCCGGGAGAAGAAAAGTATATACATTTAAAACAAAATTAGAATTAAGTTTAGTGTAAGGTTAGATTAAACTTATTTTTTGAGTTTCTCTGTATCGTAATCCAAGTTCCTTTAAATTTCTTTATGTTATGAGCGTGTTGCCGTTCAATAAGTTTATCTCGCTCTCTGTCCCTCTCTCTCTTTCCCCTCCGCAAAATCCGTCTAATTTTAGTACTATTAAACATACCACACTACTAGTTATTTTTTACTCTGTTAATAGACGGCGAATTAGAACAAATAAAAATGTTTTTCCTTTCCAATATCCTGTTTTTTGTTGTTCTTTCAACAACGAATTATTATTTTTAAATTTCATTTCTATGGGAAATGTTGATTTGAGATACGAGTAAATCGACATATGAGCTCAGTCCCGGAACGCATTAAGCTCGTATCTCAAGGTACCAATGTATATGTATGTGTGTATATATATATATATATATATATATATATATATATATATATATATATACATATATATACATATACACATATATACATATACACATATATACATATACACATATATATATATATACATATATATATATACATATATATATATACATATATATATATACATATATATATATACATATATATATATACATATATATATATATACATATATATATATATACATATATATATATACATATATATATATATATATATATATATATATATATATATATATGTATATATATATTACCTATATTAACCTATTATCAATATGACTACGTTGGCTTCAAATATATAATAAGCCTTTATTAAATGTTAATTTTCCCCATAGTGCAACTTGTAAAGCAGTAGTTTACAACCACTGTGTCGTGAGCGATGGTGTGGTGTGCCACTCTGGGCAGCACCCCGTGCGGGCAAAATCAGACAAGTGTACTCACGTCTGGCCAGTCTGAGCACGTTTAACTACAGTAAGATGGCCGTGCCCCGAGCGAGCAGTGACGGGAACGCGAGTTATGCAGGATACGGTTTATTTTTTCTTTGAATTATATTAATAGACGTCAAAATACATTTCGTTTAGCATTTTATTTGTTTATCTTTTCATTATCTTGAAATAATCGGCCGCCTTGTCTTGCGTCATTTTGTTGTGACGTGACCGTGTCGTCGTCAACTTGGAGTTTTGTGCATGTTGTGTTTTTATGCGCATATAAGCCGTATCTCGATTCAGTCATCATTTTTTTGTCCGACAAAAGCGGCTTATATGCGTGTAAATACGGTATCTGTAAGATCACAGTGCGTCAGGATACAAAATATCATGCAGACAAAGAACATGCAAACTCCACACAGGTGGACGTGACCTGGATTTGAACCCAGGACCCTAGAGCTATGAGGCTGACGCGCTAACCACTCGCAACACCGGGGCGCCTCCTGCCAAATTTATATAATGTAAATATTTCAATATTCTGCTATCTGAAAGAGGAAACTACTAAGCTACCTATTTTTTAGCTTTTTATGTTATTTCATTTTTTTGTGCAGTCAAGTGTGAGATTTATTTCAATGTGAAATAATGTCTTGGTTTAGTGTTGAGTGATTATAAGATCTAGATCCGGGGTTGGCAAACTATTCCATAAAGGGCCGCAGTGGGTGAAGGTTTTCATTCCATGTCGATAGCACTCCCCAGACCTTGTGGACTTCTAGATTCGAAACTATTTTGGCCTGCTTCTGATTTCAGTTGCCTGAAATTAAAAAGTTATTTAACTTGGTTTTTTGGAGACCCTTTTCAATATTTTGTTCTATAAGTGCAATCAGTGGATTACAGTCAGGTGCTTCTTGTGTCCTGCAGAAACCTTATTGGTAAAACTGTCTGTGTGGGATCGGTTTTGACAAAAACCTGCACCCACAGCAGCATTTGACCCCAATGCTTGATTTGACAAGTCACCTGTAAATCTGACAAAAAATACCAGATCATGTGTGATTAAACTGTGTGCAAATGTTTTAAGATTTTCATGAACAATGATCTATTCTCGCTTTTTTCTCCTTTTCAGGGGGAGTCTGTCAGGCATTTCTTCGATAATTTGGAAAAGCTAGGACAGTCGGTAAGTTTTGGATGTCACATAAATGCTGGGAGAGCTTGTCCAGTTCTTTAAAAGTCCCCTTCTGTAAAATTTCATTTCCCCCTTTGTTTCCTCCTAAAATGAATAAATTGTCGTATTGGGCGAAAGTAAAGACTTGTTAACAACCTGACAAATTTGTATTAATACAAATAAGACTTCATGTAATAAATCTTAAAACAGGGAGACAAACTGCCATGCTAGGATTCTGTTGGCGTGTTTGTGCCAACTGTCAATCATACTCCCTGCGCCTGCTAGCGTTAATGCTAATGGTTTTGCATGTTTCCTCTGTCAACATAATCGTGTTTGGACTATCCAAGCCAGAATACAATTTTAAAGGAGAAGATATGACCTGAAAAAAGGATTGTTCAACATTATGGTTTAGAGGAAGAATACAAAACGCTACCTTGGAGATTTCATCTGTCAGTTTCCACTGTGAGAAACATAGTGAGGAAATGGGAAACCACAGGCACAGTTGTTAAGGGCCGGAGTGACAGGCCAAGAAAAATATCAGATAAGCAGAGGCGAAGGATGGTGAGAATAGTCAAATTCAACCCACAGACCAACAACATGATGATGCTGCAGATAGTGCTGTGCATCATTCAACTATTCAGCGCACTTTGCACAAGGTGTATGTGATGTATGGGAGAATAATGCGGCAGAAACCTTTTCTGCGCACATGCCACAAACAGTGTCGCTTGAGGTATGCCAAAGTACATTTGGACAAGCAAGCTTCATTTTGTAATTAGATGCTGTGGACTGATGAAACTAAACTTGAGTTATTTGGATATGACAAGGGGGGTATGCATGGTGCAAGAAGAACACAGCATTCTTATACAAACACTTGTTACCCACAGTAACCTTTGGTGGTTGTTCCATCATGCTGTGGGCCTGTGTGGCTGTGAGGGTACTGGCAATTTTTTTAAAGTTGAAGGTCACATGGATTCCAGTCAGTATCTGACAATACTTAGGAACAATGTTGAAGAATCTGTGACAAAGTTGAAGTTCCGCCTGAGCTCGATACTTCAACAAAACAACGACCCCAAACACTGCACAAATTATTAAGGAATTCATACAGAGGAACAAGTGCAACATTAAAATGTGTGCAATTTGTAGTAATGTCACCACTTTTAAAGTACAAACGTTCTCTGAGATCTTTTGACAACAATGCCGCGCTGTTGCTAATCAATGATAATAAATGGGAGTATGCATGACGGAGGAATCTAATGGATTTTTTTTAAAGCCGCACTAGAGGTAGGTCGGCGCCACAATGCTCACGTAACGCTTCTATTGATGCATTCAGGACTGAGTTCTCTCAACAGCGGTTCCCATATTTTACCTCACAGTTTAGTGGAGAACCTTATGCACCTATCAAAAGAGCCACATATGGCTCCCGAGCCATAGGTTCCCTACCCCTGTTTTAATAATAATAATAATAATAATAATCGGACATAGGCCATGTCGTCATTACCACAACACAAAAGCCTACTTGTCATCACACGCAGAAACTGCGTGTGACGAAATTGATGGTGCTTCTCCATAAGCTACGTTTAATCGGCAAAAGACCTAAATAAGTGTAAGTTACGGACTTGTAATTTGTCATTCCGCTTTTGTGGATACAGGTCGCTTACCTCTCGATTACCGCACACTGTCTGCCACTTACCTTACTTCAAGTCAGCTAGTAGGAGGCAGATCACCAACCAAACATCTATTCATATACCGCAGAAGGGAATGTGTGTTATGTTAGCACACATTTGTAGGAAGAATGGTCAAAAATACCTTCAACCAAAATCCCGACCATCATTGGAAGCTATAGGAAGCATCTCTCCATCTATTTAGGAGGATCTACTAAATATTAATGTAATTTTCCTATTGGGGTGCCCAAATTTATGCACCTGCCCACTTTTGATTAAGTACCGTATTTTCCACACTATGAGGCTGCACCCTCAATGAATGACATTTTAAAATGTTTTCCGTATATAAGGCGCACTGCACCGCATAATACGGGTCTACAGTAGAGGCTACATTATGCATCCACTAGATGGTGCTGCGCTAAAGGGAATGTCAACAAAACCGTCAGATAGGTCAGTCAAACTTTATTAATAGATTACAAATCAGCTTTCTGAGAGCTCCAGTCACTCCCAAAATGAATAAACAACTGTTTTATTATTTTCTCAGAGGTAAAGTATTAGTTTTTTACTGACACGGTTTATCTTTTATCAACAGCAATTGTATAACATGTAAGTGCAACATTTATATCACATAGTGGAGGGGAACTTTTCCTCCATTCAGTACACACACAAAAAATTGATGGTACATTAAACGTTAGTGCAATCACAATATAGTAACACTCGTAATAGTGCAAAGCAATAACAATAATATTAATAACTCAATGTTGTTCACCCGGGTGAACCGTGCGTGCACTATAACATTCAGCTGTTGACGTCCATATTCACAATATGACCAACCTTGTTCAACTGTAAACACAAAAGAAACACGTAAAGCTCACTTTATCTGTTCATTCCCCATCTATGAATCCCTCGAATTCTTCGTTTTCAGTGTCCGAATTGAACAGGTAGGCAAATGCGGCATCCAACACGCCAGCCTCCGTCTCATCAAAGTCGTCATTAATCGAGTCCGTGTCGCTTTGGTTGTCTGGCAGCTGAATGACAATTCCTGCCTTCCTGAAAGCTCGAACCCAGTTGAAACTGATATATCAGCCCAGCCATTTACGATCCACTGGCAGATAGTGGCGTATGTCGTCTGGCGCTGTCTTCTACGGGGGAAATTGATTCGACGGTTGCTTGCCGCAGTTGCGAGACCTTTTGCGGCTCAATATTGATCCATATATAATATTTAGTTCACAGTCTAGCTTTGAATGCTCTGTTGATGCCAATCTAGCGGCTGGAGTTCTTTTGTCAATCCGCCTTGAATGACGGCGAGTACTGAATTTGAGTGCTTGCCGTCATTCCGTGTGGATTGACAAAAGAACCACATATCCCAGCATGTACCGCGCACGGAGGAAAATGGAGTCGCCGGCTGCTTACCGTAGTTGCGAGACCTGTTGCGGATCAATATTGATCCATATATAATGCGCACCGGATTATAAGGCGCATAGTCAGCTTGTGAAAAAATTGAAGGCCTTTAAGTGCGCCTTATAGTGGGGAAAGTGCGGTAATTCAAATCATAATCATCGGCCATCAACCGTTGAACAATTTAAAAAAAATACGATAAATTGTGATCGGCATCTATATCGGCTACTGCAGCTGCTTTGACTGACGGAAAGACCCCGGAATGAGAGTCTCCAACGCTAACCCACGACAAGACACTTGGTTTGAAACACATGGTAAGACCTTTTAAAATTTATTTTAGCAAAAAAGAATTTGCTTTGATTTAGCTTCTTAAGGTCTTTAGCAAGGAGAGTGAGTCATAGTCAGTGAAAGCTCTGAAATGCATATTTTTCCAAAAGGTTGCGCCGAGCAGCCAGTCTGTTAGTGCCAATTCATAAGTTTAACATGTGGGCAACTCTTAGATCAAAGTTATGTTCTTCTTGCTAACAAAGAAATAAGACTAAGTAAAAATATATTACAGTAAGAAAAATTGTAAGCTTTTGGGTGACCACACCGAATGTCAGGTCACCTTCATACGATCTCTTTATTAACTGTGACTGACACAATGTTGGACAACACAACAATCGGGGAAAAAAGGTGTAACTTGTTTGTGTTTAAAATGTAGCGAGTCACTGTGGACATACGTGAGCATGTAGGAAAGCGACCACTGCTGTCCCTGCTCCACGTCTTATTTGCGGCCGAATGGCGGCTGCAAGGGGATTTGGAGGAGTCGGTCTTACATCCGCCATGCGACTGCTGCTCGCCCAACCTTTACGTTAGTATGTCAGATGGTAGGAGCCCGCAGCCATAATGTGCCTGCTCTAAGGTGCTTTAGTTAAATCCTCTTTCATTTTCTACTCAACCGCCTAATCACCACGCCATAGTAAACAGTCACATGCAAACTCGTCTACTGTAGTATTAGCTAATGGTGTCGCGTACCTAAACGCTACGTGAAACTAATGCACTTCAGCCCCGTTTCCTCCATTGCAATAAGCGTAAATTCTGTGCCAGTGGTTGAAATTAACTACCATAGTATAGGTATGTATACATTTCAGTGTGCGAGCGGTCGCGGTGGTGAACCGAAAGTACATCAGTCACCAAACGTGGGGAACACACTATTTTCACCGTTTTAGAGATTTTATTCAATGCTAAAGAGAAATTTGTATTTTAAACGGCCATAGTTTGTCTCGTTAATTGATTTGGAGTTGGGGAGAAAGCACATTCAACTAAACTAATATTTCTTGTCAAAGAGGATGCTGTGTTAGTGTTGTAACATTATATTTTATCTAATGGGGAAAAATATTGACGTATAAATGTATTTTACTAACAAATAAATAGCATCAATATTGCAAAACAAATTATTTTAAGAATTTATTTAATTTATATATATTTAATATTAACAATTTGCTTTGATATTTTACAGGAACACAACCAAGGAAAAATTTGGCAACACTGCAAGCATGGGAGCAGATGAAAGATTGTCATCTTAAACTGTTTTTCCCCCCAATATTCGGCAGTATTATTTCTATTCTGTGGAAATTGTGTTTTTCTTGATACTTGAACCAGCACTTTAAAATAAAAAACATTTTTCAGTTTGAATGATTTAATGTTTAGTGGTGTGCTGGATTCTGTTATGATCAGTTATATGTTCGTCAGTGATACACGATGTCAAGATGTTCGTATTAAAAATGTTCAGTATCATTTTTCAGATTAGTGTTTGATTGGTATATTTTTGGGGGAGAATTTAAGAAATTTGAAATTTACATCCCAGCGCTTTTCAAATAGTGGGGATAATCCCTTGGGAACTTGTCTTTTATAATTTGGGCCATACTAGATTGTGTGACCCTATCCACTACAATTAATGGCACTCCCATTGGTATACTGAAGGCCTTTCTTTTCACCAAACTATTTTTTTAATTGCCTCTAATAACTGAATGTGTTTATTAAAGAAAAGAAAAGTATCGCAATTGGCCAAAAATATTGTTTGTGATATTAGTATTGGCTTCGGCCATTAAAAACCTACTTTTCAAGGAGATAACCTTCCACAATCTATACCTTTTTTTTCAGGCCACCGACAAAGCTCAGCAATTATTTATGTTGATACACCTAGCCTTTTAACTATCAACATGGATGGGAGAGGTAGGGAACGGGGGTGAAACTCCACTCTCGATTCATGCTAAAGCCCACTGCAGACATTCCAAATTCATAAGAGCCTAGCTAAGGAAGCCGACAGAGGGGAGGGATCAAAATGTTATCGTCGTACGATCTACTAATATTTCCATGGCAATCTACTGGTAGATCGCGATCGACGTAATGGGCACCCCTGCTCTAGAAAAAAATCACAGAAAATATAAGAAAACTATTTATCAAGCCAATCACTCCCCATGTCCGTCTACTACCCTCCACTTGGGTCCTACTCTGTTCACGGCAAAAGCCAAACATAGACCATGGTTGACCACATGATCAACCAAAGTAGCACGGATGGCATCCAATATTAAGTTCCCTGACTTTCAACAATGACAAAACTTGGGGGATTTGTGGGACCACGCCAAGACCTCTGGAGGCCCCAGGGTCATGAGGTAAAATAAAAAATAAAAATTTGATTGGCAGAGGTATAATACACTCTGTAACTGTTTAAATCTATGCCAGCCTCATCCCCACATTTAATTACGGCTCCACTATCTGCCCCATATCAAATGATTGGCCACTCTGTTTCTGACTTATAGCCAAGGCAAACTTACTTGATCGACTCCATCAAAAATATACCTTTTTGCATCTTACTGCTCTAGATGGTAAAGGCATTATCAAACGTTTTAAAAACTGTTTCCATAATGCTTTTGCCATTCGTGTCAGTCAGTGCATGTTGTGCTGCACTTTGAAAGTGTTTTTTGACACCCAAAATCGGATCCGTATTTGGATTGTGGATATGTCTTGTATGACGATAGTAAACCTAATATGAGCATAATTCCAATCTGTTAATTTTAAAGTAATTTATGAAGCATAGACTAGCAGAGGTGTCAAATACTACGAATCTTCTGTAGTTTACTGGACCATTTTTTACCAAACTACAATATACGCATTTTCTATCAAAACAACGAACATTTTAAAAAGAAAAAAAAATCAAGCTATGTTTTTTTTCCAGTTTACATGAAAGAAATTCAAATGTTTAGTTTTTGTTTTTGGTTGCCATTTCAACTTAGCATGACGATTAATTTCGAAATGTAAAGTCATGCTTTATAAGTTTTGCATTTTCCACCTCAATTCAATTATTTTGAAAGTTAAGTAGAGTGCTCACTTTTCAACAACACGTGTGCATTCTCATCAGTTGTTTCAAGCGGTGTAGACATGTTAGCTATGTACACAAAACGAAAAAGTGAGTAATAGTTTATTTGCTCTTTCTGTTTAATATTATTTCTTTGCATCAATGAAATATTGGAAAAAAATAAACCTATTTGAAAAGCATTAGAAAATTAGATAATATTGAGCTTTATTTTTGTACGCTTTGCTGGTAAATGCCAAAAGGAAAAAGGGTAAAAAATATGAAAATTCTCTTTACCCACTATGAATATGATTTTTCACATTTGGCAGCTCTGGACTAGGCACATGGACCCACACGAACACAAACAACTGAATTATTACTTAGTTGATTATTATTGATATTGTGTTAGTATAATAGTCTTAAAAGTTAAAACAACTCACACTGCTAGTTATTAATTTTTTTTTTTTTTTACATTTTCACAAAATTATCTTGCTCTGCTAAGTCTTCGCATTGGGGACTTTTATGTTGAAGCACTACTTTGATGCATTTGTGACAAGTCTGTCACTTGAAAAATGAAGTGAGGTGGGAAGCTTTAATAATAATAATTTTTCAGCAAATAATTAAGAAGTCATCATATATTGCTGTCATGATATATGATATATCTATATTGATAGAAAATTGTATTCCATTTGGACCACCACAATCGAACAAATATATAGTGCTTATGATCTTGGTCAGTGATGAGTCATCCTGGAATGCAATAAACATACAAAACTCTCCTGATTAGGGTCATTTGTTTATACTCTATGGTATCTCAGGAATGCTCAGCTTCAAATGGGGGATATACTCAAAGCAATGTAAGATATGATGGCATGACATTTAGTATGTAACTGTAAATTTCAACAATTGCTTCTTAAATGTTATTTTTACCATCATTGACTACTACATGTTGTGAATCTGTTTTTTTTGTTCTGCCAGGAATACCTCCCCAGCCAGCAAGATATCCTCTTGGCCCGAAAGCCTACCAAGGGCATCCATGAGTACGACTTTGAAATAAAGAACGTGCCTTTCAAAATGGTGGATGTAGGCGGTCAGCGTTCAGAAAGGCGACGTTGGTTTGAATGCTTTGACTCCGTCACTTCCATTCTTTTCCTTGTGTCCTCCTCTGAATATGACCAGGTGAGTGACCATCACAGCTTTTAAAGTAATTTACTCAGGATTATTTTTTACTTAAATAAAATTGTGGAACTTCTTATGTTGTCTACAATATACAGTGGTACCTCTTCTTACGAAAGTCTCTACATTTGAAATATTCAAGTTTTATAATATAAAAATGTAAAACTAAATTAGAATTAAATTTAGTGTAAGGTTAGATTAAATTTATTTTTGAGTGTGTCTGTATCGTAATCCAAGGTCATTTAAATTAAGATCATATCTCGAGGTACCACTGTAGTGGCAGTGTATTCTCCTAAATCAACTAAACTAAATACACTCATTTTCTGAACCGCTTATCCTCACAAGGGTTGTTCGAGGGCTGTTTGCCTATTGCAGCTAACTACGGGCACCAGGCGAGGGACAACCTGAAGCGGTGGCCAGCTACTCACAGGGCACAAGGAGATGGACAAGCATTCACGCTCACACTCATGCCTAGGGGCAATATTTGATTTGATTAGATTAGATCAACTTTATTCGTCCCGTACTCGGGAAATTCACTGTCGAAGTAGCAAGAAGGTGAGGACATAGACATAGGAAAGACATTGTAGACATTTACTCGCATATGAGCCACCCGCGCGAATATTCAGCACCCTAAAGTTGCCTTAAAATTTTTGAATTTTACAAATGTCACGCGTAAAAGCCGCCCCCCCTGATTCCCAATTTTCACCTTCATATTCATGGTTTTAGTCAGGAGTACAAATGTGTTACTTTGAAGGGAAAATCTTAAGAAAAATCATCACAAGTGGTATGTATCAAAAGCAAATTATTAGGGTCAACATCATAAGTTAATATGCCTCTTTGTAAATGCAAAATATTAAATTATTCAATTTGAAAAAAGAAATGTCTATCTTGATGAGAGCCTGATGCTTTCTAATCACAGAAATTACTATTTTCTTACCAGAAGTTCAAGATTGTGGCAGTCATGTTGCTTCTAATATCAAAATATCTCAATTCTTTCGATGGTTCATATTACTCCAATAGTTGTCACTTTCGAACAAAAAATAAAAGAAAAAAAAAATCAGTGGAATTTTGTTTTATTTCAAAATCAAGGCTACTCGCGTCTGGCCAGTCAGAGCACGTTTAACTAGGTTTAGACGGCAGCGCCCTAGGTAAGATGGCTGACCCGGGACCTAGGTAAGATGGCTGTGCCCCGAGCGAGCAGTGACAGGAACGTGAGTTTTTTCACGTTTTATGCAAGATATGTCCGTTTTTTTCTTGAATTTCATTCATAGACCTCAAAATAATTTTTGTTTAACGTTTTATCTGTTTTTATGTGCATATAAGCTGTACCCTCAATTCAGTCATAATTTTTTGGGCCAACAAAAGCGACTTGTATGCGAGTAAATACGGTAAATAGTTAATAAGTAAATAAATAAATAAGCATGTTACATATATACACACATACATATGTATACATACCTACACATACACATACAGTGAAGATTGCAGTGCATAAAGTCAGCGGTGGTGTTAATGTTCAAATATTTCTTTTGCTAAAGAGCCTGACAGGAGGTGGGAGGTGTTGTCCATGATGGACATCATCCTGGCCAGCATCCTCCTCTCTCCTACACTGAGAACATCCGCCTGGTATTCCGTGACCACAAGGACACCATCCTACATGACCACTTCCTCCACAGAGTCCAGAGGACAGTCCAGAACAGAGCTGTTCCTCCTGACCAGCTTATTCAGCCTGTTCCTGTCCCTGTCCCTCTTCGTGCTCCTGCATCCCCAAGAGACCACTGCATAAAACACTGTAGATATAGTGTGTTCAAACAGCCTACTCTGAATGTTGTTGGAATGTGGGAGGAAACCGGCGTACCCGGAGAAAACCCATGCAACATGCAAAAACTCCACACAGTGAAGAACAACCTGGGATCGAACATTCGACCCCAGAACTGAGAGGCACACATACACACCAATATCATCAATATAACCAATGACTTCAGTAAAATGTATACATGTTTATGTGCAGGTTTTGATGGAGGACAGACAAACCAATCGACTGAGCGAGTCCCTCAACATCTTCGAGACCATCGTCAACAACCGAGTATTCAACAATGTTTCAATCATCTTGTTTTTAAACAAGACAGACCTGCTGGAAGAAAAAATTATGGAAGTGTCCATTAAAGACTACTTTGCTGAGTTTTGCGGAGACCCTAAAAATCTGGTGGATGTGCAGGCCTTCTTGGTGGAATGTTTTCGCAAAAAGCGTCGAGAGCAGCAGCAGAAGCCTTTGTACCACCATTTCACCACAGCAATCAACACTGAGAACATCCGCTTGGTGTTTCGTGACGTCAAGGACACCATCCTACATGACAACCTCAAACAGCTGATGCTGCAGTGAGCGAGTTAGAGGACATACCAGGTGTAGTTACACAGACAGATGAGGGTTTTCAAAGTCCATCATCCTCTTCACCTGTGAAGCCTTCCTTCTTGACTATATTTCGAAGTGACCACTGCCAACATCCCTCTCTCGCTTCCTCTTGGCGTTTTTCTGCATATTCACTGTGACGTCCAACAGCTGCCATTGGATAGAAACTTGTGAACCACTGTAAAATGATGTATGATTCTCCGACTACCCAATTTTTCTTTCGTTCCTTGCCTACGCTGTTTTGATCACTTGTGAAAGGGACACCACTTGACTGCCCTTTCATAACCAAATATTTTTTTCTGTTATGCATCTGTATCTGCGCTCTGTCTGACACCACATGATTACATCATTAATGCTGGCCTGAGGATTTGAACACTCACTCACATGCAGCCTACAATCCGCATATGCACTGTTAATCTCCTCTGTAGTAATAATTTGTTTTTTCTAACTCTGTATACAAATATGTATATGTACCTATGCATTCTTGTTAACTTATATTTTATATTGTTTACAATTTGATTTGTAACTGCAGTTGGCATTATTTTTTCTATTGAAACAGCAAAGAGCTAACCACTTGTCAAACTATCTAGCGCAGTTTTTTTTTCCTGATTCACTGTTTCTCAGGGAACTTTGTGAACCATTAGTTTTAGATTTGAAGCCGACCATCTTATTTTCACCTCCCCCGTTACCAAATGTGAGAAAAGTTCCTATAGTTCAACCACTTAAGATGCAACTCTGTCATAGATACAAGTTATTCGTAGGTAACAATGTCAGAAGTCTGATGATTCGGTAGAAATGCAATATTGAATTTGAATCACGGTTGTGATTTTTACCAGCTTTGAATTTAAAATACAGGCTCTACTCCACATCTAATCAAGCACCTTTTTCACCTGTTTTCAGCCAACCTCTACGGGGCGACTGCATGATTACGGCTTGATTAAGCTGTCTCAATTGTGAGCAAGGTTCCCCTACTGAGTAATGGTGACTGGGTGGTCAGGGTTTAGGGGGGGAATTGTCTTACATAAAATTAGAAATGAGTGGCATCATATGAGGAATTATTGCATCAAAAAGCATCACCAGTTACACTCTTGACTTCAAATTTGGAGCATGTGATGTCACTTAAAATAATTGCAGGTGCTTTTATTAAGAGATTAATTTTAATTTCTTAATGGACTAAAACAAACGACGTTTCAGGCAATTTGCATATTCCAAATGCTTTGCAAAAGAACAAACTAATAAGGTGCAAGACAAATGCAGACTTCAGACAGATACAGTTTGGAAATCCGCGCTTTGTAGATTTTTAGATTTAATCATCTAATAAATATCTATGCATGACGTTAGACGTTAATGTTAGCTATTGAGCTGAAGTGTGCGGCTGTTATTTCCATTGTAATCGATAAATCAGATTTATACAGAAGTGAGCACACCTCCTTCTGACCGGCTAATGTTAGCAGCTAGCATCAAACAATGATATCTATGAATGATAATGGCACATGATATCTGTTTGTTGACTACTTCTAAAAAAATAGTAATACCCAAGACAGAGATGGTTGCAAAATGATATATCCCATACTACAGTTTAAGGTTGCTTCCGTTTTGTGCTCCATGTTGGCACTATTTCAGGTTGTGTTTTTTGTTTGTTTACTAAGCAACACATTAGGAACTTACAAATTGCCTGACACTTTTTGGGAACTGTAAAAAACAGTTTGCAATGATTTGGGGTTGACAAGTAGTGGCGGAAGAATAAAGATGTTTCTCCGTAGCATTAGTAATCGTCGTGATTATGGCCATAACGTTGGTCCTTTCAGAGCAAACCTCACCATGTGCACCCTGCATCTGTGTCCACATCAAATGTTAACAAATGTAGCCTGAAAGTTGAAATAACCAAAATATGTGTCTACTAAACTCCAATACTGCCACAAAATATAAACCCTTTATCAATGGCTACCCAGGATTAATCAGTGAATTTGTACTCAAGACATAAAAAAAAATGTTAACGTCTTGAATTATTTCTAAAGACAGTGCACAAGATGCAATTTTGGACCCTTATGTTGTATTGGTACAGAGCATTCTGTTTAAGTCCTTGAGGGCCATCAAATTGCAGAATTGTGCTGGGTTCTAATATATTCCAGACAAAAGGCTCAAAGCCAAGGATAATGTTCCCAATTAACATCTCATGTCCAATTAAGAATCTCTTTCCCTAGAAATCCATTCAAATCCGACAACTCAATGCAGAGGGCCGCATTGTAAATACTACAGTTGTGGTCAAAGGTTTACATACACTTGTGAAGAAAATAATGTCATGGCTCTCTTGAGTTTTCCAGTTATTTCTACAACTCTCATTTTTCTCTGATAGATTGATTGGAACAGATACCGTATTTTCACGACTATTCGGCGCTTCGTATTTTACGCCGCAGTGTCAGTAACGAGTGCTATTTCTGTATTTTAGACACACAAAGCACGCACCGTTTCATGAGACGCATATATATTATATATGGATGAACATCGAAACGCAATAGCGCTGGCCACCTCCCCACTCAATACACACAGTGCCATGGTTATCCGCTCGTTATCCAAAAGTGTCGCCGACGGCCAAAAGTTAGCGGAAATCTTCAGACGACCTCGTTCAGCGTCCCTCCCCTTCATTTTTCTTTCCGCTTTTTTTTTTTTCTCTCGCTCTGAAACTCCGGACTGAAAGCCAATCACCCCGACCCCACGCGTCCAATCTCTGGCTGGCTGTCGACTTGAAAAATATATAAATTATATATATATATTATTTATATATTTTTCAAGTCGACAGCCAGCCAGAGATTGGACGCGTGGGGTCGGGGTGAGAGAGAGAGAGAGCGCGAGAGCGAGAGCGAGAGCGAGAGAGCGAGAGCGAGAGAGCGCGAGAGAGCGAGAGCGCGACAGCGCGAGAGCGCGAGAGCGCGAGAGAGAGAGAGAGAGAGAGAGATATTATTTATGGATGATTTTCAATATATCGATCTCTGGCTGCCTCACTATGGCTTTGGCCCGCCTACTCTCTATAGCAGGGGTCTCGAACTCAATTTACCTGGGGGCCGCTAGAGGCCGAGTCTGGGTGAGACTGGGCCGCATCAGGATTTCCACAAGAAAAGCACTGATAAACATTCAGTTCTATGCTGAGAGCAGCGGAGGAGTGTGCGCGCCGAGCGGAGTGATCGGCCTCACGGCTTCTCCTCCGCCCAGCTGATTGGAGGAATGAATGAGTGAGTGAGCGAGGCACTGGACAGCCCGGCCGATGTCCCGCCCTCCAGAGCCGTATACCTCACCGTGATTGGTTCATTCAGCTCCGAACCAAAGTTCCCTCTAATTTTTTGTTGGTCTGAGCAGAAAGACAACCTCCCTGAGTGCACTGAGTACCAGTGTGAGCGACATCATCGGTCCTCGGATGATTCGCCTAAAGACGTTTCGCCGACGGACGTTTGACAGACGGGCAGGTCGCCGAATGGACGTTCCACCGAACGTTCATTCGGCCGAACGGAGGTTTCGCCGAAACGGGATTCGAACGCTCGCCCCGCCGGATCGTGTGTGTACAAGTTTTTCAACCTCGGCCCGCGGGCCATATACGGCCCGTTAGGATTTTTAATCCGGCCCGCCGCCGGTGTTGTCCAAATTATAGTAAAAATCAATGTTCGTCTACCATCAATGGCAGTCCGGGAATAAGCACTCTTGGGCAGGCAGATGTAGCAGAACCGAGCCGTAAAATGACAGCAATCGGGTCAAATCCATCCTAAAACAGCATTTAACGATTAAATACAAATACTGGATGATATCGCGATGGAGGCAAAAAAACGTCTATAGACGTCCATTCGCCAAACGGCTCAAAATGCTCTCAAATTCGGTCAAATCCAGCTGAAAACAGCGTTTAATGATTAAATACAAATACTAGTATTTGTATTTAATCATTAAACTAACAAATACTAGTACGACCTGTCCGTCTGTCAAACGTCCGTCGGCGAAACATCTTTAGGCGAATCATCCGGTCACGACATCATCATTGCTCGCTATCGGCACACCAGTATCACACCTGCCACAAGCAGGTGCATGTCAATGTTCCCTCTAATTTTTCATGTAAAACATGCTGTAAAACAAGAAAAACATGAGTGGACAGAGCTACTGCCACTGGCTGCCACTTAAACGGCGCCATCATGGGGAAAGAGGTAAAAAAAAAAAAAATAATAATAATAATAATAATAATAATAATAATCGATCTTTCATATTAAGACGGGGGCCGCAAATTATCGTCCCGCGGGCCGCAGTTGGCCCGCGGGCCGCAAGTTTGAGACCCCTGCTCTATAGCAAGCCAATAATAGTTGGTGAAATTCTATCGCCATCGAAGCTAATGATGAAACTTGAGCCTGTCCTGTCATATTTCCGGCATAGACACACATATACACATATACATATAAAAACATACACATATATACATATACACATATACATATATACCAGTGGCGGTCCGTGCATTTTCTGGTAGTGCCTTCAACGTATCAATCCAACCCTCAAAAACTATTGTATGGCTATAAAACCTCTACTGCAGCTACAGGTGCGACACATAGAAAACAATCAATAAATCAATGCACAAAAATGAGGTAAAATCCACTTCCTAGCAGCATTTCATGATTAAATACAAATACTGGAGACAAAACCAGGCCAGGGGGGTGATTTTCCCGGGAAAAGACAGCGATGAATGGCGTACGGGCAAACATTCCCCGAAAATGGGGTAAAATCCAGCCGAAAACAGCATTTATGGATTAAATACAAATACTGGAGCTTTTTAGACATCAGAACCGGGCCCGGAGTATCAGACAGTAAGACAGCGATGAACGTCGATATGTCCATACGTGAAACGGCAAAAAAAATGCACTAAAATGAGGAAAAATCCACTCCCTAGCAGCATTTATTGATTGAATACAAATACTGAAGCTTTTGAGACATTACAACCAGGCCAGGGGGGTGATTTTTCCCGGGAAAAGAGCGATGGACGTCAATGGCGAAACGGCAAAAATTAAACTGGGGCAAAATGGGGTAAAATCCACTTCCTAGCAGCATTTAGTGATTGAATACAATCACTGGAGCTTTTCAGATATCAGAACCGGCCCCACAATTGAAATATTATTTAGGAATATAGCCATATTATACTCACCAGAAATCCTTTTTAACTGTACACAATATCCATCCTCCTTTCTTTCTTCCTTATTTTCTATCGCCATCGAAGCTAATGATGAAAGTTGAGCCTGTCCTGTCATATTTCCGGCATAGTCCGTCTTGAAAATGGCTTTAAATCAACACCACAATATATTTGCTTGTGCAGCTAAGTTAGCGCACTAACACACACTCTTTTCCCAGCTGTAACAGGCTTGCTAGCTTCAGAATTGACCGCCCTTTCTTAATGATGTCCATTTTTTTCTGGAAAAGTCCGTCTGGAAAATAGCTTTGTGAGCAAATCTGCAACAAAATCCATTTGTTTTGCTCTGCCGGCCATTGTGGGTGGAGTTTGCGATCTCTGGCTGCCTCACTATGGCTTTGGCCCGCCTACTCTATAGCAAGCCAATAATAGTTGGTGAAAGCAATGATGTATCCCAGCCAGCAAAATGCCAATGCCTATGAAAAAGCATTGTGGGGTTGACAACTCGAAATCTGATTGGTTAAAAGCAACCGTCTTGTTTAATGCAGCAGAGCCCGCAGAACTGATTGTGAAGGCTTTGAGGCAGATTTCTGATCCTGGCAACAAATAATGGCTGAAATGTGATTGGTTAAATGCTTCAATATGAAAACACACATCTGGAAGCAGTGCAACCAGGGGGAAAAGCAATGAAAGGAAGCTAACAGAGCATTTGGAATAAGTATTGATGGACAAAATATGATATGATTCAGATATTTCTTAGGCCAGCAGAGAAGGCCTTGAAGGCCCTGACGGCCCGCCACTGATATATACATATATACATATACACATATACAAATATACACATATACACATATACATATATATACATATATACACATATATATATGTATACATATTTACATGTATATATATATGTATATATACATATATATATATATATAAATAAATATATATTATATATATATATATATATATATATATGGTCATAATATGTATATATATATGAGAGAGAGAGATACATTGTTAGACGACAAGCCCTGGTATCTGACTCTAACAGTTTTTATCCATACGAAACTACAACTGACTTATCGTCTTAACAAAAGGGCATGCTCAAATTGGAACAGAGACGACCAGGATACGCTGGGTTACTCCACAGAATATTTATTCCTAATATATATAAATCCAATTCAGAGCTGATCCCATCCAAAGCTCTGGGTCAAAAAGAACACATTCAAAACAAGTTGGCCAGTTTTTATAACACAATCATGAATAATGCATGAACTGATTAAATAAATGATGCTGAATGCCACGCCCTCTCCTGTGATCCTCCAGATGCGTCCGTAACACTCAGCTCACGCATGCACCGGTGGTTGTGCACGCATCCATCTAAGGCAGCTGTCTCAAACCGATTCCCCAAAGGGCCGCAGTGGGTCCTGGTTTGTTTCAACCGATCCAGTGTCGACATTTTAACCAATCAGGGTCTTCTAAAATAAGTAGCACCTGGCTGCAATCAACTGATTACACTTGCAAAAGGTGTCCGCTTGTTGGGTTGGAATGAAAACCTGCACCCGCTGCGGCCCTTTGAGGACCGGTTTGAGACCCCTGATCTAAGGGAACACTCTGCCCGCGCGTGTCACCAAACGAAAGCAATATAAAGCCCCATGCTTCACTGCAATGATCTATGTGCACACAGGTTAGTAAGAAGATCCAGATTCGCGTGTTCAGCGGAGGATGTAGGGTGGTCAGTTTGGGTCAACGGAGCATACTTACCTTTAGGGAGTGGTCCCACTACCCTTTCGATTAAACGAACAACCTTTACAGGCAGGTGATGCTTTCTTGTTGTGAGATCCACTGGGGAAACAGAAACCGGAAGCAACAAAAACACCGAAGAACACACACCAGAAGCATTCGTAGGTACAACTTATGTTAGGGTTATCAATATTATAAATTTGCAATGAAGAACGCTTTGCTTATTTAGGGATATTAATCATTATATATATACACACATATACACACATATATATATATATATATATATATATATATATATATATATATATATATATATATATATATATATATATATACTGGCTTGCAATGAAGAACGCTTTGCTTTATTTTGGAGTTAATGACATTAAAAAAAGTCATTTTTAGTACATCTGCTTGCAACCGTGATACACAACCGGAAGGTCACTCCCCTCTGCAGCTGGAATTCTCAAAACTATTGTTCACACCAAAACATCGAGCTCTCTTGGGATCCGGAGGACCTTCAACAATTGTTTTGACTTCTGAAAGTGGTTCACATCAAACTCCCTTGGGAAGATCCGGAGGACTTACAATTGTTTTGACTTCTGACAGTGTTGTCCACAGCTCTCCCTCGGGAAGATCCGACAGACGTACAATTGTTTTGAGAACTGAGATGCATGTTGTGAATCTTATCAAATAAATTAGCGAGAGAGACATCGATTCGGGATAATGATCTTGACCAAGGACGTGTGTGGATCGATTCTCTCTTGCAAGAAACCCGGTTATGAGTTAGATGTCTGTCTTATTTGTGAGTCCATTTGGGAATGCCTATTGGTAAACCTATCATTTTTGGTCCTTTGAGCCTGGGAGTCTGTTTTATTACGGCGTGTATTTGGAAATACCCATTGGTGAACCTATCAACGTATCACTTCCACCCCATAACCAGATGTGAGCTCGGGATAAGGGGCGTGGCACCGGAAAATAAATATTTACAACACACCAGTCAGACGGAATGGTTCCCAACGATTTTTAATTTGAGACAGGTAAAATTTGGGCGAGCTACTGATTTGTCAAAAATTGTTTTTTTCTTATCCTCTTGGGCAACTGGGAATATCGAATCGTAATGAGAACAATTAAATGTCGGATTGGTGTTTGAAAAAAAAAATAGGAGGTCCACAATACATTCATTGTTGACTGGAGCCAATCATCTTGGGTTTCGCTGGCAGCTTGCTCCGCCATTAACAGCCAATTGTTAGATACTACCCTAATACCTGTAGTCATCCTAAACCAATCGTCCACTGATGGGTCACCATGAATTATACGGACCAAAGGACCACACACAGGGTCAGGAAGCCAGTGGTGTCCCATTCGTTGGAGATTGCGGTGTCATTGGAGCCACTGGATCCGTCTGATTGGAGATCACCCAACAGAAGTATGACATACACATGTGGAGCGCTCCTTCAAAAAATAACAAGAGAAAAATTCAAACAATAATCAATAAGCAAAAACATCCTGTACCCCACTTCCCTCTCTTGGGCTGGGATAAGCCCAGTCCAGAGCAGGAACTAGGTGTCATGTTTAGATGTATGTGACCTGTCCCCAGGAGAATCCAAGGCCGCCTTTGGAGGATCCTGTGGTGGAGTGTGTTGTCGTGGGTTAGGTGGATCAACAGGTCTAATTTGGGAATAATGAAACCACTTCTGTCCCTTATGTTCAAGTTGAACCGCCTTTGATGTACGAGCAGTCACTTTGAAGGGACCTGTCCACCTGGTTTTCGACTACTTCCGGGATAGAACCTTGAGAAAAACATGGGATGAGACTGTGGGTTCCCCCTGTGGGTGATCACGTGCAGCTGCAGCAGCCTCCTGTACCTGTGAAGAAATACTAGATAAGAGAATGCAATTGAGACCAATATGCTGCATGTGATAGATCGGGTAACGGAACCTCTTCAGACGGGGTGAGTGAGGAACTGGGGCCGGACCTCAGCCGGACCGTTAATATTTCAAATGGGGCAAAATTTGTGGTTTTGTTGATGGTTTGACGAATAGAGAGTGAAGCCAATGGGAGAGCTTGGAGCCAAGACATTTTGGTGCCGTACATTATTTTTGCCAATTTCTCTTTCAATGTACGGTTCATTCGTTTGACTTTACCTTGGCTTTGTGGGTGGTAAACACAACCAAAACGATGTTTAATGCCTAACATGCTTCATGCTTTCGACCTTCTGTAGGGCCTTATTGTTAAAGTGAGTACCATTATCTGATCGAATGAGTGCAGGAAAACCATGTGAAGGGATATAATGAGTCACTAAAGCAGGGGTCTCGAACTCAATTTACCTGGGGGCCGCTAGAGGCCGAGTCTGGGTGAGACTGGGCCGCATCAGGATTTCCACAAGAAAAGCACTGATAAAACATTCAGTTCTATGCTGAGAGCAGCGGAGGAGTGTGCGCGCCGAGCGGAGTGATCGGCCTCACGGCTTCTCCTCCGCCCAGCTGATTGGAGGAATGAATGAGTGAGTGAGCGAGGCACTGGACAGCCCGGCCGATGTCCCGCCCTCCAGAGCCGTATACCTCACCGTGATTGGTTCATTCAGCTCCGAACCAAAGTTCCCTCTAATTTTTTGTTGGTCTGAGCAGAAAGACAACCTCCCTGAGCGCACTGAGTACCAGTGTGAGCGACATCATCGGTCCTCGGATGATTCGCCTAAAGACGTTTCGCCGACGGACGTTTGACAGACGGGCAGGTCGCCGAATGGACGTTCCACCGAACGTTCATTCGGCCGAACGGAGGTTTCGCCGAAACGGGATTCGAACGCTCGCCCCGCCGGATCGTGTGTGTACAAGTTTTTCAACCTCGGCCCGCGGGCCATATACGGCCCGTTAGGATTTTTAATCCGGCCCGCCGCCGGTGTTGTCCAAATTATAGTAAAAATCAATGTTCGTCTACCATCAATGGCAGTCCGGGAATAAGCACTCTTGGGCAGGCAGATGTAGCAGAACCGAGCCGTAAAATGACAGCAATCGGGTCAAATCCATCCTAAAACAGCATTTAATGATTAAATACAAATACTGGATGATATCGCGATGGAGGCAAAAAAATGTCTATAGACGTCCATTCGCCAAACGGCTCAAAATGCTCTCAAATTCGGTCAAATCCAGCTGAAAACCGCGTTTAATGATTAAATACAAATACTAGTATTTGTATTTAATCATTAAACTAACAAATACTAGTACGACCTGTCCGTCTGTCAAACGTCCGTTGGCGAAACGTCTTTAGGCGAATCATCCGGTCACGACATCATCATTGCTCGCTATCGGCACACCAGTATCACACCTGCCACAAGCAGGTGCATGTCAATGTTCCCTCTAATTTTTCATGTAAAACATGCTGTAAAACAAGAATGAGTGGACAGAGCTACTGCCACTGGCTGCCACTTAAACGGCGCCATCATGGGGAAAGGGGTAAAAAAAAAAAAAAAAAAAAAAAAAAAAAAAAAAAAATTAATTAAAAAAAAAAAAAATCGATCTTTCATATTAAGACGGGGGCCGCAAATTATCGTCCCGCGGGCCGCAGTTGGCCCGCGGGCCGAAAGTTTGAGACCCCTGCACTAAAGCCTTAATGACTGCTGCCGAGTCCTCCCTAGCACATGGGTACGCCTCCGGCCAATGAGAAAATGAGTCTACAACAGGGGTCTCAAACTTGCGGCCCGCGGGCCAACTGCGGCCCGCGGGACGATAATTTGCGGCCCCCGTCTTAATATGAAAGATCGATTTTTTTTTTTTTTAATTAATTTTTTTTTTTTTTTTTTTTTTTTTTTTTTTTTTTTACCCCTTTCCCCATGATGGCGCCGTTTAAGTGGCAGCCAGTGGCAGTAGCTCTGTCCACTCATTCTTGTTTTACAGCATGTTTTACATGAAAAATTAGAGGGAACATTGACATGCACCTGCTTGTGGCAGGTGTGATACTGGTGTGCCGATAGCGAGCAATGATGATGTCGTGACCGGATGATTCGCCTAAAGACGTTTCGCCGACGGACGTTTGACAGACGGACAGGTCGTACTAGTATTTGTTAGTTTAATGATTAAATACAAATACTAGTATTTGTATTTAATCATTAAACGCGGTTTTCAGCTGGATTTGACCGAATTTGAGAGCATTTTGAGCCGTTTGGCGAATGGACGTCTATAGACATTTTTTTGCCTCCATCGCGATATCATCCAGTATTTGTATTTAATCATTAAATGCTGTTTTAGGATGGATTTGACCCGATTGCTGTCATTTTACGGCTCGGTTCTGCTACATCTGCCTGCCCAAGAGTGCTTATTCCCGGACTGCCATTGATGGTAGACGAACATTGATTTTTACTATAATTTGGACAACACCGGCGGCGGGCCGGATTAAAAATCCTAACGGGCCGTATATGGCCCGCGGGCCGAGGTTGAAAAACTTGTACACACACGATCCGGCGGGGCGAGCGTTCGAATCCCGTTTCGGCGAAACCTCCGTTCGGCCGAATGAACGTTCGGTGGAACGTCCATTCGGCGACCTGCCCGTCTGTCAAACGTCCGTCGGCGAAACGTCTTTAGGCGAATCATCCGAGGACCGATGATGTCGCTCACACTGGTACTCAGTGCGCTCAGGGAGGTTGTCTTTCTGCTCAGACCAACAAAAAATTAGAGGGAACTTTGGTTCGGAGCTGAATGAACCAATCACGGTGAGGTATACGGCTCTGGAGGGCGGGACATCGGCCGGGCTGTCCAGTGCCTCGCTCACTCACTCATTCATTCCTCCAATCAGCTGGGCGGAGGAGAAGCCGTGAGGCCGATCACTCCGCTCGGCGCGCACACTCCTCCGCTGCTCTCAGCATAGAACTGAATGTTTTATCAGTGCTTTTCTTGTGGAAATCCTGATGCGGCCCAGTCTCACCCAGACTCGGCCTCTAGCGGCCCCCAGGTAAATTGAGTTCGAGACCCCTGGTCTACAATGACCAGAAGGTATCTTTTCCCATTTACTCGTGTCATGTCCATAAAGTCAGTGGTGATCTCAGCCCCTGGCCACAGGGCTGGATGAAAATCACCAGGTCTTGGTTTAAGGGTCGGTTTGGCGTTGAAAAACATACATGTCCGACAGTCGTTGACGTGCCGCCACACAAGAGAAGACAAGTATGGGTGCTACGAGTTAGTCAATTTAGTCATCATCGCCTGGGGGCCCACGTGAGCAGGTGAGTGGGCCTCCGTCAAAACAGACAGATAATGGTCCCATGGGGAGTACAGAGCATCCCATGGGACCCACTCATACACCATCCACACGTTTTACAGCACTCGCATTCACCCACAGTCCATTCCTCCGGAGAGGCCGACTGCTGAGCCTCCAGAACCACATCCACAGACAAACTCTCATGCACTGTCTCTGAGTGGTGGGGTAGAGGCCAATAGAACCAGATTAGAAGGATTATCTACAACGTATCCAGCTACTGACTTTGCTAACTGATCAGCCGCATGATTACCTTTAGCTGTAAAAGATGAGGACTTGGAGTGACCAGGAACCTTAACAATCGCCACCTGGGACGGAAGGAGCATTACTTCGCAACGTATTGGGGATGTCCCAACACTGTATGTGCTGTTTTAAGAAGCACTTTAGCGAGCCCTGCGGCATAATGAGTACAATCTGGTAGACGGAGTTCAACACTATCCAGTGTTACTCTACAATACATCAGTACCCGTCTAGTCGCTGAAACCTTCTGAAACAAAACAGCATTTACTGTGGTCGCCGAGTTGGACACATCCAGATAGAAGGGTTTGTCAAAATCAGGGTTGGCCAGGACAGCCGCTGAGGCCAGTTCTTGGACCAGAGACACAAAGGCTGCATCTGTTTCCTTTGTCCAATCAAGTTGTGTGCTAAGGTTCTTAACACCTTTGTCTTTGACCAGAGCACGAAGGGTGTTTGTCTTGTCCACATAACATGGTATATAGGTCCTACTGTAGCCCCAGAGGCCTAGAAATAACATGTCTTCTACAGTTTGGGGCGTGACCGGATGATTCGCCGAAAGACGTTTGGCCGACGGACGTTTGGCTGACGGACAGGTCGCCGAATGGACGTTTCGCCGAACGGCTGTTTGGCCGAATGAACGTTTGGCCGAACGGACGTTTCGTCGAAACAGGATTCGCGCGCTCGTCCCGCCCCCGGATCGTGTGTGCACAAGTTTTTCAACCTCGGCCCGCGCGCGGGCCATATACGGCCCGTTACAGATAACATTCATTTAGGAATAACAAGGGCATGTACTGCCCCCCGCTGGATATATTTCTAAATACAAGTACGTACTACAATGTGCTGCCAATTTTTTATTTTATCCTTGCGTTTAAAGTAGTAGCCATTTGGAGATCACGCAGAACAGTACAGACGCTCCCCTACTTACGAACATTCAACTTACGAACAACGGTACATACGAACATGTCTGCAAATTGCGTTTAAGTCCAAAAATGTTCGCAAGTCCAATTTTGTATTTCGCCCCTTTTTCGGAGTAGTACTTCTTTCCGCCGCTAATACCGACGCCTGGCGCTGTGAGAGCTCAGCTCACCCAGCATCTACCTTCTTCTTCGTTGCAATGCGGAAGTGCGTGAATGTATCTCCAGTGTGCAAAGAACCTTTTTCATTTGTATCATTAAATATCTCATGCATCCAACATTGAATATGGTTGGTAAAAAGCTAAAGGCTTCTATTGAGGGATTTGCAAGGAAGAGGCAAGTCATTTCATTTGAAACGAGTGGCAATAATAACGAAGCTTGATGCGCGTGAGAGTGGTGAGCGTTGCACGGGCATTGAATCGTTCGACCGTCAGTACCATTTATAAACATAAAGATCGAGCCGCAGGACCCAAATATTGAACGTTGCACAAAGATTGCAAATCAATTGAATGATGCCATACAGTGCTACCGCATCATTTATGATGAAAAAAAGAAGAAAACTGTGCAATCGTCGTTAGGTCGCTTCTTTTGGCCAGTTTCTAATACATAAATCTCTCTCTCTCTCTCTATACAATACTGTACATATTCTCTCCATTTTATTAAATGTTTTTTTTTTCTCAGTACAAACCAATGTGTGTTACTTATACAAGCCTTAAACATACAAATGCACTTATATAAACCTTCAATATACTTATATCGGCCTTAAACATAAATTATAATACAAAATATAGCACTGAATCAACTTACAAACAAATTCAACTTATGAACAATCGCTCGGAACCAATTGGGTTCGTAAGTAGGGGAGCGTCTGTACGTGACAGAAGAAATAGAGAAAATAAAGTAGTAGTAACAATATACTGTTATGAAATTGTAAATCCAGAAATCCTACTCCATATTGTTCTTGAACTAAAAGTGAGATGCTATTTGACCAGTCTTTTCTCTAATATATCATAAATTTCATCCAACGTATATTAATTGTAATTTCTTGTAAACTGTGTGAAAAAAATTAAAGTTTAATTTATTATCTTAATTTCATCCAACGTATATTAATTGTAATTTCTTGTAAACTGTGTGTGAAAAAATTAAAGTGTTTAATTCATTATTCTATTAAACAAATTAAAGTGGGGATGTCTCTCATTGTTGTTTTTTCTCTTTTGCATGTTTACCATTCCTTTCAGCTTTAGTCGTCTTGCCAAGTGGTTTAGGTTGTTTACAACCACCCCCACACCCCCACCCACATATATATGCTCTAGAACCTGCTTCCTATCGCAGTATAACTTTTGACAGTACAGTAATCCATCGAATATTGCGGCTTCACTACATCTCAGATTTTTTCCGGGGGAAATTTTTCAGAAAAATGTGAAAATCCGCACTGAAATTCGCAAGCCAAGCCAATCCCCTGTCCTCTGCTTGCTAATAGAACTCAGCACTGAAGTGAAATTTATTTTCTTTTATTTCAAGTTCATAAAAATGTGAAAATCCACGCTGAAACTCGCAGTCCTCCGCTTGCTACTTGAACTCAGCACTGAAGTAAAAACTCCAAAATAAAATATTTTTCTAATTTGAAAATCCACACTGAAACTGTGGATTTTCAAATTAGAAAAATATTTTATTTTGGAGTTTATCGCGGCCATGTCTGGTCTACATTAACGGCGATAATCGAGGGATTACTGTAATCAGTGACATTAACTCAAATATTCTCAGAAAACTTTGTTCTGTGACAGTAATGTGTGCATATGTCATTATTAATCTTGGTGAGTTGGTGAGTGGTTAGCATGTCCGCCAGAGAGCTGAGATTGAGGCTTCATTCCTTGGTGGCTTGCGACCTTCCTGTGTTGCGTTTGCTGCAAGGATTTTCTCCGGGTGCTCTGGTTTCCTCCCATGTCCCCAAAACATGATGCTGGGCGGGTTGAACACTCTATATTACCCCTAAGTATGAGTTTGAGCGTAAATGGTTTTCCGTTTCCTTGTGCTCTGCGATTGATTGGCAAACCAATTCGGGGTGTCCTTGTGAGGATAAGCGGTAGAGAAAATGAATGGAAAAAAAAATAATGATCAAGAAAAATAAAAATATTGTATGCAGACACAAAAAAACTAAAATAGACAGATCAGATGATTGTATTTAATAAACTTTGTTTTAAAGAGCACAAAAACGTTTGATTTTATGGGATGTTATTTGGTCATGCCGGACAGCCAACTGAGTTTAAATAAAGATTGAGAGCTTGTGTCTTCTTCTTCTTCGGCCATTTGTCGGAAGAGGCTGCCGGGCCGACTGTCTGCTGAGGAAGGTGTAGTAGACTGCAAGAGGGAGAAAAAAACCCATCTCATTTATCATTCAATTTGTTGAAAAGTAAACATAACAAAATTAAATTGAATCTAACGAGAGCTGTAGACCACCAAGCAGCTATGTATGTTGTTCCAAAAGTCATCATCTGCATTCAAAGTTTGCATCATGATTTGAAAATGCAGTCCGGCTATGATTTTGATTATTACACTATTCCATCAGGAGCAACTGTGAACAATGGGGCATCAATTAACTGTTTATTGTGATTGGATGAAATAAAATGATTGATTCAATTTTAATTAGGAATCAGTCGTTAATCATTGGTGATTGCAGTTAATAGATTGAGTTACTTAGCAGTACTTTTGAGCAAAGGAGGCTATTCCGTCTATAAAGGATAGCAGTGTAACTAGAGTTTTTGGTCACAATTCCATGCAAATTTGAATCAATTGCGAGATAACTCTGCCAGTGCACCAAAGACAAACGAGAAAACAAAAAACATGCACACGCACACACACACTGACAAACTTGCCTTGCTGTCTCCCACTCAAAATGTCTGGGAAAGTGTAACAGACTACATTTAAGCAGGATTACCACAACATGATACAAAAATATAGATGATAATGATCAGTCTACAAAATGCAAAGCAGAGCTATTACTCACCATCTGGTGTGGTGACCTGGAAGGTTTGGTGGTCGACTTGGATTTACGTGTATCAGACATGCTGATAGGTAACAACCCAAATCTATGAAGAACAAAGCTGTTGAGATATTGGGTACACTTCCCCATTTTAGCTATCGTGTTTTTTTTGCAATTTTTCTGCATGACATGCCTTTTGTGACAGCCACTTGGTCATTTATATATACTGAGACTTAAGTGCACAAATCTTGAGGACAGGGCCCTGCCTCCAACCCGGAAGCCACTGAAGGGTGGACAGGGAGAGGGGGCCCAGACTGGTCTAAATGGTATAAATGTTCTGTCTCTGTATTGTTTTAATTTGTGTTATATTTTATATTCTGTTTCGCTATGTTTTATCATCTTGAAATCAAGTTTTTACCTTCTGTCTACTTGAGAGAATGTGTGAATTTGCAATTAATAGACATCGGCTGGGCTGTTTATTGTAGTATACACAAAAAATAGCATGTTCTACAATGTATACTACATTACTACCTACATCTACCTCTATCAAAAAGTATGTAATCACCAGTCGTGGGCAAGCACTCACTCAGATATTTTATTCTGTAGAACAAACGCAGATCACAAACATGAAACAATAATGAAAAAAGCAACTGTGGCATTCAGAAACAGTAAAAGTAATGAATAAAAAAACATTCTGGTGGGCATTAAATGTTACTTTTATAGACCAAGCATGGGGGGAAAATGGAATCTCCATTTTGAATAGATAAGGACACAACCCGTTCCCTTTCCTTTCCTAAATTGGGCACCTGCCTCAGATTAAATCTGCTTGTTAGTCAGCAGTTAAAAACAGTGCAGTTTCACACCTTGGAGGGCTGCTGGACCAAGTAGATTGGCAAGAATCATGGCTCCAACAAGAGAGCTGTCTCTTGAGATCAAAGAGAGGAATATCAAACTTCTTGAAGAAGGTAAAATCTAAACAGATGGTTCCCAAAAATATAGTTTGTTCACAGTCGCTTTCCATAGGTGCACTTGGCACCAGGATACTCTAGGCCGCAGTTCGATGATGGAGCTTGTAGTCATGTCGTTGGACTTGCGCCCGCATGTCTTGGACACTTGAGTGAAGAGAGGGGCAAAGCTGTCAAGCGCTTTTGGTGTTTTGTATTAATTTAGTCTTGAATTTTTCCCAGTGGAACCTCCCCTATGTGTCTCAGCATTTCTGTTGCCTAGTGTGTGTAACACCTGTTCTCAATGTCTTGTTAACCCATGTCTGAATATTCCAGTCCCCTATGTTTGTTAATTTCTTGTTGCGTCTTTGTCAATGTCACGTGAGTGTTAGGTGTGCATCCCAGTTATGTTTGATTCTACGACTTTTGGTTAATTTTTGTAATTTTGGATTCCCTGCTCGCCCCGATGAGTCATCACCTTATCGTGGTGGTGGGGTTTGTGTGTCCCAGTGATCCTTGGAGCTATGGTTCACCCATGGCAAACTGGTCTGAGGTAAGGGACCAGACAAAGAATGGCTCAGAAGACCTCTTATGAGAAAAAACATTAAACGGCGTATTTCCTTGCCCAGACGTGGGTCACCGGGACCCCACTCTGGAGGCAGGCCTGGCGGAGGGGCACGATGGCGACCGCCTGGTGGCCGGGCCTACACCCACAGGGGCCGGCCGGGCAGAGCCCGAAGAGACGATAAGGGCTCTCCTTCACATGGGCTCACCACCTGTGAGAGGGGCCAAAGAGGTCGGGTGCATCGACAGTTGGGCGGCAGCCAACGGAGGAATCCTTGCTGGTCCGATCCATGGCTGCAGAAACTGGCTCTTCGGTACTCGGACGATTCGCCAAAAGACGGTTCGCCAACGGACGTTTGGCCGACGGACAGTTATTTTATTTTATCCTTGCGTTTAAAGTAGTAGCCATTTGGAGATCACGCAGAACAGTACGCGACAGAAGAAATAGAGAAAATAACGTAGTAGTAACAGTAAGTACTACTGTAATGAAATTGTAAATCCAGAAATCCTACTCCAGAAAACTTACACCAGCATAAAAACGTTGAGATTAATCTTTGAATTAAGGTTCTCAGCAAATCATTTTGAATAATAATGGGAAATTATTTAAAATTAAACGAGAAGTAAAAGTGTGTTCCATGGCATTTTCAGGTATTGATCTCTAAGCCCTCTAGTCTGTCCAAGGCACTTAGAATTTCACATAAGTCTTCCAGTGTTGTTTTTTCTCAGTGTCAGACATCAATCCCCAGCTTTGATAAATTACATTGCATGTCCAAATGGCTACTACTTTAAACGCAAGGATAAAATAAAAAATACAAAAAATTGGCAGCACATTGTAGTACGTACTTGTATTTAGAAATATGTCCAGCGGGGGGCAGTACATGCCCTTGTTATTCCTAAATGAATGTTATCTGTAACGGGCCGTATATGGCCCGCGGGCCGAGGTTGAAAAACATGTACACACACGATCCGGGGGCGGGGCGAGCGCACGAATCCTGTTTCCGCGAAACGCCCGTTCGGCGAACTGTCCGTCGGCCAAACATCCGTCGGCGAAATGTCTTTCGGCGAATCGTCCGGTCACGGGCTCTTCGGACATGGAATGTCACCTCTCTGGTTGGGAAAGAGCCTGGGCTAGTGCATGAGGTTGATACATTTCGACTCAACGTAGTCATCACCTTTATGCACAGCTTGGGTTCTGGTACCACTCCTCTTGAGGGGGGTTGGACACTCTTCCACTCTGGAGTTGCTCATGGTGAGAGCCGCTGAGCAGGTGTGGACAAACTTGTTGCCCCCCGGATTGGTGCCTGTATGCTGGGGTATACCCCGGTGGACGAGAGGGTAGCATTTCTCCGTCTTCGGATGGGGGGACGGGACCTGACTGTTGTTTGTATGTATGCTCCAAACAGCAGTTCAGGGTACGTGCTCTTTTTGGAGACCTTGGAAGTGAGATCTAGAGGGGAGTGATTGGGAAGTACGGCCCCCCTGATCGGAACCCGAGTGGTGTTCTATTGTTGGATTTCTGCGCTTGTCGTGGATTCCAAATAATTAACACCATGTTCAAGCATAAGGGTGTTTATATGTGCACTTGGCACCAGGACACCCTAGGCCGCAGTTCGATGATCGACTTTATGGTCATGTCATCGGACCTGCAGCCGCATGTCTTGGACACTCTGGTAAAGAGAGGGGTGGAGCTGTCAACCGATCATCATCCGGTGGTGAGTTGGCTCCGATGGTGGGGACAGATGCCCATGCAGTCCGGGAGACCCAAAGGTTTTGTGAGGGTCCGCTGGGAACGCCTGGCAGAGTCCCTGTCAGAAGGACTTTCAATTCCCACCACCGACAGAGTTTCTTTCATGTCCGGGAAGAGGCGGAGGATATTGAGTCCGAGTGGACCATGTTTCGCTCTTCGATTGCTGAGACGGCAGACCGGAGCTGTGACCGCAAGGTGGTCGGTCTTTGTCGTGGCGGCAACCCCAGAACCCACTGGTGGGACATCGGCTGTAAGAGATGCCTTCAGGCTGAAAAGGGAGTCCATCGGGCCCTTTTGGCGCATGAGACTCCGGAGGCAGCTGATGGGTACCGGTGCCCAAGCGGCAAGCGGCCTTGGTCGTCTCCGAGGCAAAAACCTGGGCATGGGAGAAGTTCGGTGAGGCCATGGAGAACGACTTCTGGGTGGCTTTAAGGAAATTTTCGTCCACCATCCGACGTCTCAGGTGTGGGAAGCAGTGCACCATTAACACAGTGTGTAGTGGGGATGGGGCGCTGCTGACCTCAAGTCAGGATGTTGTGAATCGGCGGGGCTGAATACTTTAAAGAGGCATTTTGAAGAAAAAAAAACGCCAGAGAGAATTCACTTGGATCTTTCATTAGGTCAGCTCTGTGTTTTCCTCATCTCATTATATAGTTATTGTCCTTTTGCGTTCATGCTCCGTGTTAGCCTCTATTGCTAACATGCTAAAAACACGTTCCTCATCATCCACTTCTCCTGAGCGTTGGTCTGGAATTAGCGTTCATCTCGCAACGGCGCCCTCGTTCTTGTGGTGGCCAGTGGTGTAATTGCAGTTTTAAATTATCGAATTTTTATCAAAAGTTTATAATATTAACATTGAAAAAAATATTTCACGATAATTATTGGTTTTGTTTTATCGCCAACCTCTACCTAGCAAGTGGTAACCACTGACGAGAGGACAGTCACTCAAAAAACTATACAGTGGTACCTCGACATACGATCTTAATCCGTTCCGGGACTGAGATCGTATGACGAGATTCTCGTAACTCGAGCGAACGTTTCCCATTGAAATGAATGGAAAACAAATTAATTCGTTCCAACTGTCTGAAAAAACACCAATAACAGGATATTGGATTGGAAAAAAATGTTTTATTTCTTCTAATTCGCCATCTATTAACAAAGTAACACATAACTAGTGGTTTAATAGTAATAAAATGTGTTTAATCTAACTAAAATTGGGCAGATTTCGCCGACGGGAGACAGAGACGTTTGGGGCCGTGGAGTTCGTTTTTTTTTTCCACGACAACGCACTCGTAAACGGAACAAACAAATTTAAATTAACTTGGATTAATATATACAGACACTCAAACATATGTTTAATGTAACTTTACACAAAACTGAATTCTAATTTTGTTGTAATCTTTTGTTACCTTCGTTTTCCGGGTTGGCGGTTTGCCACGCCTCCACCCTCACGTTCGCTATCGATGGGCTGTTTGCTGTTGTACTACGTATTCCCTTCAAAATATTCCGAAAATGATTCACACAAATGTCCTCACAATAGGATAAACAACGACCAATTGCCAACGAGAAATAGTCTTGTAGTACATTTTAGCGATCGCTCCGCTGCTCATCAAGACCGGCTCGCAACTCCCTCGTCGTAATGGCTCTGGTTGCAACCGCTTTGAACGGCGCCTATGAGAGAGAGTTGCGACCAGAAATATTACAAAGAGGGAATTGCGAGCCAGTGCCGCTGATGTTCTTAGGAGCAGCGAACGAGAAGTAATAGAATACTCCTCGTATTAGATAATAAAAATAACAGGAAACAGCTCAGCTTACCCACGTATTGATTGTGGCTAATGAAGTTTCATTCTGAGAAAGAGTGACATTGCCTATCGGGGTTGTGTGCACGAGTATACTTCATTACCCAGAAAGCCCTCTTTTTGCCCGCGCATGCGCGTTGTGCGTTTCCTGGTCGATGCTTAGGAGAAACTCGTCTGAATTAATCGTTCAGTGCTCGTAGATATTGTTATACACGAAAGATATGCAAAAAAGGCTTGGTCGCATCACAAAATTTTGATCGCATGATGGGCAAATTATTCGATCGAAATTTCCGTCGTAAGACGAGAATATTGTGTGACGAGCGGTCGTATGACGAGGTACCACTGTACTTATTTATTTATTACTTATTTATTGATTATTCATTATTATTTATTGAATATTTATTTGTTTGTTGTTATTTGTGCACTTAAGTGTTAAGCTTCAAATCTCATTATACTTGTATCATGACAATAAAAGCATTGAATTCTATTTAATGAGGATGAAGAATGTGGTCTTGCGCTAAGACATCTGCAGGAGATCTTCAATATGGCACAGTTTGCAACAAGGGGTCACGGAGATTGATGACAACATGGTCGGAGCCATTGAATTTGGAAATTGTGGCTTGACAGTGTATGTCCTTGTACAAAATTTCATATTTGAATAAGAAATTTGTACAAGAAAAGAAACGGTGGTCGCCATGTTCACCAAAAACCTCTCCCAAAAGTTCATACTCATGCCCATACAGCGCCCCCTGAAAATTCCATCGATGATCCAATGCCTCTCGAATCTGACAAAGAGGACTTGGAGTAAAGCTCCTAATAACATGTTTTTAATTTAATTTAAATAAAGCGGAGAGGAACTATATTCACTATGAGCACAGTATTTAAAGTATTTACTTTTTTATAGATTAAGTTTATATATTAATACATTACAGTGATACCTCGAGATATGAGCTTAATTCGTTCCGGGACTGAGCTTGTATGTGGATATTCTCGTAACTCGAACGAACGTTTCCCATTAAAATGAACTAAAAACAAATTAATTCGTTCCAACCCTTGAAAAAACACCAAAAAACTGGATAGTGGATTGGAAAAAAAAAAATAATTTCTTCTAATTCACCATCTATTAACCAAGTAACACAACTAGTGGTTTAATATTACTAAAATGTGTTTAATAGAACTAAAATTAGACGGATTTCGCGGAGGGTAGAGAGAGCGGGACAGAGAGAAGGGGGGGGGACTTTCCACGGCAACGCACTCGTAACAGAACAAACAAATTTAAATTAACTTGGATTAATATATACAGACACTCAAACGTACGTTTAATGTAACTTTACACAAAACTGAATTCGTTTTTAAAAGGAACACATCAAGGGTTGTTTGTTTTTGCCTTCCCTTAAATATTTCGAAAATGACTCGCACAAATGTCCTCACAATAGGATAACGCGCGACCACTTGCCAGCTTGTCAGGGTGCCTTTTCTACAAAATCAGAAAACTCTTGCCACTTCGCTAGCATGTCTTTGATATCCTTTGTAGCCAGGCAGTCCCCCTCTTCCACCTCCTCCTCGCTACTGAGTTCCCGCAACACCTCCAAATGTTCACTCTCCTGGAGCTCGATTAAATTCTGTCATCAGTTCTTCGTGGTGCTCGGCGATTAGATCATTCACATCTGCCTCGTTAACCTCCAGCCCCAAGGAATTTCCAAGTGACGCGATATCATCCATGACAACGAGCAAGCTCTGTGACACGTACCCCACTCTCATATTCTTCAATTATTTCGCGCTTAATATTGATTGTCACCGTTCGCCTTTTCTTTGCACAACTCTTCATTCCACCTGTTTGCTTTGGATTCATTATTGTTCATCTTTGTATTATGCATTGACTAACGGGAAAAAAACGGGGAAAAACACGGGAAAATGCAACGCTCCGCCCATTGTTCGTAGATATCTGTTATACACGAAAGAGATGCGGCAAAAATGATAAACAGCCTCTCATGTCTTGGCCACCTGGCTTTCTCGCATCTCGATATTTTTCTCATATCTAGAGATAATTATTTGCTTGAAATTTTATTCGTATCTAGAAATGCTCGTATGTAGGGGTGCTCGTATGTCGAGGTACCACTGTACGGTCTTTTCATATTCATATAACTGTAATATATAATAAATACACTTCTTGATAATTGTACTTGTGTAATTGTATTTTTGTATAGGGGCGAAAACATGTAGTATGGTACTAATAATAGGGGGCATGTCTGTTCTACAATATCCACGATATACGAGGGATTACTGTATGTTCATGTGGATCACCTGATTTGAGTGTTGGACATTGGAAGGATGTTGTAAGGCTCTTGAGAGTTCACACTGCTGGTCTGTGGAGTAAATGACTTCTCTGAGCCAGTCACAAGCCCATACAGCACCTAAGAACAAACATTTCATGAACACTACAGAACAAAATCTCATTAAATGCACAATTTTCTTCACATTTCATGACAAAAGCTCAAAGTACCGACCAATGTTCTTTGAGACAAACGATTGAGGTTTGCATTCAGACGCGGTGTGAAAACATCTAGGTCAAAGGGATCAATGTGGTTTTCCAGCCAATCACAGATCTCTTGCATCCTGAAGAGCACAACACAACATATGAGATTTTAAATCCTTTCAAAAAGATTAATTTATTGCCGGTAGTCGCATGCCTACGGTCAGGCGGCCACGCCGGGAGTCGCACGGCTACGTACAGGCAGCCGCCTCGGTAGTCGCACGGCTACGGACAGGCCGCCGAGCGACTCCAGGCACACGGCCACGCCAGTAGTTGCACGGCAACAGGCAGGCGGTCAAACACACACAAGTGCACATACTCATACTACAAGTACGTATTTGTAGTAGAATCACACTCAAGTGTATATACTTGTGCTTCAAGTACGAACTTGTAGTACAATCACACGCAAGTGCACACTACTTCAGTTCTTAAAAGATCATTTTAATTTAATTTCAAAATTGGACAATCTCGGTTTAACCATTAGGAGTATTGGAAGTATTTCTAAAAAAAACAGGTTTCTTTAATGTATAGTGAAATATTGGCGCCATGTAATGAACACTTGAATTCGAAATCTCCTTTAATGTCCTTTTAAATGACCCTTTAGCTTGGTATTTTTTCAAGCCATTCAATTGTGTGACTACAAAGTGAGGATGTTGCCTTTGAAATTTACTCTGCTGTTACCTAGGGTCTTGATACGATTTGCAGCTTTTTCCTTCCTCTATTTGGGCAGACAAAGTGGTATGAAGATAACGAAGATCAAACATCAGCTGCAATGCTCTGTTCTGAGTCATTGGAAAAGCGTTTTCCTGAAAGCAAGCAAACACCTGGATGTGAATAACTTAAGTAGGCTTCTTATTTGGAGAACTGAGAGGTGGTGGTGGCTGTTCGAAGATTTACTTTTGGTACTTGCTGTGTGAGTGTCTGGTAGTGCTGCAAACTTTGATCAAGACACGCCTGAAGAAGTTCCTGCATGGTAGCTTCAGGAACTGTATGACCACCCACCTTGTTCACCTCAACACACAACTGGAAGAGTAGCGAATGGACGTACAAAGATGGCTGCGGAATGTATAAACTTAGCATGAGAATCTTTTATGTACATGAAAAGAAAATAATAAAATGGTCTCAAATGAATGAAAAGCAAAGTGAATGGCCGACCTGAACAGGAAGACGAATCTTGGATGTAACACTGCTCCCTGATTCGGCCTCTTCTTGAATCTCAAGATCTTCCCAGAGTGTTGCGTTTTCCAAGATAGCACCAGCAGAATCTGCAAGAAGAGCTGTTTCAAACTCTCCTATCAGCTTCTAAAACATCACAGCAAAGAATTTCAGTCATTCAACATGTACTAGAATATTAACTTAAAAATAACAGATAACATCTGGTATAAATAACATTAATATGAAAGATAGTTATTTATTGCCAGTATTATTTTAGCCAATAAAATATATCCCTGATCGCCTGACAATTCTTGCGATGTTATTAATACCCATTATTGCATGCTTCTGCGCTCAAGTCAATCAGTGTGTGTGTGGGTATAACCGAACACAAAATGGCCGGGCTCACAACCATAGTAATTTCTTTGAAATTAAACATTTTCTCCATTATGAGAGGTATAAGCTCCCATTTGCACACTTAAATACATCCTAGGTGTTATCTGTCCCCTTTTCATTTTTCACATTAGACATTACTGTGTGTTTGCAGTATAATGTGATATGATATTTAACTGAAATTGCTGGTCCATATGACCAATGATTTTCAAAGGAAAATCTTTTTAAAAATGCCCTGAATTTTTAATAGCAGTGTTGAATCAATTGCATTGTTTCAAACCTTTTTTAATATACTACAGTCAAGTTTTATTCAGCTGAAACTACAAAAGAACAATATAGAATGTTTTAGAACTATTTCTTTTCAAATATTTAGGTTCAATTGCACATTGTGAAACAGTTTAACCCAGGGGTGCTCAATATGTCGATCGTGCTCTATTGTCGATCACCAAGGTACTTTGGGTAATGTTGCATGACAGATTTTTGTATATACATAAAGCCAAATGTACAATGGAATGGTTCACAAATAAACTTATCCCGGTTTTAGAATGGCCAAGTCAAAGTCCAGAACTGAATCAAAACAAGAAAGTGTGGGCAGATCTGAAAACAGCTGTCCACAAACACTCTCCGTCCAACCTCACTGAGCTCAAGCTGTTTTGCAAGGAAGAATGGGCAAGAATTTCATTCTTTCGGTGTGCAAAACGAATAGAGACACACCCCAAGCGAGTAGCATCAGCAAAAGTTGGCACTACAAAGTATTAATGCAAGGGGGCCGAATAATATTGCATCCCCACCATTCAGGTTGTTATTAGCGAAAAAAAAGTTTAAAATATAATAATTTTAGATTTGAAATGAAGTATACAGGACTTCCAAAAAGTGTGGACTAATTACTTAAACAAAAGTAAGCAGGTGCATAAATTTGGGCACCCTTGTTTTATTGATTTGGATACCTATTGCACTAATTTTTGGAACACAAAATTTGTTTGGTAAGCTCATTGACTCTTGACCTACATACACAGGTGAAGCCAATTATGAGAAAGGGTATTTAAGGTCTTCTTTATATCTTCTCGGAGGAGTGGCAACATGGGATCCTCAAAACAACTGTCAAATGACCTGAAAACAAAGATTGTTCAACATCATGGTTTAGGGCAGGGGTGGCCAAGTCCGGTCCACAAGAGCCCCTATCCAGTCTGTTTTCCAGATCTCCCTCCTCTACCACACCTGAATCAAGTGATCAACTCATCAGCAAGCTGTCCATAAGCTTCATACCGATCCCGATTATTTGATTCAGGTGTGTTGGTGAAGGGAGACATGGAAAACAGACTGGATAGGGGCTCTCGAGGACCGGACTTGGCCACCCCTGGTTTAGGGGAAGGATACAAAAAGCATTCCAAGACAAACACTTGCTACCCGCAGTAACATTTGGGGGTGGTTTCATCATACTGTGGGGCTGTGGGGCCAGTCAAGGTATACTGGCAATCTTTTTAAAGTTGAAGGTCACATGGATTCCAGTCAATATCAGCAGATACAAACAATGCTCAAGAATCCGTGACAAAGCTGAGGTTCTGCCAGGGCTGGATACTTCAACAAGACAATGACCCTTAACAATGCTTAAATTCATTGCATTCATGCGGAGGAACAAGAACAACATTCTGGAATGGCCTTCTGAGTCCCCAGACCTGAATATTATTGAAACTCTGTGGTGTGATTGAAAGTAGGCTGTCCATGTTCAGAAACCATCAAACCTGACTAAACTGGAGATGTTTTGTAAAGAAGAATGGTCAAAAATACCTCAACCAAAATCCAGACCCTCATTGCAAGCTATAGGAAGCATTTAGAGGTTGTTATTTTGCAAAAAAAGGATCTACTGAATATTGAGGTAATTTTTCTGTCAGGGTGGCCAATTTTACGTGACCGGACATTTCGTCGATGGACACTTCGTCGACGGACACTTCATCGACGGACGGTTTGTCGAACGGATGCTTCGTCGCCGGACAGTTCGTCGACCGGACACAGTTCGCCTAACCTTAACCACTGTTAAAGAAGACAAAGGAAATTCACATATTCTTTATTAAAGAAAATAAAACAGCAAAAACTCGCTCAACAACACAAACACATTAATATTTGGGCGTGTGCAAGTACTAGATGTGCTCGTCTCTATACACACTTCGGACAAAACGGTTCCTACGCTAAACGGTTCCTACGTTAAACGGTTCCTACGTTGAGCACTCCAATTTTAAAATAAAAGGCAATAAATAAAATCATTTTATTAAAAAGAAGACAAAGGAAATTTGCTTATCAGCCATTTTAAGAACAGGCCCATTTGCTCCTCACAATGCCTCACAACGTGCATCAGAAATCTAGTCTGTATACACGATACCTATGGGAATACCAAGCAAAAAAAAAGGAAGACGAAAAAGAATGTGAATTTCTTGTCTTCTTTTTAATAACACTTAATAAAATAATTTTATTTATTGCCTTTTATTTTAAAAACAACAAGCGACGACGTCTAGCTCCGTTGTCTCACAACGCGCATCGGAAATCTAGTCTGTATACAGGATACCTATGGGAATACCAAGCAAAAAAAAAGGAAGACGACAAAGAATGTGAATTTCCTTTGACTTCTTTTTAATGAAATTTTTAATAAAATAATTTTATTTATTCCCTTTTATTTTAAAAATGGAGCGCTCAACGTAGGAACCGTTTCGTGCGTAGTGTGTTGAGACGAGCACATCTCGTACTTGCACACGCCCAAATATTAACGTGTGTGTTGTTGAACGAGTTTTTGCTTTTTTATTTTCTTTAATAAAGAATATGTGAATTTCCTTTGTCTTCTTTAATAGTGGTTAAGGTTAGGCGAACTGTCTGGCGACGAATTGTCCATCGATGAAGTGTCCGGTCGACGAACTGTCCGGCGACGAAGCGTCCGTTCGACAAACCGTCCGGGGACGAAGTGTCCGTCGACGAAATGTCCGGGTACCCAATTTTATACACCGCCCTACTTTTGTTTAAGTAATTATTGCAGTTTTTGCAACTCCTATAAACTTCCTTTCACTTCTTAAATATCACTGTGTTTGTCTGTTAAATTATATATTTAACTGACATTTCTGATCCAAACAACCAATGATTCAAAAAGGAAAATCTTGAAAATTGTCTTTTTCCATAGGACTGCATATTCATGTGTGAAGCCTGAAATGTGACAAAGGTTGAAAAGTTCAAGGGGGGCGAATACTTTCATAAGGCACTGTATAGTATGCTTAAATTTGGCATTCTTTGGTGGTGATGAGACGGGTGCCCAGTGCCGAGCAAAATCTACCATTTAAAAGCAGCAGCATGCTGTCTCTCTAACACACAAATACGAAGCATTTACCAACGCAGCGCTATACGAAAAAAGTTCAATTGTATACATATGTGCGTATGCAACATTTTTCAATATATACTACAAGAATAAACAAAAATGTGGAGATTTGTTTGATTTGATAATTTCTTTAGTAGTCCGCGTGCTAAAAAAAAGTGTCAGCACATGACTGAATATGCTTAACTCCTGAGCAATGTTCCCTCTAATTTTTTTGTTTGTCTGGGCAGAAAGACAACCTCCCTGAGCACACTGGGTACCAGTGTGAGCAACATCATCATTGCTCGCTATGGGCACACACCAGTATCACACCTGCCATAAGCAGGTGCATTTCTACTACACAAATGATTTAGTAATATTAAAATGTAATGATTAATATCTATGAATGGGCGGCCCGGCAGAGGAGTTTGTTTGCGCGTCGGCCTCACAGCTCTGGGGTCCTCGGTTCAAATCCAGGTCGGTCCACCTGTGTTGAATTTGCATATTCTCCCTGGGCCTGCGTGGGTTTTCTCTGAGTACTCCGTTTTCCTCCCACATCCCAAAAAGATGCATTGTAGGCTGATTGGATACTCTAAAATTGCCCCGAGGTATGGGTCTGAGTGTGCATGGCTGTCCGTCTCCTGGTGCCCTGCGATCGGCTGGCCACCGATGCCTGGTGTCCCCCGCCCCAAAGTTAGCAGGGATAGGCTCCAGCACCCCCCACGAGTGATAAAGTGGATAAAGCGGTTCAGAAAATGAATGAAAAAATATCTATGAATAAAACATCTTCATAAATTCCATTAGAATATGCACAAATCCGACTTAAATTTTACCTTATTTTACACATCTGTCCTCACTTCTCATTCTCATTCAAATGACTTTTCTGCTGAACGCGTCACTTGAGATAGTCAAGTTTCCATTTATATGCAATATTTTTCCATGATTTTGCTTTGATTTTTTTGATAAGGGATAGCACATATTAATGAACATATTTATATTCATGTTAATGAACATATATATGCAGGATTGTAGCCGAGGGCTAATTTCCATTTATAGTCCATTGTGTAGGTCAGGGGTCTCAAACCGTTCCTCAAAGGGTGCAGGTTTTCATTCCAACCCAACAAGCGGACACTTTTTGCAAGTGTAATCAGTTGATTGCAGCCAGGTACTACTTATTTTAGAAGACCCTGATTGGTTAAAATTGCCGACACTGTATCGGTTGAAACAAAAACCAGGACCCACTGCGGCCCTTTGCGGAATCGGTTTGAGACACCTGGTGTAGGTTGAAGACAAACGACTAGACACACACACGCACGCACACAACCACACACAGCAGATTTAGACACTTCTCACCCGATTTCACCGCTTGATCTTCTATTTGCACAGTAAAGTAAAAAGGAATGTATTAAGAAATATTAAAATGTAATTAAAAAAAAGATAGAAGGGCTGTAAAACAGAGCTACTGCCACTGGCTGCCGCGTGAACGCCATTATGGGGGGGAAAGGTTGGATTTTATTTTGTGCGCTCCATATGATTGCTGTGCGCGGAGAAGACGATAGTGCGCAATTGCGCACGCGCGCAGCTTAGAGGGAACATTGCTCCTGAGTTCTGTCGGTGAGCCAGATAAAAAGGGTGTGTGTGGCAAAACCTTAGGAAAGCTTGAGCACCCCTAATTTAACCCAGTCCTTAAGCACATCCACCTTTTTTCCCAAAATCTAAGCACAGTGCTGTTTAAACTACCATATGTTCACACCTATAGGGCACACCGACTGAAAAGGTGCTGTCTCAGTTGCAGGTGCAATTCCTGTTTTTTGCTGATAGAAAAGGCGCTTCGGCCAGATGGACGCGCTGCAATGGTCATGCTAGCACGACACTTATGTTAGCATGCATGCTAGCGTCTCATCTCATTTTCTGAACCGCTTTATCCTCATTAGGGCCGTGGGGGGTGCTGTCGCCATACCTAGGGGCAATTTACAGTATCCAATCAGCCTACCATGCATGTTTTTGGAATGTGGGAGGAAACCGGAGTACCCGGAGGAAACCCACGCAGGCCCGGTGAGAACATGCAAACTCCACACAGATGGACATGATCTGGATTTGAACCCAGGACCTCAGAGTTGTGAGGCTGACGCGCTAACCACTCGCGCCAGCAGGCCGCCCGCATGCTAGCGTATGTTTTTTAAAAAAGGCAACAGGAGCAAAACTGGGTTACATTTTGTTTTATGGACGTAATGTGTATTTGCGATAATATAAGTCAAAGCATTCAAATGTCTACAAATCTGTAAAGTCCTCATCTACTGTATCCGACAGAGTTTGGAAAGGTCGGCGAGTTTGCCAACAATGCTAGGTTTCATCTCATTGTCAGGGTCAGAGTTGTCGCCGAGGGGTTTCGTAATGGTGATTCCGGCTTTGCCGAAAGCTAAAACTATGGTGCTCGCCGGCACTTTGGTCCAGGCATTGACAATCCATTCCAAATCGTCACGTAACTAGTGCGACGCTGCCTGCCAGTCTTTGTATGGAACTACTATGGTTGCCATCCGACATTCATCACTCCCAAGTCATTTGCAACGCTGTTTCTCCCCGCTGTTATTTCGTGTTCGATCCATGGCTCGAGTCCATTTTCCAAGCGTTCACACCCTTTCCTGTGTATAGCTTTAAGGTGTTGTTTCTTGGACTATTGAGATTGATTTTGAGGGTGAAAAGCACTACGAGCACACGGAAGTCAACTGCCTCGCTACTTGGTCTGAGATGTTTTGAATGGATTTACCATAATGCTTGGAATAGGCAGGGAGGGTTTTTTTAGGGTGAACATCCGCTGGGTTGACGCAGTAAGTAGTGTGTCAGCAAGAAATTAAACCAGTCAGTTAAGCGGTCAGGGTCATACAAAATTTTGAATTTAGTGCATAAACAAGGCGCACCAACTGATTGGGCGCCCCCTCCATTTTAGAGAAAATGTTAGACTTTTAAGTGCGCCCTATAGGTGTGAAAATACAGTATCTTATAAATTTCAATAAAACCTCAGCCTCCCCCCCCAAAAAAAGGCGTACTAAATTTGTATAACATAGTGATGGCCTTGATGATAGTACGCATAGGTAGAAGTAATCTTTGAGACCGTACTTGCTGTAAGGTCTTTGTGTACCACTGTCCTGCCACAATGTAAATGCTGATTTAAAAAAAATTGTGCACCTTGTCTGACTATAGTTTATCTGAGCCTTTTGAGATATTCTCATTTAAGTATATTGATTTATTATTAAACTAAAATAGCACTAAAACTGCAAAAGAAAAAAAATACATGCATATAATACATTGAATACATGCTGACTTTTGAGAAAGTTGTGGTCCAGATGCGGTAGGCCTCCTTGCTGCACTTGAGAAGCTGTTCCTTTAGCTCTGCCCACTTGGCCTGAGCAGCACTGACTGGAGTGGCCACCTTTGCTTTACCTAACTTCTTGCTCTGCCTCGGGGCCACTTTGTCCGTGGCCTCGCAGCCGCTCTGTTGTCCCATAATGCATTGTTTCAGATTGGGACATAGTTCCCCCATGGAGTGACACAGCCTCGCCATGAAAAGGACAGAACTTATGCTGGCAGGGCTGGGATCTGGAAAAGGTTTGGCCAATTCTGAATGGATGGCAGCGATAATGTGGTGAACACAGGCCAGGCAGCTGTCTCGTAAAGCCTCTTCCACTGCTGGCGAGTCTGTGAAGCGGTTTAAGGTAGAAGCTGACGAGCCATCAGTACATATTGATAATGGGGTTGCAATAGTTATGGAGTCAGAGCCTGTAGAAAAAAAGAGAGCATTAGAGCAGTGTGCCATCAGGGCCTTCAAGGCCTTCTCTGCTGGCCTAAGAAATATCTGAATCACAGACTGATGTTAATTATATTTTGTCCATAAATACCTGTTAAATAATTCCAAATCATGTGTTAGCTTCCTTTCATTGCTTTTCTCCCTGGTTGCACTGCTTCGAGATGTGTTTTCATATTGAAGCATTTAACCAATCACATTTCAGCCATTATTTGTTGCCAGGGTCAGAAATCTGCCTCAAGGCCTTCACAATCAGTTCTGCAGGCTCTGCTGCATTAAACAAGCGTCGATGACACTGTTGCATCAACCAATCAGAATTCGATTTGGTGACACCAAGGCCTTCTCGCAGGCGTAGGGATACGTCATCGCTTTCACCAACTATGATTGGCTAGCGATAGAGTGGACTAGCCAAACTGTATCTGGAGCAAGCTGCACAAGCAAATATATTGTTGTGTTGATTTAATAGTGGTTTTGTCAACCCGCAATGGCTGAAGGAGAAGAAATTGATTTTTTGCACATTTACTGTCAAAGCAATTTTCAAGACGGACTTTTCAAGAAAAAAAAGCTGGACATCATTAAGAAAGGTCAGACAACTCCAAAGCAAGCAAGCCTGTCACAACCGGGAATGAACATTTTCAGCACTAAATCGAATAAAAACGTTTGCCAGAAAATAAGACAGGATAGGCTCGACTTTCAGTATTAGCTTCGATGGCGATAGAAAAGAAGGAGGAAAGAAAGGAGGATGGATATTGTGTGCAGGTAAAAAGGATTTTTGGTGAGTAAAATATGGCTATATGCCTAAATGATATTCAATTATATGAGGTTATTATTGATGATATTTTATGTGTCGCAGCCAATGTTCCCTCTAAGCTGCGCGCGTGCGCAATTGCGCACTACTCTCGTCTTCTCTGCGCACAGCAAATCATATGGAGTGCACAAAATAAAATCCCTTTTTTTTATATTTTTAGCTGTGAGGCCGACGCGCGAACCACTCATCCGCCGGGCCGCCCATTCATAGATATTAATTTATTATTACTAAATCATTTATGTGTAGCAGACATTCAACTGCTTATGGCAGGTGTGGTACTGGTGTGTGCCCATAGTGAGCATTGATGACGTTGCTCACACCGGTACTCAGTGTGCTCAGGGTGGTTGTCTTTCTGCCCAGACAAACTAAGAATTAAGAGGGAACATTGGTCGCAGCTGTAGTTGCAATAGAAGTTTTATACCCATGAAATAGTTTTTGAGCGTTGGATTGATTCAGACATAGCTGAAGGCGTCGCTAGAAAATTCACGGACCGCCGCTGCATTAGAGTAACACAATTGCCCCTATGGAAATAATCATTTATCAATTTTCATTCAGACAGGTGTATATACATATACAAATATATATACGCATTCAAATCGGATGTACGGTGTTGACTCCATTTTGTCCAATGTTAACAAACACACTAACGCACACACACAATCTCAGAAATTGATTTTTTTTTAAACGGGCTCAAATATATATATATATTTTTTTTAAAGCGAGCACGGTAAACTCCGAGAGCCGTACATTTGAAATTGGTTGTTCAAAACCGCATTCAAATCGGATGTACGGTGTTGTCTCCATTTTGTTCGATGTTAACGGGCAAACACACTAACGCACACATACACACATTCTCAGAAATAGTAATATGTATACATACCAGTGGCGGTCGGTGCATTTTCTTGTAGCGCCTTCAACATATCAATCCAACCCTCAAAAACTATTTTATGGCTTTAAAACCTCTACTGCAGATAAAAAATAATCAACAAATCAATGCACAAAAATGGGGTAAAATCCACTTCCTAGCAGCACAGCATTTCAATACAAATACTGGAGCTTTTCACACATTAAAACCAGGCCAGGGGGGCGATTTTCCCGGGAAAAGACAGCGATAAACGTCAATGGCGTACAGGCAAACATTGCCCGAAAATGGGGTAAAATCCAGCAGAAAACAGCATTTATTGATTAAATACAAATACTGGAGCTTTTTAGACATCAGAACCGGGCCCGGAGTATCATTTCCCCGGTAGAAAGACAGCGATGAACGTCGATACGTCCATACGTGAAATGACAAAAAATGCACTAAAATTAGGTCAAACCCACTTCCTAGCAGCATTTATTGACTGAATACAAATACTGGAGCTTTTGAGACATTACAACCAGGCCAGGGGGTGATTTCCTCCGGAAAAGACAGTGATGGATGTCAATGGCGAAATGGCAAAAATTAAACTGGGATAATATCCACATCCTAGCAGCATTTAGTGATTAAATACAAACACTGGAGCTGAAATACAAACACTGGAACTTTTCAGATACGAGAACCGGGCCCACAGAACTATTATTTAGGAATATAGCCATATTTTACTCACCAAAAATCCTTTTTAACTGTACACAATATCCATCCTCCTTTCTTTCTTCCTTCTTTCCTATTGCCATCAAAGCTAATGATGAAAGTCGAGCCTGTCCTGTCATATTTCTGGCATAGTCCGTTTTGAAAATGGCTTTAAATCAAAACAACAATATACTATTTGCTTGTGGAGCCAAGTTAGCGCACTGAAAGTGCCGCACACACCATTTTCCCGGCTGTAACAGGCTTGCTATTCGGAGTTGACCGCCCTTTCTTAATGATGTCCATTTTTTTCTGGAAAAGTCTGTCTGGAAAATAGCTTTGTGAGAGAAATCTGCAACAGAATCCATTTATTTTTGCCACTGTCGGCCATTGTGGGTGGAGTTTGCGATCTCTGGCTGCTTTGGCCCGCCTACTAGCCAATCATAGTTGCTGAAAGCAATGACATGTCCCAGCCAGCAAAATGCCAACGCCTATGAAAAATCATTGTGGGGTTGCCAATTCGAAATCTGATTGGTTAAAAGCAACAGTCTTGTTTAATGCAGCAGACCCCGCAGAACTGATTTTGAAGGCTTTGAGGCAGATCTGATCTGGCAACAAATAATGGCTGAAATGTGATTGGTTAAATGCTTCAATATGAAAACACATCTGGAAGCAGTGCAACCAGGGGGGAAAGCAATGAAAGGAAGCTAACAGACCATTTGGAATAATAAGTATTGATGGACAAAATATAATATGATTCAGATATTTCTTAGGCCAGCAGAAAAGGCCTTGAAGGCCCTGACGGCCCGCCACTGATACATACATACAGTTGTGGTCAAAAGTTTACATACACTTGTGAAGAACATAATATCATGGCTCTCGAGTTTCCAGTTATTTCTACAACTCTGATTTTTCTCTGATAGAGTGATTGGAACAGATACTTCTTTGTCACAAAAGACATTCATGAAGTTTGGTTCTTTTATGACTTGATTATGGGTGAACAGAAAAAAAGTGATCAAATCTGCCGGGTCAAAAATATACATACATCAGTGCTAATATTTGGTAACATGTCCCTTGGCCATTTTCACTTCAATTAGGCATGTTTGGTAGCCATCCACAAGCTTCTGGCATGAATCTTTGACCACTTCTCTTGACAGAATTGGTGCGGTTCAGTTAAAATTGATGGCTTTCTAACATGGACTTGTTTCTTCAGCATTGTTCACAAGTTCTCAATGGGGTTTGTCAGGACTTTGGGAAGGCCATTCGAAAACCTTAATTCTAGCCTGATTTAGCCATTCCATTACCACTTTAGATGTGTGTTTGGTGTCATTGTCCTGTTGGAACACCTAACTGCGCCCAAGACCCAATCTTCGGGCTGATGACTTTAGGTAATCCTCCTTCTTCATTGTCCCATTTACTCTCTGTAAAGCACCAGTTCCATTGGCAGCAAACAGCCCCACAGCATAATACTACCACCACCGTGCTTGACGGTAGGCATGGTGTACTTGGGGTTAAAGGCCTCAACTTTTCTCCTCCAAACATATTGCTATATTGCTGGGCATTGTGGCCAGACAGCTTGATTTTTTTTCGTCTGACCACAGAACTTTCCTCCAGAAGGTCTTATCTTTGTCCCTGTGATCAGCAGAAAACTTCAGTCGAGCCTTAAGGTGCCGCTTTTGGAGCAAGGGCTTCCTTCTTGCACGGCAGCCTCTCAGTTCATGGAGATGCAAAACACGCTTGACTGTGGACACTGACGCCTCTGTTCCAGCAGCTTCTAATTCTTGGCAGATCTGCTTTTTGGTGATTCTCGGTTGGATCTTCACCCTCCTGACCAATTTTCTCTCAGCAGGTGATAGCTTGCGTTTTCTTCCTGATTGTGGCAGTGACAAAACAGTCCCATGCACTTTATACTTACAAACAATTGTTTGCACTGTTGCTCTTGGGACCTGCAGCTGCTTTGAAATGGCTCCAAGTGACTTTCCTGACTTGGAAAAGTCTAAGGATTCGCTTTTTCAGATCCATGCTGAGCTCCTTTGACTTTCCCATTGTAGAGTTTGTGGGCGTTTGCATCCAATGAGCCCTATTTAAATGGCATCAGAGAAGTCACCAGCGGTAGTCACTCATAATCACTCACAATAAGTTAAGAGGCCCTGCTATGAAGCTCATTTCACTGACCCAACTTTTTAGTCACCAAAATTGCTAATTCGTGTTGCTGTATGTATATTTTTGACCCACCAGATTAGATCACTTTTTCTGTTAACCCATAATAAAGTCATAAAAGAACCAAACTTCATGAAGGTTTTTTGTGACAAAGAAGTATCTGTTCCAATCACTCGAGAAAAATCAAAGTAGTAGAAATAACTGTTAACTCAAGAGAGCCATGACATTATGTTCTTCACAAGTGTATGTAAACTTTTGACCACAACTGTACATGTATGTATTCCCTGTGTAGGTTTGATCATGAGGCACATTGTCCAAAAGATTGCCATAACGGGGCATATAAAATGGTGAAACCACAAAAATATATCAGCGCATGGGTACGTAATCAAAAAGGGGAGCAATAAAAAAACTTTTAATATTTAAACCAACTGGAAGAGCTAATATTTTTAATATTTATATTAGAATTTTTTTTTTCAAGAAAAGATCAACCGTAATTGTGTTGAATTTCCTTTTTACAATTGTGTAATTGTAAATGAATTTCTACTTGCTGGATCGCATATATGAAAAAAATATAAAAGTTAAATGCTGTGTCACTTCAATAAAAAAACTGAAAAACAGATTTGAACCAAACCTGTATCCTGGGAGGGAAGGTAGTGCTGGAGGTCATCAAGCCGTGCTTTCAGCTTGGCATCAACAGAAGAGCAAAAGCTTTGGACACAGGGTGTGACACCATTGGTCTTCATTGCCAGAGCACTTTTTTGCTGTTGCTGCCCTGTGTGGGCTTCACTAACCCAACCTGCATCACTCTGCAGATCCCCTGGAAAGTCTGTCCACATGTAGGCAGACACATCTAACTCAAACTGTGCCTCCCAGATATTGGCAGTCTGTTCTGCGAGGTTTTTCACAGAGGAGGTGAGGAGCTGCACCGAGCTCACTGAGATGGCTTTAGTTTCTTCTTTGGTGATAGCCTTGTGAAACAATGAAAGGGTATTGAATACATTTGTATTAATTTTATTAAATTACATTGTATTTGTATTTCAGAAATACATTAGAGCTGCAATGATTAATCAATTAAATTGAGTAAATTGATTAAAAATAAGCTTTGAATTACATTTTGCCACTTTGATTATTATTCATTTAGAGTGGTGTGGTAGTGGTTTGTTTTGAAAGTAGTCATACGTCTACTTACAAATGCCTCTAGATACGAAATGTTCAGGTTATAATTTTTTTATATGTAAATAAGTGACTCAAGATACGAAATAGAACCAAGTTACAAAATCCCCCCAAAACTAAATGCATTTCCTTATCCGTTATTTTATTTTGAAAATATTGTCGCGGAAGCATTGATTCTCACTTTAGAACAGGGGTCCCCAAACTTTTTCCTGTGAGGGCCACATAACTCTTCCCTTCTCTGATGGGGGGCCGGTGTCAGTTTGTAACAGAAAAAGTGTGTGACGATCGTAGGGGAGCTTAAATTTTTTATTGTTTTCCAGAAAGCCACACAACCAAATAACCCTTTCCAGGTACTTTACAGAAAAAAAGTCAGGAAACAAATAATAACTAAATAACCCTCTCTGAGTTCTTCACAGAAAAAAACAGGAAATAAATAACACTATTTATGAAATAAATAATAACTAAATAACTCTCTCTGGGTTCTTCATAGAAAAAAAAGCCATGGAACATTAACTTTCTGTTGTGCCATGCACAATCTTCTCCCTTTGCTCTGAAGTTTATGCACGACACCACAACCTTCATTACAGAATCCCACATCAACACTTTGCAGCACAGTGCTAGCTGGTGAATTAGGCAGTGGACTCGTAGCAGGGCGTTGAGACGCCTTTTTTTTCCAACTCCCGGTTCATGCGTCCTATTAGATCACGAGTTTCGCCCACCATGCTAGGAGCCCCGTCAGTCGTGATGCTAGCTAGCTTTGACCAGTCCAGGTCCAACTTCTCCATGGTTTGGCACACTTTGTCAAAAATATCCTCTCCCGTTGTAGTCCCTTTGAGACTTTGGAGGGCTGCCAGATCCTCGCATATCTCAAAGTTTGCGCTAACTCCACGAATAAAAATGAGCAGTTGCGCTGTGTCTTGCACGTCCGTGCTTTCATCCAGTGCTAATGAAAAAAAGTCAAATTCTCTCGTCTTCTGCTGCAGCTGGGCATAAACATTACTCCCGATTTCTTCAACGCGTCTGGTCATTGTACTCGCCGACAGACTTACGGCATTAAATGCATCTTTCTTCTTGGGACACACCTCCTCCGCGACAGCATCCATACATTTCTTAACAAACTCTCCGTCAGTGAAAGGCTTACCGCTGCTTGCTATCAGTTTAGCAACCCGAAAGCTGGCCCGAACGGATGCCTGGTTCAGCTGAGCTTGGCGTACAAATGTATTATGCTGAGATAGTTGGCCACTTTTTAGCTTTGGGAATTGTCTGCTCGTATTTGGCCTTGCAAGCTATTGTACTTGTCTTTGTGACGGGATTCATTGTGTCGGCGAAGATTGTATTCTTATGAGACAAACGGACTTTTCTTTGCATTGAACAAAAAAATAATCGTTTGTCCACTCCAGGTTAAATACCCTGCATTCTGAATCAATTTTTCTCTTACCTAACTTTTTCGCCATTATTCCGTTCTCAAACAGGTTGCACAGTTTTTATATGCTTGAATAGTCCGTCATTTCATCGCTCTCAATCTATTTCATATAATGAGAACAAAAGCATTCAATTCAATTGGCTGTCTCACAACGATCACGATATATGTTTCAAAATTCTCTCTGCCATACCTGTCCACCACGGTTAAATGCTTCCCTTATTAATGACTGCAATTCCCCTTATAAAGCAATTAAAAACTATACAAATGCAACGCGGCACATATTTTCACACACACGTGGCACATATGCTTTATTTATTTTAAGACATTAATAAATCATTTCCTTATATTTTTTTCTCATTTTTGTGTTTCCTCACATCTTTCATACAAAATTGGGATATTTTGACCAAGTTTAAAGGGTTTAGTTGGTAGTTGTGTGAGGACCGTGGAACAAATTGTAGAATTTAAATACAAAGTACACCAACTTACGAAATTTTCAATTTACAAAAATATTCTGGAACCAATTAATTTCGTGAGTAGAGGTACGACTGTAGTGGATTTAATTTTGTTTTGTTTTGGGGAGGATACACTTCCCTCTGGTGATAAAAGATATGATGACACCTACCATGGCCACATTGCCATTCTTGTGTGATTGAGCAGCGCAGGCTTCCGGTATTAAACATCATGCAAAAATAACACAAACAATGATTATCTAATATATATATATATATATATTGATTTTTTCCAAGATGGCGCCGTCACGCGGAAGCCAGTGGCAGTAGCTCTGTCCACTCTTATTTGTTTTTTGTGTTTTACAGCCCTTCTATCTTTTTTAAATTACATTTTAATATTTCTTAATACATTCCTTTTTACTTTACTTTATACTTTTTACTTTAATGTTTTTACAACTTTCTTTGTTCTGTTTGCCTGGCTTCTTTCTGCCACTTCTTTTTTGGAACCATCAGCCATGCCTAAGATGTCACACACATGGGACTAGCTGTTACAATACGCAGCAGAAGGAGCAACACCTCAATACCGCTGGAAATTCGGAGCTGGACAAAAGTGCCGGGAGAAGAGGCAACGCTTCTGACCAACCATTCCATCATGGGATAAGATGGAAGAGCTGTCGGCGCTTACCAGGCCGGAAGCGTAGTCCTGCTCTGCTGCTGTTGTCTTCATCTCCGGACTACTGAGGAACTGTGCGGATAAGCTTGGAAGAGTGACTGCATATTCTCTACCTCGGTCACTGTCTGCAGAGGTTCCCCATCTCGTGGAAGACTTCCTGTGTGTGGTTCCAGTTTTTGTCCAACTTTACGTCTTTTTGAGTCTGTATCCGTTTTAGCTACCGCAACCAAGATGGCGCCGTTCAAGTGGCAGCCGGCGGCGGTAGCTCCGTCCACTCTTGCTCGTTTTGTGTTTTTGCTGCTTTTCTGTCTTAATGATCTGATTTCGTGATTCTTCATGATCCAATTCACTTTGATTTGCTTTGTACTTTTGCTTTGTTGTTCTGTCTAATCACCCTCTGCAACTGTCACAATGAAATTTCCCGAATACGGGATGAATAAAGTTGTCCAATCCAATCCAATCCGATAGCCAACAATTTACTTATTTTAAGATTTTTTTGTTTTTGTATATGTGGAGATCTACAAATGCTACAGTGAGCAGAGATATGGACTCCCAGGAATTTGAAGGTCTCCACTCACTCCACACATCCGTCGTTGATATACAGGGGGGCAGGAGCGATTTGTTCTGTCGGAAGTCCAAGATGAGTTCTCTGGTTTAGGAAAGGTTCAGTGCCAAGTTTTTGAGAGCTATCCACTTGCTGAGTCTAAGGACCTCATCTATGTAGGCTGTCTCATTCCCCTCTGTAATCATCCCCACCACCGTTGTGTTATACGCAAATTACATAACTATGTTCTCAGGGCGTGTGGGTCAGCAGGCGTGGGTGTAGAGCGAGTAAAGTAATGGACTCAGCACACAGCCTTGGGGCGAGCCAATGCTTAGCATGCGGGCAGATGAGAGGTGCTGGGGTCAATTGACCAGAAAGTCCTTAATCCAGGAGTAGGTAGAAAGTGGGAGCCCCAGATTGGCCAACTTTGGGATAAGAATGTCCGGAATTACGGTGGAAAGGCTGAGCTGTAGTTGAAGAGAATTCTGACATAGCTCCCTCTTTTCTCAAGGTGACTCAGTGCAGCGTGGAGGGCAGTGATTATTCATCTTCGGTGGATCTATTCGGCCGATATGCAAACTGATGTGGGACATGTATGAGGGAAAGCCAGGTTTTGATGTGTTTCAGTACCAGTTTTTCAAAGCAACTTGTGATAAGTGGTGTGAAAGCTACTGGGCCTTAATCATCCAGATTGTTTGAGGATCACTTCTTGGGTACTACTATGATGGTAGGCGATTTTAGGCAGGCTGGGATGGTAAATTCTTCTTGTGAGGTTGAAATTGTCAGTAAAGACTGATGCTAGTTGGTCAGCACATGCATTAAGTACTTTGCCTGGTATTCCATCCGGTCCTGTGGCCTTCCTGGGGTGGACTGCACGGAGCACACGTCTCACATCCACTACCTCCATAATGAGTGGGGTGGAGCTTCTTCCCGAGCTTGGTGTGGGCTGTACTGGAGGTTGAGGTGGTGTGACTGGGTGGTGGGCTGGGGACTCGAAGCGGGTAAAAAAGTAGTTTGGGTCCTCTGCCAGTGCCGCATCTGAGTCCGCAGGAGTTGCAGCTCGGCCCTTGTAGTTGTTGAGGGTCCGTATGCTCTGCCACATTGTTCGGGGGTTCTCAAGATGCCCTTCTATCTTCCCCTTGTAGTCTGCTTTGTCCGCCTTAATGTCTCTCTTCAGGTTGGCACGAGCTACGCTGTAAAGTGCCCTGTCGCCGGATCTGAAAGCTGCATCACAGGCCCGGAGAAGCGATCGGATCTGGCTGGTCATCCAAGGGTTCCGGTTTGAGTAAATTTGGATGGTCTTCTTCACACTGAACATAGCCATGCAGTACTTGATGTGTAAGCGGGTACTGTGTCTGTTAATGTGCCCAGGTCCTCATGGTGGAAAGTCTCCCACTGTGTCTGTTCAAAGCAGTCTTGGAGTCGGGGGAGGGCGTCATCAGTCTAAGTGATAATGGTTTGCCTTTAGGGCTTTGTCGGCTGAGAGGGGTGTATACTGGGGTCATGAACAAAGAGATGCGGTGTGACTGTCCAAAGTGTAAGAGTGGTGTGCTCTGTATATACCTTTGATGTTAGAGTAAACATGATCCAGAGTTTTCTCCTCACTTGTTGGACATTTCACATGCTGGTAAAATTTCGGCAAAAGTTTTGAGATTTTCCTGATTAAAATATCCTGCAATTGTGCCACTTGGGTAGGCATTCAGGTGATTGTTTATTGGTTACAGTAGTGGGAAGAGAGCGGTTCTTACGTTCGCGTCTGGTGGGATGTCCACAGCTGTGATGATGAAGAAGGCTAGCTTTCTGGGCAGAAAGAAGGGTCTACGTCTCACCAACATGAATTTGAGGTCTGGGGAACAGTGTCCATCCAGAACAATGCTATTGTTACACCAACCCTCATTCACGTAGATAAAAAGCCCACGGCCATTGAGGCATATGCAGAGGGTTCCTGTACTTGTTTTTTTAGAAAGCTGATGGCAATACACTTTGAGAGGATTCTATTAATTAGTATGAAAAAAGGGGCCTTTAAAATGCTCTTATGAAAGTGCAAGGCGACAATGGAGGTGCAGATCAAAATAAATGTTACTGCGAGAGTAAACAGTTTTTTCATCTCCTAAAATTAATCTGCAGTGCCTTAAATGTTTTTTTATCCGAAAGAATGAGCTTGATTAATCTAACTAATTCACCAGTAGATTAATCGATTACTTAAATGATGGCTGCATTGCTATAATACATACAATTAGATTTAACCATTTTGTGTCTTCACAACACTAACTTTTATAAAAAAAAATCTTATCCGAGCACTAACCTGTAAGCGTTGAAGGAAGAGCTGTTGCAGGAAGTCATTCCAGATGGCCAGAGGGCGATCCAGGAGCCGCAGACACACTTTGTTCCAGTGCTGACTGATGGAATCAGCAGAGAGAAGGTCCCAAACAGCATCTCTAATGGCTGCCAGCCCCTTCAGGCTCTTTACATAGACCAAAAGGCTGCCAACTCCATAAAAGATGTCCCCCTTACACCTAAAAGAAAGAGTACCAAACTAAAATCCTTTCGATTTTCCAGATCAATCACAGGCACACTAGCATACTAAAAAATGAATTATTAGGGAAAACACAAAGTACAGTTGCAATCTTTAAATACTTTACATTAAACATGTTGGAACCATAATACATCAATCTGGCTACTCGAAGGTGGCTAGTATGTAATGCGTAACATTGACTCCATTACGTTTAATCCGTTACATTTACTTGAGTACCTTGCTGAGAAAACGTTACTTCTAGGAGAAGTTTTACCACGCCATACTTTTTTTAAAAACTTTTTTGTATCAAAAAAAAGGTGACTTACTCCACCACTTTGGGCTACATTGAGTTGTTACATTTTTTTCTCTTTATTCTACATGTACACTTTATTTTTGTCTGAGATACCTACAGTGCCCCTGCCAGTTTCACCAATGAAACGAAGTAACAATAATCACGACTCCATTATACCAATCAGACCTAACAATACAGTCATATGATCCACTCAAATTACACAGGTTTCAGAAATCCTATAATGCTGAGCTGTTCAATCACATGGCTGTAAAAAATTAACTCTGTGTTAACAACATTACTCGAAAAAACAGATATCAACCTCTTTCCCAGTTTTTGTTTGGCACAGATAGACCATGTAAAACTGAAGAGATCAGCATTTTAATTTTATGATAGGAAATGTGTTTTCTTAACTAACGGGTGCAAGTTTTTGTTGCAACCAAACCAGCAAAGACACTTTAACCAATGAGATTTCTGCAGAAAAGAAGCACCTGACTGCAATCCACTGATTGCACTTGTAGGTCACTAGACTGGTAAAAAGGTGTCCTCTTTATGGGTTGAAATGAAAACCTGCACCCACGGCAACCTTTTGTGGAATAGTTTGCCGACAACTGATTAAGACTCTCCCCTCGCCCATCTACACCCAGCAAAGGCGCAGGTGCAAGTTGGGAAAACTACATTGTGTAATATTATTTAAAAGTAACGTTAGTCTTAAGTAAGACTTTTACCTACCTCTAGTTGCACCATATTGAGAGAGTAAAGCTTACGTATCAATCCATTGTTGTAAGGTGTCCCGAAGAAGTTCTCTCTGGATTGGCTCTGCCAGGGTGCGAAGTGTCGGCTGGAACTCTGTGACTGAAGAGGGCAGGTACTTGAACCAGCTGCCTGTACTAGCATCTTCCTGAAGCACATACTTGTCTTTAGCTGAGGGGAAACACATAATTGAAAGGAAAAACTGAAATACCATAGTAAAAAGAGAAGGTTTAGATTTCTACTCATTTTAATAACTAGTCTGTGCTACGTGACGGTACGCTACATTTTTCTTGATATCATGTATTTGTTTGAACTTCATCAAAACGATAGATAAAAACAAAACATGAAAGTAAAATGCTCATTTCAAGGAAGGACTCGAAGTTTTAAGTCTGCAATTAATTAATCTAATTTTTAGCCATGAGACAAAAAAAATTAAAAGCAATGTGTATACTGACCAAATTTCGTTTTTATCTGCCGACGAATAATGAAAATACCAATCGGTTCATTAATGTGCTGTCCCCTATTAAATAAATCAAAAGTAGCAATTTTGATTCCAAAGTCAACTAATGTTAATTAATTATTCAGGCTTGAAAAAACATTGTGCTCAAAGGTCAATGTGTGTGTGTTTATGTGTGTGTATGTATATGTATATATATATATATATATATATATATATATATATATATATATATATATATATATATATATATATATACATACACATACATACATACATACATATATATATTGTAGCGTCTTTTTTTGCATATCGTTCGTGTATAACAATATTTACGAGCACGGAACGATTAATTCAGACGAGTTTCTCCTAAGACCAGGAAACGCGCAACGCGCATGCAAAAAGAGGGCTTTCTGGGTAATGAAGTACACTCGTGCACACAACACCCATAGGCAATGGCAACCTTTATCAGAATAAAACTTCATTACCCACAATCAATACATGGGTAAGCTCAACTATTGTATTTCCTGTTATTCTTTCTAAGGAAAGAAACTCCCGCGATCGTTCTTTAAAGACTATTTCTCGTTGGCAAGTGGTCGTGCGTTATCCTATTGTGAGGACATTTGTGTGCATCATTTTGGGAATATTTTGAAGGCAATACAACAGCAAACAGTCCATCGATAGCGAACGTGAGGGTGGAGGCGTGGCAAACCGCCAACCCGGAAAACGAAGGTAACAAAAGATTACAACAAAATTAGAATTCAGTTTTGTGTAAAGTTACATTAAACGTATGTTTGAGTGTCTGTATATATTAATCCAAGTTAATTTAAATTTGTTTGTTCCGTTTACGAGTGCGTTGTCGTGGAAAAAAAACGAACCCCACCCCCCCACGCACCCAAACGTCTCTGTCTCCCGTCGGCGAAATCTGCCCAATTTTAGTTAGATTAAACACATTTTATTACTATTAAACCACTAGTTATGTGTTACTTTGTTAATAGATGGCGAATTAGAAGAAATAAAACATTTTTTCCAATCCAATATCCTGTTTTTGGTGTTTTTTCAGAGGGCTGGAACGAATTAATTTGTTTTCCATTCATTTCAATGGAAAACGTCCGCTCGAGTTACGAGAATCTCGTCATACGAGCTCAGTTCCGGAACGGATTAAGCTCGTATCTCGAGGTACCTGTGTGTGTGTGTGTGTGCGTGTGCGTGTGCGTGTGCGTGTGCGTGTGCGTGTGCGTGTGCGTGCGCGTGCGCGTGCGCGTGCGCGTGTGCGCGTGCGCGCGTGCGCGTGTGCGCGCGTGCGTGTGTGCGCGCGTGCGTGTGTGCGTGCGTGTGCGCGTGTGCGTGCGTGTGCGTGTGCGTGTGTGTGCGCGTGTGTGTGTGTGCGCGCGCGCGCGTGCGTGCGTGCGTGCGTGCGTGCATGTATGCATGTATGTATGTATGTATGTATGTATGTATGTATATATATATATATATATATATATATATATATATATATATATATATATATATATATATATCGTACATTGCTACTATGCACGTACCAGATTTAATTCAGATTAGTCCTCGAAAGGAGTAATTAAATCAATACGGCTATTTAAATTGCCTTTTGAAATAATTTCTACTATGGTTTTTTAATTGCAAAAAGCTAAAATTCAAACACTGGTTTGTAGACTTTTCACATTCACTGTAGAACAATGAAAATTGGGAATGTATAGAGATCAACGTTGCTGTGAGGTGCTTTTTTTTTAAATTACTTATTACGATATACTTTAAGTACTACATTACGAATATTTACCTAGAGATGTGGTACAGGTGACATTTTGCAGTATGGAAAAGAGCAGGCCACAGCTAAGGGTTGCTTCCCCTGCCCTGCCTGCCCCCTCAGGGTGCATGTAGAAAACAGCATAAGCTTGAAATAAAGTGGTCACAAGTAGTTCCACTAAGCTACACACTTGGGCTTTGATACCAGCACCTGAAAAAAAAGAAAAGAATGTTTTACAAAAATAAACTTAGAATATTCAGACCGGCCATAGACAACGTGTCGCTCACCCTCTACCCGTCGGCTTGGAGTTTTGTCCTTAATCGAACTTTAGATAGTCAAAAGTCTGCATACCCTGAACGTTAATTTGTTCATGCAACAAAAAACAACTATAATCTCTAACTTTTTGGCTAATATTACTTCAATATCATAATAATACTACAAGAGTAATTTTGCAGTTATACAGGCTTTAGGTACCCACATCTCAGTTCGTGAAACCAAATAACCTCTGGTTCATGTAATGCAAAAATAAGCACACAAAAAAACTTTAATCTTGTAATATTACAATTTTAATCCTGTAATATTGTAACATGTGACTTAATAGTTTGACTATTCTTGTATAATTCAATTTTTTTCTTTCTATGTTTGGACTTTTGAATGTTGAGGAAGGTTCCAGGTCTGGCAACTGAAGTCACATGAATGAGAAAACATATTTACGCATCTTTGCTGATATCTGTGGCAGAAAATGAACCCAGCCTCATCGTTGCTTCAGCGCAAAAATTCAATGCATGACATTGCGGCGTACCTGGTCAAACCTGCGACATCGTGTCAAGCCTGATGCTTTTCATGCCTGATAACATTGACTTTCTATGGGAACCAATCATGTGACCAAAAAAAATGCTGATCTGAATGCAGCGTTAGAGTATTGAGCAGGTGAACTCAAGCCGGTTGTAGATACAGTAATACCCCGATTATCGCGGTTAATGTATAAATGTAATTTATTCGCTTCTGTTTTTGCTCTGTAAAGGTACATTAAAAATAAAGAGAAATCGCCACATGCAAAACTGTCTTTCTGCCTGCTTTGTGGGCCTCCACCCACCATTATAACACTTCATTTAAGAGATTGTAAAAAGAAAAAGTGGACTATGGCTATCTTTGCCTCGACTTATTCCCTCTTTACCGCCTACTGCAAATTTCTCTGAACTTCAATTGTCTTGAATGTGTTTCACAAAGTCTGTGAGAAAGACCTCTAATTCAGGACTTTTCATTTCCCAAAACTTTTAGTTCCTCAGTAGTTAAAACTTTTGTTATGGTCTGTATGACTGACCGATAGGATGTCTGAAGGTAGATCAGGTCAAAAGAGGAGTGAGGATTAGGAAATAAAGAAGTTGTAAAGAAGAAATTAGATTCAGAAATAGTATTAGGGAAAACACCCTGTTGGCATGATGTTTACTACCATGTTGTGGCTGGTTGAGCAATTGATGAATAGATGCCTTTCGCGCTAACAAGAAATCAGCAAGTGCCTTGCGTGGGGAGCTGTCCTCCAGCAGCATCGTGGACAGGAGGGCCTCCGCAATGGCCTGGTCTGACACCGCACGACCCCACAGCAGAGACTTGCTGTCTAAAAGAATGGTGGACCTGGATAAAAAAAAAGTCCACAGTTGTTGTACTTGTTGCATCTAAATGTACTTCCAATAAAGATATTACAAACCATTTTTTGAACAGTTTCTATTAGCTCTCACAATTGTCGTTTCACAAACTCCATTCTCAACATGGCCATTGAAATATTAATTGAATTGAAAAGTCTGGTCGTACGGAATCACAACAATCTAAGTATCTCCCAAAAGGCTATCAAGCAAGCTTTCTAGCCTAACTTGCTTTATAGAGGAAAGAAGAACATTCATAAAACTGAATAGCAAAGCTGTAGTTACAAATATTTATCTTGAGATACGAGACAAATTTTGATATACGAGCAGACAGTGGAACTGAGATGCTGCCCATAAGAACATCATGGGCACTGTCTCTCTCCCCGCAACTCCCTCGTGTAATGTCTCTGGTCGCAACTCCCTCTTTGTAATGTCTCTGTGAGCACTGGGCAGAGCATTGCATTTTTTTCAGTGTTTTTTTTCCCGTTAGTCAGTACGAATGGCGTATACAGTGGTACCTCGTCATACGACCGTTCGTCATACGACATTCTCGTGGTACGATGAAAATTTCGATCGGATAATTCGCCCGCGATACAATTAAAATTTCGAGATGCGACCAAGCCAGGTGGCCATGACATGAGAGGCTGTTTATCATTGTAGCGCACTGTCTTTTTTGCCGCATCTCTTTCGTGTATAACAATATCTACAAGCACTGAACGATTAATTCAGACAAGTTTCTCCTACGCATCGACCAGGAAACGCACAACGCGCATGCGCGGGAAAAAAGAGGGCTTTCTGGGTAACGAAGTATACTCGTGCACACAACGACGATAGCGAATGGCACTCTTTCTCAGAATAAAACTTCATTACCCACAATCAATACGTGGGTAAGCTCAGCTGTTGCATTTCCTGTTATTATTATCTAATATGAGGAGTATTATATTACTTCTCGTTCGCTGCTCATAAGAACATCAGCGGCACTGGCTCGCAATTCCCTCTTTGTAATATTTCTGGTCGCAACTCTCTCTCATAGGCGCCGTTCAAAGCGGTTGCGACCAGAGCTATTACAACGAGGGAGTTGCGAGCCGGTGCTCCTGATGTGCTTATGAGCAGCGGAGCGATCGCTAATATGTACTACAAGACTATTTCTCGTTGGCAAGTGGTCGTGGGTTATCCTATTGTGAGGACATTTGTGTGAATCATTTACGGAATATTTTGAAGGGAATACGTAGTACAACAGCAAACAGCCCATCGATAGCGAACGTGAGGGTGGAGGCGTGGCAAACAACTAACCCGAAGAGAACGAAGTTAAAAAAAAAGATTAAAACAAAATTAGAATTCAGTTTTGTGTAAAGTTACATTAAACGTATGTTTGAGTGTGTCTGTATATATTAATCCAAGTTAATTTAAATTTGTTTGTTCCGTTTACGAGTGCATTGTCGTGGAAAAAAAATGACACCCCCTCACCCCCTCTGTGCGTCTGTCTCCCGTCGGCGAAATCCGCCCAATTTTAGTTAGATTAAACATATTTTATTACTATTAAACCACTAGTTATGTGTTACTTTGTTAATAGATTGCGAATTAGAAGAAATAAAACATTTTTTCCAATCCAATATCCTGTTTTTGGTGTTTTTTCGGAGGGTTGGAACGAATTAATTTGTTTTCAATGCATTTCAATGGGAAACGTCGGCTCGAGTTACGAAAAGCTCGTCATACGATCTCAGTCTCGGAACGGATTACGATCGTATGTCGAGGTACCACTGTATACTACTTCTCGTTGGCAAGTGGTTGTGCGTTATCCTATTGTGAGGACATTTGTGTGCATCATTTTGGGAATATTTTGAAGGGAATACAAACTCAAACAACCCTCGATATTGACTGAAAGTCAGTGTGGAGGCGGGGCAAAAAGAGCCAACGGGAGAAGAAAGGTATCAAAATGTTAAATAAAATTAGAATTAAGTTTAGTGTTAACTTCGATTAAACTTATTTTTGAGTGTGTCTGCATCCTAATCCAAGTTCATTTAAATCTGTTTATGTTATGTTACGATAGCATTGCCATGCAAAAATGCCACCCCGGCCCTCCCTCTCTCTGTCAGTCTCTCTCTCTCCCCCCCTTCGAAATCTGTATAATTTTAGTACTATTAAACACATTTTAGTGATATTAAACCACTAGTTATGTGTTACTTTGTTAATAGATGGCGAATTAGAACAAATAAAAAAAAATTCCAATCCAATATCCTGTTTTTGGTGTGTTTTCAGAGGGTTGGAACGAATTAATTTGTTTTTAATTAATTTCAATGGGAAACGTTCGTTTGAGTTACGAGAAAATCGACATACGAGCTCAGTCCCGGAACGAATTAAGCTCGTATCTTGAGGTACCACTGTACTCATTTTGAATTCAGTCATACACGCTCTGCTGGCTCCTGTGTACTCTGTCATCGTTTCTTAAGAACAGTTTTTCTTTTGTACAATTTCACGTTTTGGATCTGTGCAAGTCTTGAAATTTTATTTGTGAATACTCTTTGACAAGAATAAATCATTTAATTGATGTGTAAAAATTCCAAGTGTGACTTCAAGTGTTGAATTAGTATGCTTTTGCCTCGAAACCTTGGTACAATTTCCTATATTTTCAATATAACCCTACACTGCGTATTGAAAACCATTTTGCCTCAATCTGCACTATTTTTGCCAGTGAATTCACAAAGGTTGTCAGCTCAGTAACCATAACTACGGTGGGCGAAGATTTGGCGAAATGTCAATTTTGAGCAACAATAATCAAACAAATATATTCTTAAATGAACAAAATGAACCAATGTGTTCATGAAAGAAAGACGGAGCAGCAACTACCTGAAGTGACCCATTGTGGCTACTTGACGGACAAGGATGGGGAAGCGGGCAAGAGCAGGACTGTAGTGACCCCCTGTGGAAGCTTCCAACTGAAGGAGTGTGTGCAGATGGCCACACAACAGGTAGAGACGAGTTGCCTGAAGGAACTGGGAGGCCTCTACAGCACTCCATATTCGCTCAGGAATCTCCAAGAGGAGCTTGATCTGAGAAGCCAAGGTGTAAAACTTGTCGTGCTGTTGACTCTAAAAAAATAAAGTCAGAAGAATGTATATTTATGCAGGCTGATAATTTTTTTTCTCATCCATTTACTCTGTAATACTACGAATCTGAGAAAGAGCAATCTAAATTGGCTGAGCTAGGTAAACTTTTTGGTCCTGCAGGTGACCAAGTCTCTGAATGCCATGTTGAGCCCAACTTGGTGAGACGTATTTTCTTTCCTTTTCAACATTCCCTTTTCATTCAATTTTATCGACTAAACATCCCTCTTAACTGTGCTTTTTTATTTATTCCTTCCTTTGTGTGTTTCAAATGTGGAGGGATTTTTTTGTTTGGGTATTCATGTGCTAAAATAATTACATTTTTATTACATTCATATAGAACAGATGTCTCAAACCTTTTACAATACTGCATTATTAGTATCGCGCAATGGACAATAGAAAAGTATAGTCGTACCTCTACTTATAAAATTAATTGGTTCCAGAACTTTTTTCGTAAATTGAACATTTCGTAAGTAGGTGTACTTTATATGTAAATGCTCTAATTCATTCCACGGTCCTCACACAACTAACAACTAAACCCTTTAAAATAGGTCAAAGTGTCCCAATTTTGTATGAAAGATGTGGGGAAACACAAAAATGAGAGAAAATTATAAGGAATTTATTAAAGTTGTTGGAGTAATCATTATTATAAATGTGTTTGCAATGAATATAAAGCCTTATAATATACATGCTTACTATATTAATCAATATATTTGCTTATTAGGAATAGTAATGCTCATCCTAAATGTGTAACTATATTAAACAATATATATATGTGTTGATCGCTTTTATGTTAGAGTTGAATTAATATGTGAAGACAAACGCTTACGCCAAGGTCGCTCTCCAGGACAGCTGGGTCCAGCGAGAGATACAAGTTCGCAAGGACATAAAACAATACACTGAGTTCTTGCTCCGAGGACTGAGTACTGGAAGATACGCCTCAACCCTTTCCCCAGATACAAGTTCGCAATGAAGATCTGTGAAGGATGCTTAAATTGTTGTTGATTCAGCGGATGGCTATCAATCAACTCGCATATTGTTTTTCCTTTGTGACGCTAGGTTGACGCTAGGTTTGCTTGATTATGGAATTGTTTTGTTTCTTGCTTACGCAATTGGAATCGATAACCTTGTAATTGTTTTGATTTGAGGCCTTAAATGGGCAGGACATAATGCCACTCGTTAGAATAATCTTGTGGGGCGAGCGGCCGGATGTATTCTCTTCTTGCAAGAATTAAATGTGATGTGACTACAGATGCCTTTTTTATTGAAAGCTGAATTGGAAAAACCTAAGGATAAACCTACAATTGGATAAACCTAACAAAAGTCTTAAAATAAATAAAGCATATAAAAATGTGCCCTGCACCGCTGAAATAGTTCCCCCCGGGGCCGTTATTCTGGGAGACATACCACATTTACTCGCATATAAGTTGCCCCCACGTATAAGCCGTACTCTTAAAATTGCCTTTAACTTGTTGAATTTTATAATGTCTCGCGTATAAGCAGCATCTGATTCCCAATTTTCACCTCCATATATGGTTTTAATAGGGAGTACAAATGTGTTACTTTGAAGGGAAAATCTTAGAAAAATCATCACGTGGTATTTCTGAGATACGGTATGAATCTAATATGGAATTTTGTTTTATTTCAAAATTGAGGCTACTCGCGTCTGGTCAGTTGAGCACATTTAACTAGGTGTAGACGGCAGCGCCCTAGGTAAGATGGCCGCGACCCACCTAGGTAAGATGGCCACGCCCCGAGCGAGCAGTGACAAGGAGACGGACAACCATGCACAATCACAACCATATCTAGGGGCAATTTAGAGTGTCCAATCAGCATACCATGCATGTTACCCGGAGGAAACCCACGCAGGCCTGGGGAGAACATGCTCTCCACACTCCACACAGGTGGACCGACCTGGACTTCAGAGCTGTAAGGCCGACGCGCTTACCACTTGCACCACCGGGGCGCACAGCGGAGTCCATTAACATTCAAATCGTTCCTACCAGCTGAATTATGTACAAAAGAACGCCACATTGTAGATTAATATATGCCGCAATTGCGTTCTACTCATTTAGCATATCAAGTAACGTCAATGTTTAGGAGGCATTTTCAATGGCGGCTCAAAAAAAATACGCAAAAGTCACTCGCAACAAAAGAGAAGATGGCAAGAGGCAATCTAGGCACTGTATAAATGACATTTGGAGCGCCCGTCTCCCCTATTATAGATACCTTCTTCGGCGCTGAGAGATGGAGCGCTTTCCTGACCTCTGCCATTTTTTTAAATAGAAAAAAAATCTGCGAACAAGTGAATTCGCGAAAGGTGAAGCCGCGATATTCGAGGGAAGACTGTATTTTAACATCAAATTGAGCATCTCCCCCATGAACGATTGAATAACTGCACATAATCATATTTAGTTTTAAATGGCATATTAAATCTAGAATGTGTTCATCTCCCTCATCACGGTTTCTAAATATTTATGTTTGGGACGCATACACAACACGCACAAATTGCAACAGAAGCTTCAGTCTACCTCCAGACTGCAACCGCTCACAGGGGCTTTGCCTTGCTTCAGCCGGTGGCAGTACTGGTACATGTTCTGGATGGACTGGACAACACTTCCCGAGCTTTGCCTCATCTCCCCGATGGTGTCTGCGGCGTCAATTAGGTCCCGGTAACGTTCACCCACCATCTGCCTCAGTTCCTCCTTCTTTTGCTCAATCTCACCGCGGACTTTACGTTCGATGCAGCGGATGTCATCGGTGCTGTAGCGTTCGAACACAAACACCGGGTCTTTAATCTCCAATATGTTGAGGGACAACGCAGTTTCACCAGTCATTGTTCTTCCAAAACAACTTCAGCAACTCTTACATGGAATCCATAACCCGGAAAAGCGAGAGGCACATTTCCGGTTTCAACGTCGTCAGCTGATGAGACTGGTCCGAAAGAGATTTGCGACACTGCCATAAGGTCCATTATGCGATTTTACTTCCGGGTTTTACCGATACGGAGCCTACAATAGTTCTAAACCAGGGGTCGGGAACCTTTTTGAAAGAGAGAGCCATAAACAATTACTATTTTCAAATGTTATTCCTTGAGAGCCATACTCACAATTTAAAAGTCAAAATACATGAAAATGTGCCAATTTTTTTAGTCATTTTACCACTTTTAAAGTACAAAAAGTCTTTGAATTCTTTTGACAACATTGTTACGCTGTTGCTAATCAATGAATATCAATGAGTATCAATGAGAGAATAGATGCAGAAGACTCTAATGAAAAAAAGTCAATGCCACAGTGCCGATGTGACGTTCCTATTGGTGCATTCGGGACTCGGCTCTCTCACCACCGGTTTCCATATTTTAGCTCAGAGCCATATGCAACCATCAAAAGAGCCACATGTGGCTCCCGAGCCATAGGTTCCCTACCCCTGTTCTAAACAATGCTTCGCCAATTCTATATTCAATCAGAGGCTCTTTGTGACATATATATGTGGAGCACCGGTGGATGGAAATAACAAAATAAAACTCGGAGGAGCTTGTTAGACAGTGAATAAATTTTATTCATTTTCAAGATTTTCCTTTATAAATCATTGGTTGTTTGGATCAGTAATTTCGGTTAAACATATCATATATATCAGACAAGCAGTGATATTTGAGAAGCGAAATTAAGTTTATCGCATCTCATTTTCTAATTCACTTTATCCTCATTAGGGTTGCGGGGGGTGCTGTAGCCAATCCCAGCTTTCTCTGGGCCAGAGGCGGGGGACACTCTGAATCGGTGACCAGCCGATCGCAGGGCACCAGGGGATGGACAACCATGCACACTCACAACCATACCTAGGGGCAATTTAGAGTGTCCAATCGGCCTACCATGCATGTTTTTGGAATGAGGGAGGAAACCAGAGTACCCGGAGAAAACCCACGTAGGCCCGGGGAGAACCTGCAAAATGCACACAGGTGGACCGACCTGGATTTGAACCCAGGCCCCCCACTGTGATGTTGACGCGCTTACCACTCAGGTGCTGGGCCGCCATGCTTATGTATTTATGATCTATTTTATTCAAGTCTACAACATCTTTTCCTGTCTCTTTTTCACCTTCCAGCTACTGCTACTGCAACAAAGTGAATTTCCAGGGTAAGGGATGAATAAAGTTTAAACTAATCTAAGAGAAGCGTATTCTTTGTTGCAAACAAATGTATAATAATATGAAATAAAATCCTGTCAGGAATATTGAAGAAAAAAATGTTTTAAACACTGTGTGACGCAAAATGTGAGACATTGTTGCAGTCTTTTTAACCGAACGCAGCTTTACAAATGGCACCCCATAACAATATAACAGAATTAATAAATTAGAACAGTAGTGAAGGTTTTAGTCTAGTAAAGGTTTATGGCTCAACCTGACAGTTTTGTATCTATGGTATGTTACTTTCTTCCAGGATAGGAAATTCATTCATATGGTTTTAAGGACAGCACAAGGTATTGTACTGTTTAAAATAGCACACAAAGGATGACGTTTATACTGTGGCACTACATTGACCTATGGACCCACTAGATCCCACCTTATGTTTTATTGACCCGATAAATTTTAGTTTCCTTTTCTTCCCACTCTCCCATGTGCCATCGTATTTCGAGCTATGGATTGACTGCTGGCTAAACATTTACACTCCTCAATTTCTTTTTTTTTTTGGAGCCAGCAAACGCTGAGTTATTACGTCGAACAGGTAATGCTGCCAACATGGAAAGAAATTAAAAGAACAGAGGACAACTACTTCTGATAAAGTGGCAACTCCTGCAAACAATGGCTCATATGTTTTAGTTTATTTACGTGGAGTAATATAAGATGGTAAATTAAATTTCATGTGTTTGGTATATACGTTGAGTTTTCCAATTATAAACATCGCTACTAAACTGTATTTATCTAAATGGATTGTGTTCTAAATCTGAATATTGCGAGCCTTGCTTATTGCAACCCCTCCAAATGTAGTGGAAGATATTTGATTTTGTGGACTGAAATCAAGGTTTGCACAAATTGTTGCTGGGCCAACCTAATTTCTGGCTTAAATGGATTTAAATGTTTTATTTTTAGTCTCGTGCTATCAAGCGATTACCGTATTTACTCGCATATAAGCTGCCTGCGAATATAAGCCGCCTGCGAGTATAAGACGCACCCTTAAAATTGCCTCAAAATTGTTGAATTTTACAATTGCATACAGCACAACACAAAATATATAATGCAGAACATATATTCTTACTTTTAACTTGTGGCTTCTTTCATAGGAAATTAGTACTATGGGACAAAGAAAACCCCTAGAAGGACTTGAGAGTCAGTTCAATGATGTGATTTCCAGACTGGAGTCCAAACTATTGTTTCAAACAGAATGGGACATTGGCTTCGTTGTTGTCTTCTTAGTCTTTGTTGGCAAGTATCTTAATTGTATACCACTATATGCCAATATGTACGCTGTGTATGTGTGCGCGTGTATGCTTATTTGCACTGCACAGTTTGGCTTTAGGCTTCGCAGGGGATCCTGATGATGTTGCTGTGTGTTGTGATAGGTTTGATTGTGCTGCTGGTCCTTCTGGTCTTGATCCGAAGCTGCTGCTGCGAGGCCAAGGTGAAAAGACATTTCCTTACATCTAGTGAAAGAAATGTAATAAAGAACAAAGCACTCAAATATAAAAATGAAATAGTGGTGTGACTTTTGCTGTGTGTCTGTGTGTCTTGACAGCCCAAACGACATAACGTTGGCATAGAGAACATGCCCATGGAACCATGACAGCTGAACTACACAACATGGAGGGTTTTCATCGACTCCTAAGTAAAACATTTCACAATGTTATTTTAGCATACCTGTCAACCTGGGCCAATTCCTCCCCGTATTAATGATTGGAATTCCCCGTATTAAGCAATAGAAAACCGTACAAATGCAACGCGGCACATATTTACTCACATAGGGTGCACGTAAAAGTGTTATGGTCGCGCCGCGTTGTCGTGACGCGACCGTGAATGTATTCGGACCCAAGCGCTACGAATCATTTCCTGTTTCGTGTGAAAGGGGAATGCGTGTGCGCATATCATGCTTAAAGCATGACAATATTAGCAGTTGATGATGACGTTTTCGTCTGCTACCAGTGACCGAGACGATCCGGATTAGAGCCGAAATGCGTAAAACGAGATCCGTTTTACAAAAAACGTACTTAAAAAAATCCCGTACAAAAGTTGTTATACGGCGTACACAATTTGAAATGATCAAAAAACGTATAAAATACGGGAAAAACATATAAGTTGACAGGTATGTTTTAGTGTGTTCTGACATTCAATAAGTGTTGACTCACTACTTTTCCTTTTGTTCCTAACCGAGTATCTTTCTACTAGCCGTAGTGTCCTCCTGCAAATTGCACAACTTCCCTTGACTGCACATCCTCTGAATGGTCTCGTCTTGAATATCATGCTTTTAATATATTTGGCATGGAATGTACAATAAATTAAATATAAATCACATTAAAAAATCCACTCCATTCCTGTTGGTAGTTGACGTAAGGTGTTTTATTTTTTACGGGACGTAAAGAAACTGGACCATATTACATAGGTTGTTAATGGTTACACTGAATTCATGTGAGTCAAGGGATAGAATATAAAATACGACCACTGGTTAACAAAACACTTGGTGGCCATGGACAAAAATACTTTAATTTGTTTGACTGCTACGAAGCTTCCAGACCCCTAAAGATGGAGCCAACAACGTCCATCATGCGCGGGACACTCTAAATCAGTGCCCAGCACACAAAGAGACGCACAACCATTCATACTCACACCTTTACCTAGGGGCAGTTTAAAGTGTTCAACCAGCCTACCCGGCATGTGTTGGATTTCTGTAAAACAACTTCAGGAGCAGGTTAAGAAAGAGGGAGACCAATTTCAAGGAGATAAGTTTATTACCAGACTCCAGAATGGGGAGAGCTCGAACGGCTGCGAACGCACAGCCTATTCGCCGCGACTCCCTCCGAACTAACAGTTTTTGCGTCTATTTATATGTAAAAAACATGATGCTACACAGAGAAGATAACAGAAACAGGGTGTGGGCTGATACACCCAAACAACTGCAGAGCCGATGTCTCAACATGACTCGACATTTTTCATTACTCACACCAAACTGATGCAATACTAAGAAGCAATTGCAAATAGTGAGTCAGCATATCTTACAATTCCTTCCTGTTGTGAGTATAAAGAATATCGGAACCTCGTTTGTTAGTGACGCTACTTTTGAACAAATTTCTTCACAAATTACTTCAAACTGCAGTTTAGACCGACAAATCAAACCGACAATCATGGTATGTTTGACTGTGGCATCAACGGTACGTTTGATCAAAGCTGAGAAGCAGGGCAAACAACAGGTTAGGATAACAAGCACGAGAGCAACAACAGTTACGAACGGTACTAGGGCTTTCAAAAGAGTCTATGTCCATGAGCCCGAGAGGAACCAGTCAAGCCATCCTCGTTGTGGAACCGGATGTCTTGTAGTCGGTCCCCTGTATCCCCAAGTGAGCAAGCTGTAGGATGATCAACGGGACCTGGACGACGATGGGCGTCCTGGCCGACGGGCTGCAGATCTTGAGGGCCCCTGACCGCCTCCGGAACCAGCTAGTGTGGGCACTCTCCTCCAGCGGGAGTGCACCAAGGTTCCGGGAGGTCCCCCCATGTGGTGGAACACAGAGCAGTGATGACGATGACCAATCACTTCATTCTTGTACTTGTCCACAGTGGGACTGATGTATCCAGGTGTCTCTTCCTTTGATTTTGACGGTGGTGATTTGGACTTCTTGGCTGATACGTTGACATAGGCCTGGAATCTGGAGTTAATGGGTTCCAGACGTAGGGTGTTCTTTGCTGTACCGAGTACCAGGGGAACAGAGCCATCAGGATTTTGGAGACTGACCAGTGTTTGTGTTCGAGGGGGACATCCGAGCCCCACACTGGATCATGGTCGTGAGCTCCAACACTCGTTCATCAGCTTTGACGGTGGTGGCCAACTTGGTGAAGCTTGCGGTCAAAATCACACGGTGAGGTCCTGTTCCAACGTCGAGATGACCAGCACTTGCTTTTTATCACCTTGACGAGTACCAGGTCGCCTCGGGACAGTACCTCCTGTGTGGGAGCCAGAGAAGATATCGGCAGATCATTTGCATTTATCACAGTTCTTTCTAGGAACATTTTGCATAACCACTGAGTGAGAGAATCTGCTTCTCCTTTCTCTTCAGCTTTCTTGGATGGGCATATCTCAACCCACTTGGTACAAGACAGTACTTGTATGTGCCACTTTGGTTCACTTCGATGAAATCCATGTTCAGAACCTCGAAGGGATATGTCCCTGTTTGCCTTGTTCCGCGCTTGGGTCGTTCATTGCCTTGAGCGTTGTGTCTACAGCAGGTGAGACAGTATCTGCATTTTTTAAGTAGGTTTGGACACCTGTGGGACTATACTATCTCTCCTCTTGAGACATGGCTCCTGCTATGGCTCAATTTGGTAATCACTTGTTTTCTACTGCATAGAGGCCGTTCTTGTGTTAAGTGGCTCCTTCTGTTTCCCTTTGTAGTTTCTCTTTTTCTGGTCGTTTATTTTAACTTTGTAAGGTTTAGTCTCAATTGAAATGCTTTCACCTTTTTTGCATATGGAGACAATATAAAAGAGTTCCCTATGGTTAATCGCATTGCTCGCTGAGCAATAATCTTTCCAATCAATATTGGAGTGGTTGCTGTTTCGTTTTATTACATCAGAAAATTTATCTCAACTGTCTCCTCAAACGTTTCAACTGAGAGAACCTTCTTACAGTGCAAAAGGTGGATCCACATCCCTGCCTCTCGGCTATTTTCATGTCTGCTGGTTGGTCAGCAACACTGATATGGACGTTCCCACTTTGGGTCGTGCCAGTGCTTCTTCTTTATACTGTAGGTTTAGCACCCAGGCTCCTGGCACCACCGTTGGTCCATTTCCTGTTGAGAAGCAGTCTCCTTCTGCTAACCCAATTTCAATGCATTTCCTTAAAGATTTTTCTTTTTTATGTAGTTAGCCGAATTAGCCTCATCATCCAGTTCCAATAGTGTAGTGAATAATGGCGATTTGTATGGTAACACAATTTGGGTGACATTATCACTATAAATCAATGGTTCTTTGGAATTTCATATCATGCACTCTTTGTTTTTTATTCTTCTCAGTGCTCCCAAATTCACCATTTCGCAGAGTAGATTATTTGTTCCTCCAGAGTACTGCTGCTGCATTTTCATCAAAAATTTCATTGGACTAAATAATTTTCCTTAATTTGCCATCGCCATCCCCGAAAAAAGGGCTTATTGGCGATTTCAGAAATTGATTTCAAATTTCTAAATCATTTTCCACCTTGATATCTGATCAATTGATTATATCTTGGTGGTCGGCCAATCAGAAACACAAAAAGACAAACAACCATTCACGCTCACACTCATAATCAGACATCAGTGACGATAGACATTCAAAATAAGTTTATTCTAACCTTACACTAAACTTAATTCTAATTTTGTTTTAAATTTTTATACCTTTCTTCTCCCGGGTTGGCTCTATTTGCCCCGCCTCCACCCTGATTTTCAGCTGCAACCAATCGAGGGTTATTTGCTTTTGTCTTCTCTTCAAAATATTCCGAACATGATGCACACAAATGTCCTCACAATAGGATAACGCATGACCACTTGTCAACGAGAAGTAGTATATTCCGCTGGTATTAGCGAGCAAGCTCAGCCATGCGTACACCATTCTGCACTGGGGGGAAAACACTGAAAAATGCAACGGTCCACCCTGTGCTCGTAGAGACATTTACACGAGGGAGTTGCGACGGTAAAGACAGTGCCCATGTTGTTCTCAAATATATCAAAATTTGTCTCGTATCTTTAGGTAAATATTTGCACAAAATTTTACCTGTATCCCAAATTGCTCGTATGTCGGGGCACCCGTATGTCAAGGTATTACTGTACCAAAATAAAGTTTTGCCAGGATAAAATCAAACGTTATAAAGCTCAGTCTCATTGTGCGCCACGTGTTGTTTTTAATTCCAAACCTACGGGATTCAGGAAAGGCCACAATTTATTGCCCATTTAAGTTTTTTTTAATTTTTTTTTTTACGCGTCACAGCGCCTTTTCGTTAACACATTTAACTAACAGAATTAAGTTAGTCTAACGCTTGTGCAAGGCACTCCAACAGCACAACTACCATATTTGTTGACAAAAAACAATCTTCTTCAAAAATGTTGTAAAGTATTACATTAGCCATAGTAGTGATACAAGTTCCACCCAAAATTGTAGCAGTGATCAGAACAGATACATTTGATTAAGTCATGAGACACGAACAATTTCCTTACATGTTTTATTGCACATTTTCACAAATAATTTCCTTTCTTAAACAATAGCTTTTTTAGTACAAGTAAAACTAAATGGAATGATTTTGTTCATGAAAGGCCATAATCCCAGATTTCATTAAGACACAGCACGATATAACAAAGATTTGAAAGCCAAGTTTTTGGATGGTATGTTTTTATGAGAAAGTTGGGATAATGTATATTAGCATTTAATCAATGACACAAGGGAGCTTCATACAAATGTCTAAATGGTTTCTGGGGAAATTGACTATTGGGAAATCAACAACATACAGGACACGACTAAAACATTTAAATAAACACATATACATCATTGATCTGATGAATTATTTATATTGATCTAAATGTTGTAGTGTTTATATCAAGCCGCTTGATGGTGTACGTAGATACGATTCACGCTTGGTGCTGATATGATTGTGACTGCGATTGGTTGTCTGTCTCTGTTTGTGTCCTACGACTGTCTAGCGACCAATCTAGTGTGTAGTCTGCCTTTCGCCCAAGGTCAGCTGGGATAGGCCTCTGCAACCCTTGCGAGGATGCACCGTACAGATGATGAATGAAAGTTTTTATTAACATACGATCTCCAAAGACATGCACTAATAACTTCATATTTTTAAGACCAAAAAATACCTGAAAAATCAGTAAAGCAGTAACGATTTGCTATATTTTCAATGCAGTTGCTTCAAAATATTTTCACAACATAACAGAGTATGTTTAAATATACTGTATATTGGTGGTACATTTGGTGTTTCCTAATGGCTGCACACATCTTTATGCTTGAAACAACCATTATTCCTGTTTTATTGAAGGACTTTAAGACAATGACTGCTGAAAAAGCACAAGATTCAACAGCAAAACATTGAATTAATGAACCAACAAAGGACTTAAGATACTTCTTCACCTCATAGAACAATCTAATAAGTATTGCCTTACTTTCAGTTAACACTTATATCCAGGGTGACCATCTCCGGTCCACGAGGACCCCTATCCAGTCTGTTTTCCATATCTCCCTCCTCTACCACACCTGAATCAAATGATCAACTAATGAGCAAGCTGTCCAAAAGCTTGACAATGATCCTGATTATTTGATTCAGGTGTGTTGGTGGGGAGAGACTGGATCCAAGTTGGGCACCCCTGACTTATAGATATCATTTTTTTTAAAGCGACACATTGTGCAGGCATTCAGTCAATCCCATAGCAATTCAGAATAATTATGAATTTGGGGGTAATTGATACAAAAAGCTGGAACATTTTTCATTTAGAAACAGACACTGAAATAATGCTACATGCGAAAATTTCTTCGAATAAGCTTGCTCCTATGCTGTATGTGCTAATAGTGCAGTAATTGAGAAATAATATATAAATTAAATGCAGGAGACCAAAAGTGTTTTCCTTCCATCTACCATACAATGGCGATTAAGGAAAATAGAGATGCAACAAACAAACTTTACGAAATTATTATTTTTTCACCAAGAATGTGGTATTATATATCTATATATATCTTAAATTTTGTGGAAAGGTTGCAATCCCTATCTTTTAAAATCACGTGAAAGTGGAAATCAAAATAATTCCATTTTATTTTTCCCTTTCAACTATCATGTTTTCACCTAAGTGAAAATTACTCCACACAAAAAAAAATAATGTGCCAGATGAGAAATACAAGAAAATTGCTCGAATAAAAAAATCTCTCTAAGACAGACAAAAACCATATATTCATTGATCTTTTAGTAGGTACAGTGAAATGCAAAATATCAAAGTAATGACAACCCACTGGAAAGCATTTAAAGAAAAAAGGAAAACACTGGCCGTCCTGACATGCAACGCTTTAAATAGAATGACTGGCTTATAAATATCTACCAATAAATAAGAGCTTCTTCTTCATACTTGTGTGGTTTGAGTTGGTCCGAGGTTGACTGTGTTGTGATTAAAAAGGTCGGTAGTTCCAGAAACTGGAAAAGACAGATATCTGCAAGTACAGAAAGTGAACGTGTTAGACCCTGAAGAGAAATATTTCTTATAATCACATGTATTCTTTCATTTCTTTCAAATAGGTATGTTTTTAAGCTGTCTTTAGGTGGGGTCAGGACGTCTGTGGAATTGAAAGTCCTTTGTTGGGTGTGTAGGTAAAACAAGTCTTTTACGTAACATCATAACCACTAGTTATATATAGGTATAGGTATATATACATGTACATGAGACCATGAGAGACAGGATGTGGGGGAAAAAAACAGAAAAAACATTGTTTGATTTTTAAAGAATGTATTTCCAAATTAGAGTGGAGAATAAGTATTTGGTCACCTACAAACAAGCAAGATTTCTGGCTGTCAAAGAGGTCTAACTTCTAACGAGGTCTCCACTCGTTACCTGTATTAATAGGATCTGTTTTAACTCTTTATCGGTATAAAAGACACCTGTCCACAACCTCTCCCCCTGCTGAAGCCAGTACACATCCAGGTCCGTCTGCGGTTCGCTAGAGAGCATTTGGATGATCCAGAAAAGGACTGGGAGAATGTGTTACGGTCAGATGAAACCAAAATAAAACTTTTTGGTAGAAACACAGGTTCTCGTGTTTGGAGGAGAAAGAATACTGAATTGGATCCGAAGAACACCATACCCACTGTGAAGCATGGGGGTGGAAACATCATGCTTTGGGGCTGTTTTTCTGCAAAGGGACCAGGACGACTGATCTGTGTAAAGGAAAGAATGAATGGGGCCATGTATCGAGAGATTTTGAGTGAAAGTCTCCTTCCGTCAGCAAGGACATTGAAGATGAGACGTGCCTGGGTCTTTCTGCATGAAAATGTTCCCAAACACAGCCAGGGCAACAAAGGAGTGGCTTCGTGAGAAGCATTTCGAGGTCCTAGAGTGGCCTATCCAGCCTCCAGATCTCAACCCCATAGAAAGTCTGTGGAGGGAGCTGAAAGTCCGTGTTGCCCAACGACAGCCCCAAAACATCACTGCTCTAGAGGAGATCTGCATGGAGGAATGGGCCAAAATACCAGCAACAGTGTGTGAAAAGCATGTGAAGAGTTACAGAAAACGTTTGGCCTCGGTTATTGCCAAAAAGGGTACATAAGAAAGTATTGAGATGAACTTTTGGTATTGACCAAATATCAATGACACTTATTTTCCACCATGATTTGCAAATAAATTCTTTAAAAATCAAACAATGTGATTTTCTGTTTTTTTGCCCACATTCTGTCTCTCATGGTTGAGGTTTACCCATGTTGACAATTACAGGCCTCTCTATTCTGTTCAGGTAGGATAACTTGCACATTTGGTGGTTGACTAAATACTTATTTTCCCCACGGTATATCTATTTATTTATATACATTACTGAACAGGTATATACATATACACATATACACACACTGTTAGGGTTATTAGTCTCACATTATTATACATTTGCTCGCAATGAAGAACGCTTTGATTTACTTAGCTTATTAACATTAAAAAAGTCATTTTTAGTACATCTGCTTGCAACCGTGATAAACAACGGGAAGGTCGCTCCTCTCTCCAGCTGGACTTGTCAAAATTGTTTTGAGAAAAATCGACTTCTGAAAGTGTGGTTCACAATACTCCCTTCGGAAGATCCGGAGGACTTTCAATTGTTTTGACTTCTGACAGTGTTGTCCACAGCGCTCCCTCGGGAAGATCCGGCAGACCTTCAATTGTTTTGAGAACTGAGATGCATGTTGTAAATCTTATGTAATAAATAAGCAAGAGAGGTTTCGATTTGGGAGAATGATCTGGGACAGAGACGCGTCAGGATCGATTCACTCTTGCAAGACCCCGGATGTCTGTTTTATTTGTGAGTGCATTTGGGAATGCCTATTGGTAAAGCTATCACATACATATATATGCATACATACATACATTCATACATACGTACACACACACAAATACACAGTAATACCTCGACATACGAGTGTCCCGACATACGAGCAATTTGAGATATGAGTAAAATTTCGATCAAATATTTATCTTGAGATACGAGACAAATTTTGATATACTAGCATACAGCGAGCATACATTTCAACAAAATTAGAGTTAAGTTTATTGTAAGGTTAGATTAAACTTATTTTTCGAGTGTCTGCATCGTAATCCAAGTTCATTTAAATTTGTTTATTTTATGTTACGAGCACGTTGCCGTGCAAAAAGTCCCCCCTCCCCCCTCTGTGTCCCTCTCTCTCTCCCCTCCGCAATATCCGTCTAATTTTAGTACTATTAAACATATTTTAGTACTTTTAAACCACTAGTTATTTATTACTTTGTTAATAGATGGCGAATTAGAACAAATAAAAATGCTTTTCCAATCCAATATCCTGTTTTTGGTGTTTTTTTTGGAACAAATTAATTTGTTTTTAGTTAATTTCAAGGGTAAACGTTCATTTGAGTTACAAGTAAATCGACATACGAGCTCAGTCCCGGAACCCATTAAGCTCGTATCTCGAGGTACCACTGGATGTGTGTATGTGTACGTGTGTATGTGTATGTGTACGTGTGTATGTGTACGTGTGTATGTGTATGTGTGTATGTGTACGTGTGTATGTGTACGTGTACGTGTGTACGTGTACGTGTGTACGTGTACGTGTGTACGTGTACGTGTGTACGTGTACACGTGTACGTGTACACGTGTACACGTGTACACGTGTGTACGCGTGTACGCGTGTACGTGTGTACGTGTGTACGCGTGTACGTGTGTACGTGTGTACGTGTGTACGTGTGTACGTGTGTGTGTGTACGTGTGTACGTGTGTACGTGTGTACGTGTGTACGTGTGTACGTGTGTACGTGTGTACGTGTGTGCGTGTGTACGTGTGTACGTGTGTACGTGCGCATATATACATACATACATACACATATATATATATACATACATACATACATACATATATATATATATATACATACATACATACATACATATATATATATATCAGTGGCGGGCCATCAGGGCCTTCAAGGCCTTCTCTGCTGGCCTAAGAAATATCTGAATCATATTATATTTTGTCCATCAATACTTATTCCAAATGCTCTGTTAGCTTCCTTTCATTGCTTTTCCCCCTGGTTGCACTGCTTCCAGATGTGTTTTCATATTGAAGCATTTAACCAATCACATTTCAGCCATTATTTGTTGCCAGATCAGATCTGCCTCAAAGCCTTCACAATCAGTTCTGCGGGGTCTGCTGCATTAAACTAGACTGTTGCTTTTAACCAATCAGATTTCGAGTTGGCAACCCCACAATGATTTTTCATTGGCGTTAGCATTTTGCTGGCTGGGACATGTCATTGCTTTCACCAACTATGATTGGCTAGTAGGCGGGCCAAAGCAGTACCCGAGGCAGCCGAGATCGCAAACTTCACCCACAATGGCCGACAGAAGCAAAAACAAATGGATTCTGTTTGCTCACAAAGCTATTTTCCAGACGGACTTTTCCAGAAAAAAATGGACATCATTAAGAAAGGGCGGTCAACTCCGAAGCTAGCAAGCCTGTTACAGCCGGGAAAATGGTGTGTGCGGGACTTTCAGTGCGCTAACTTAGCTGCACCACCAAATAGAATATTGTTGTGTTGATTTAAAGCCATTTTCAAAACGGACTATGCCGGAAATATGACAGGACAGGCTCGACTTTCATCATTAGCTTTGATGGCGATAGGAAAGAAGGAAGAAAGGAGGATGGATAATGTGTACAGTTAAAAAGAATTTTTGGTGAGTATAATATGGCTTTATTCCTAAATAAAATTTCAATTGTGGGCCCGGTTCTGATATCTGAAAAGCTCCAGTGTTTGTATTTAAGCTCCAGTTTTGTATTTAATCACAAAATGCTGCTATGAAGTGGATTTTACCCCATTTTACCCCAGTTTAATTTTTGACGTTTCGCCATTGACGCCCATCGCTGTCTTTTCCCGGGAAAAAATAACCCCCCTGGCCTGGTTGTAATGTCTCAAAAGCTCCAGTATTTGTATTCAATCAATAAATGATGCTAGGAAGTGGATTTTACCTAATTTTAGTGCATTTTTTGTAATTTCACGTATGGACGTATCGACGTTCATCGCTGTCTTTTTACCGGGGAAATGATACTCCGGGCCCGGTTCTTATGTCTAAAAAGCTCCAGTATTTGTATTTAATCCATAAATGCTGTTTTCGGCTGGATTTTACCCAATTTTCGGGCAATGTTTGCTCGTACGCCATTGACTTTCATCGCTGTCTTTTCCCGGGAAAATCGCCCCCCTGGCCTGGTTTTAATGTCTGAAAAAGATGCGAAATACAAAATTGGACTTGCGAACATTTTTGGACTTAAACGCAATTTGCAGACATGTTCGTATGTACCGTTGTTCGTAAGTTGAATGTTCGTAAGTAGGGGAGCGTCTGTACACACATATACATATGTATATACAGTGGTACCTCGCGATACGAGCTTAATGCAACAGAGGGGGAGATTTGTTGCAGGGCAATGCGCTCGTAACATAACAAACAAATTTAAATGAACTTGGATTACGATGCACACAATCAAAAATAAGTTTAATCTAACCTTACACTAAACTCAATTCTAATTTTGTTTTAAATTTTGATACCTTTCTTCTCCCGGCCGGGTTGGCTTTATTTGCCCCGCCTCCATCCTGACTTACAGATGCAACCTAGATGTTTGCTTTTGTATTCCCTTCAAAATATTCCCAAAAGGATTGACAAAAATGTCCTCACAATAGGATAACGCACAACCACTTGCCAACGAGTATTATATACGCCATTCGCACTGACTAACGGGAAAAAACCACTGAAAAAATGCAACGCTCCGCCCAGTGCTCGCAGAGACATTACACGAGGGAGTTGCGACCAGAAAGACAGTGCCCATGATGTTCTTATGAGCAGCCTCTCGCGTCCGCTGTCTGCTCGTATGTAAAAATTTGTCTCGTATCTCAAGATAAATATTTTCCCAAAATTGTACTCGGATCTCAAATTGCTCGTATGTAGAGGTACCACTGTATATGTATGTATGAAAGTATGCAAGCATACATGTATGCATGTATCTATATATCTATACATATATATATACATACACAGACAGTGGTACCTCGACCTACGATCAGCTCTACCTACGAGATGCTCGAGATACGATGAAAATTTCGATCGAATAATTCGCCCTAGATACGATCAAAATTTCCAGATGCGACCAAGCCAGGTGGCCATGGCACTGTCTTGCCGCATCTCTTTCGTGTATAAAATATATTTACGAGCACGGGGCGGAGCTTTGCATCCCCCCCGTTTTTTTCCACGTTGGTCAATGCATACTACATTTACATACAGAGTAAACAACAATGGATCGGCAGAGTTTTGCAAAGAAAAGGCGACCGTTGACAATCAACATTAAGGACCAAAACGGCCTTATAATCCAGTGCGCTTTATATATGGACCAATACTAAAATTGTTATCACGATAAAATAAAATAAATCAGTCGATAGGGTACACCATCCTCTACAGCTCTCACAACTACGGCAAGCAGCCCCCAACTCTACTATTTTCCCCATAGAAAAAGTGCTGCGCAGTGACTGTTGGGATATTTAATTCTTTTGTCAATACACCCAAATGGATTGAGGCCTGGACATCGACATCAACACAGCTTTACGAAGCGTCGAAGGCAGCGCCGGAATAGTTACGCTAGCTACTATTTGCAAATGGATTGTGGCCTGGACATCGACATCAACACAGCTTTACGAAGCGTGGAAGGCAGCACCATAATAGTTATGCTAGCTACTAGCTAGCTACTATTTGCGAATGGATTGTGGCCTGGACATCGCCATCAACACAGCTTTACGAAGCGTGGAAGGCAGCGCCGGAATAGGTATGCTAGCTACTAGCTAGCTACTATTTGCGAATGGATTGTGGCCTGGACATCGACATCAACACAGCTTTAGGAAGCGTGGAAGGCAGCGCCGGAATAGTTATGCTAGCTACTATTTGCGAATGGATTGTGGCCGCCTGGACGAACGTATAAAACTCAGCGTTTTCGATGACTCATTTGGAAAATGGTTCAATTTGGACACAGAAAATGAGGACTTTGATGGATTTGTGGGTGATGATGTAAGTACATTGTAAAATGGCTAAATAAAGTACAACCAAACTCAGTTTTTCTTCTGTTGCCTTTTAAAAAATGTGTTTTTAGCGTGTGTCCGTATGTTTAAGCTGGTGTGTTTTGCCTGGCTGCGTCTTTAAAAACGGTGCGTCCTTTGTGTGTGTCAAATACAGATATAGCACTCGTCACTGATACTGCGGCTTAAAATACGATGCGCCATATAGTCATGAAAATACGGTATATTATATATATATATATATATATATATATACATATACATACATATATACATACACATACATATATACATACATACATACATATACATACATATATACATACAGTGGTACCTCGACATACGATCGTAATCCGTTCCGAGACTGAGATCGTATGACGAGATTCTCGTAACTCGAGCGGACGTTTTCCATTGAAATGAATGGAAAACAAATTAATTCGTTCCAGCCCTCTGAAAACACACCAAAAACAGGATATTGGATTGGAAAAAATGTTTTATTTCTTCTAATTCGCCATCCATTAACAAAGTAACACATAACTAGTGGTTTAATAGTAATAAAATGTGTTTAATCTAACTAAAATTGGGCAGATTTCGCCGACGGGAGACAGAGACGTTTGGGGGTGTGGGGGGGTGGGGTTCTTTTTTTTTTCCACGACAACGCACTCGTAAACGGAACAAGCAAATTTAAATTAACTTGGATTAATATATACAGACACTCAAACATATGTTTAATGTAACTTTACACAAAACTGAATTCTAATTTTGTTGTAATCTTTTGTTACCTTCGTCGTCCGGGTTGGCGGTTTGCCACGCCGCCACCCTCACGTTCGCTATCGATGGACTGTTTGCTGTTCTATTGCCTTCAAAATATTCCCAAAATGATGCACACAAATGTCCTCACAATAGGATAACGCACGACCACTTGCCAACGAGAAATAGTCTTTAAAGAACGATCGCGGGAGCTTCTTTCCTTAGAAAGAATAACAAGAAATACAATAGTTGAGCTTACCCACGTATTGATTTTGGGTAATGAAGTTTTATTCTGAGAAAAGTTGCCATTGCCTATGGGTGTTGTGTGCACGAGTATACTTCATTACCCAGAAAGCCCTCTTTTTGCCCGCGCATGCGCGTTGTGCGTTTCCTGGTCGTAGGAGAAACTCGTCTGAATTACCGTAATTACTCGAATATAACATGCAGATTTTTGCTATATAATTAATTCCAATAGTTGGGGGTGCGTGTTATAATCAATAACTATTTTTTTTTTTTTTTTTTTTTTTGTGTCTTGTTACATGGCCCTTAGCCTGGTGCTTTTTCTTGCCAAATAAATTGAATTGAAATTGAATTGAATAAAATAAATTACAAATTTTCGATCGAAAAAAGCATTGTCAAACTCACTTTGACGCACGGATTTTACGTCATCTCGTAAAGCCAATCGGATGATGTGTTGTGGGAGGAAGAGGAAGTGGATGAAGGAAGCGTGGACCTTGATAGGATTCTCAACGAAGAGATGTATGAGAGGACAGACAAAGAGAGAGAGGAACTCTTCATTTGAAGGATTCTAATGAATAAATTTGTTTGAACAAAACAATCGTGAAACGAAGAAAAAAAGGTAAGATTTCTGATTTTCGTCAGCGGGAAATTTTAGGTGCGCACTATATTCGAGTACTGCGTTTTTCCAGATTTTTTTGGCCCAAAATTACCTGCGTGTTATTTTCGAGTGCGCGTTATATTCGAGTAATTACGGTAATCGTTCCGTGCTCGTAGATATTGTTATACACGAAAGATATGCAAAAAAGACAGTGCCATGGCCACCTGGCTTGGTCGCATCACGAAATTTTGATCGCATGATGGGCGAATTATTCGATCGAAATTTCCGCCGTAAGACGAGAATTTTGTATGACGAGCGGTCGTATGACGAGGTACCACTGTATATGGTTTTTAAGTGACAACTGATGAGTGAATGCTAAAAAAAAACACACACACACCTTGTCTTTTAGTTGTTGACAGAGCTGTAGGGAGATGGTGAAAAAAACCAGTGTATCATTTAGCCAAGGGACGACACACTCTACCTTGTGAACATGGCTCACCTCGAACCGATTGTTGTTGAGTTCACTGTGAAAAAGGAGGAAAAAACAAGAACAATTACTTCAATCAAAATAGATAGATTACTTTGCAGGTGATCCAACCTTTTTTCTTCTTAGATCTAATTTTCAATAGAGCCAACTTCCCGTGATCTACCGTATTAACTTGCATATGAGCCGCCCCGTTTATAACTCGCACCCTGAAAATGTCCTTAAAATTGTTGAATTACCTTGGCGCTCGATCGCGATCGACGTAATGAGCACCCCTCGATTACATGATCTTGAGTACCGCTTAGGCATTTTCAAATTGCTTATTAGCTGCTGAAAAAGAGCAGGTTTTTATGAAACACACCATTGGTCCCCAAGCAAGTTGGTGCCAGTCTGCCAGAGAAAAAAAATACAGTCGTACCTCTACTTATGAAATTAATTGGTTCCAGAACTTTTTTCGGAACTTGAAAATTTCGTAAGTAGAGGTATACTTTATGTACATTCTTTAAATCGTTCCACGCTCCTCACACAACTACCAACTAAACCCTCCAAAATTGGCCAGTGTCCCGATTTAGTATGAAAGATGTGAGGAACCACACAAAAATGAGAGAAAATTATAAGGAAATTTATTAATGTGTTAAAATAAGTAAAGCATATGAAAATGTGCCCTGCGCCGCTGAAATAGTTCCCTCTGCAGCCGTTATACTGGGAGACATAATACCCGTGTTTGTCTGCCAGATGGCGGCAAGAGCCCGTTCTTGCCCAAAGTCATCCACTTTGCAGTACATTTTAGACTTTCATGTGTGCCCTATGCGCGTGTGAAAAAATGTGACGCATTGCATTTGTACGATTTTTAATCACTTAAGAGGAATTAAAAATAAAATAACGGATAAGGAAATGCAATTACTTTTTGGGGGATATCGTAACTTGGATCTTTTTCGTATCTCGAATTTGCATATAAAATTTTCCTAACCTGAAACTTTCGTACCTAGAGGCATTCGTAAGTAGAGGCACGAATGTATTAACATTTTAAACTTCACGTACACGTGGCATTGTCGATGTTCAAGTAAGGACATCATAAGCCAATGGCACGCTGCACCTCAATGTTACCAAATTAGTCAGTCGCCAACCCACAACGATGATAGAGTGGTCTAAGAGCCACCTTTTAAGCGTCCCAAAGCTTGGAAAAGATCAAGTACTGGCTCGGCTGACATACGCATTGAATAGGTTTCTTTGCCATGAACTGGGGCGACTCAGACCGGGAGAACCAACATAAAGCGACACATCAAAATTTGGGAACGCAGCATACAGCCTTTTGTGAGAGATGGTGATTTTTATTTTTTGGCTTTAAAGGAAAGTCTTTTTGAGTACTTGACTTTCACGTCTTGTAATATACAGTGGTTCCTTGACATACGAGTGCCCCGACATACGAGCAATTTGAGATACGAGTAAAATTTTAGGCAAATATTTATCTTGACATACGAGACATATTTTGATATACGAGCAGACAGCGGACGCGAGAGGCTGCTCATAAGAACATTATGGGCAATGTCTCTCTCCCCGCAACTCCCTCGTGTACAGACGCTCCCCTACTTACAAACATTCGAGTTACGAACAACGGTACATACGAACATGTCTGCAAATTGCGTTTATGTCGATAAATGTTCGTAAGTTCGATTTTGTATTTTTTTCCGAGTAGTGCTTCTTTCCGCCGCTAATACCGACGCCTGGCGCTGTGAGAGCTCAGATCACCCAGCATCTACCTTCTTCTGCCCAATTCGTTGCAATGCGGAAGTGCGTGAACGTATCTCCAGTGCGCAAAGAACCTTTTTCATTTGTATCATTAAATATCTCTTGCATCCATTATTGAATATGGTTGGTGAAAAGCGAAAGGCTTCTATTGAGGGAGGTGCAAGGAAGAGGCAAGCCATTTCATTTGAAATGAGTGGCAATAATAACGAAGCTTGATGCGCGTTGCACGTGAATACAACTTCAATCGTTCGACCGTCAGTACCATTTATAAACATAAAGATCGAGCAGCAGGACCCAAATATTGAACGTTGCACAAAGTTTGCAAATCAATTGAATGATGCCATACAGTGCTACCGCATCATTTATGATGAAAAAAAGAAAACTGCAATCGTCATTAGATAGCTTCTTTCGGCCAGTTTCTAGTAGGTTTCTCTCTCTCTCCCTCTCTCTAATGTATGTATACAGTACTGTATGTATTGTCTCCATTTTATTAAATGTTTTTTCAGTACAAACCAATGTGTGTTACTTATACAAGCCTTAAACATACAAATGCACTTATATAAACCTTCAATATACTTATATAGGCTTTAATATACTTATATAGGCCTTAAACATAAATTATAATACAAAATATAGTACTGAGCAACTTACAAACAAATTCAACTTATGAACAATCGCTCGGAACCTAACTCGTTCGTAAGTAGGGGAGCGTCTGTATTTTCTCTGTGGTCGCAACCACCTCTTTGTAATGTCTCTGGCCGCAACTCCCTTTGTAATGTCTCTACGAACACTGGGCGGAGCGTTGCGTTTTTTCAGTGTTTTTTCCCGTTAGTCAGTGCGAATGGCGTATATCAGGGGTCGGGAACCTTTTTGAAAGAGAGAGCCATAAACAATTACTATTTTCAAATGTTATTCCTTGAGAGCCATACTCACAATTTAAAAGTCAAAATACATGAAAATGTGCCAATTTTTTTAGTCATTTTACCACTTTTAAAGTACAAAAAGTCTTTGAATTCTTTTGACAACATTGTTGCGCTGTTGCTAATCAATGAATATCTATGAGTATCAATGAGAGAATAGATGCAGAAGACTCTAATGAAAAAAAAAGTCAATGCCACAGTGCCGATGTGACGTTCCTATTGGTGCATTCGGGACTCGGCTCTCTCACCACCGGTTTCCATATTTTAGCTCAGAGCCATATGCAACCATCAAAAGAGCCACATGTGGCTCCCGAGCCATAGGTTCCCTACCCCTGGCGTATATACTACTTCTCGTTGGCAAGTGGTCGTGCGTTATCCTATTGTGAGGACATTTGTGTGCATCATTTTCGGAATATTTTGAAGGGAATACAAAAGCAAACATCCCTCGATAGGTTGCATTTGAAAGTCAGGGGGGAGGCGGGGCAAATAGAGCCAACTCGGCCGGGAGAAGCAAGGTATCAAAATTTAAAACAAAATTAGAATTAAGTTTACTGTAAGGTTAGATTAAACTTATTTTTGAGTGTCTGCATCGTAATCCAAGTTCATTTAAATTTGTTTATGTTATGTTACAAGCGCGTTGCCAAGCAAAAAGTCTCCCTTCCTCTCTCTGTCCCTCTCTCTACCCTCTGCGAAATCCATCTAATTTTAGTTCTATTAAACACATTTTAGTATACTATTAAACCACTAGTTATTTGTTACTTTCTTAATAGATGGTGAATTAGAACAAATAAAAAGGTTTTTCCAATCCAATATACTGTTTTTTTCGTGTTTTTTCAGAGGGTTGGAACGAATTAATTTGTTTTAGTTCATTTCTATAGGAAACGTTAGTTTGAGTTACGACAAAATCGACATACGAACTCAGGCCCGGAACGAATTAAGCTCGTATCTCGAGGTACCACTGTATCTTTGTTTTCTGACAGTATCATTTGTGTTTCCACATTGCAATTGAAGTTATCGTTTGAGACTGTGATTTCTGAGGTGACCCAAAACTGATCTTTTGTTTTTAAAAAAGAGAGAAAGGAGCAGACTCTTCAGAAGTTTGTCCACGCTTCATCCAAAAGAAAATTAAGGGTTGAATATTATCAAAATCAACTTGGCAGTCTTTTTACTGTTTCGAGCTTCAAAACGTATTTGTCGTGTGAAAAGTAAGTGTGTGCATGCGTAGGTGTAGCAATGAGAAAATGGGCAAACTTCCCGCCAAACTGAGGGGGCATATTTATGGTGTGATTGGATTGGAGTCTTTGTGTTCTGGAAACGCACACCATTGGTTCATGATCTCCACACTGGAGCGTCGATAATGCTCGAGGTGCGTAAGGTCTAAAACGTTAATATTCATTTCTATTACGGACTGGAACCAATTGGCTTGTGGAACGATACCCATCCGCTGACCGGTGGTTGGGGAGCGATGAGCTAGTCCAGTTGCAGGTCGAAGTCACTGCCGGACCTGCTCTGAGGGCAGGTTGGGATGCCTTGGCCCACTTTCCCAAGAGCAGCTCAAGTTTTACTTAGTTTTTTGGACAAGAACAGTCCCAGCACACCCAAAGAAAAGGATTTGGTCAAGCCAAGTCAGACCACCATAGAAGCAAACTGAAATGGTAATTAGTTGATAGCTATGCCACGCTCTTCACCTGAATGTCCAAGTCTAATGACACAACAAAGTCAATCATCATACTAAGGGCCTATTGTACCCTGGGGCCAAGTCCACACATGGACAAGCGTTTGTCTGAAGATTTTCAATATGGAAATTCCATGACAAACACAGCAGTCTTATAACTAAACACCAAATGGGCATTCCACCCAATCACACTCCTCAAGCACCCATTGTTTTTGCCAAGTGGGGATTAAATTCTCCTACCAGAATGAGGGAGTCTCAACTCAGGAGGGACACTCACCAGGTTGAACTTGCTCTACTCTATTCCATAAGCACAAAAAAACTGCCAAGCCCTGTCACCACCCAAAGATATACAGTTTATGGTAAAAAGGCTTTTTACCAGCACGCTAACCTTGCAGCATTATAGAGTCAATACTTTCTTCTAGTGAATGGGAGGCCAACGAGGTGTTGGTAAACAGCTAATAGAAAAGCAAGTCCAGCACGACAATTTAAAAATATAAAATACCAGATATAGTATAGGTGTGCATGAGGCTATCCTGTGTGGATGTTGCTGAGTCAGGTGAGCGGCAAGTGAGTCTGTCTTGCGTGCTAACTCTAGAGAGGGCATTTCAAGATCAACTCTCGTAAGCACTGCTTGTACATCTTTATGTATCCAGCTGCTTTCCCTCAAGACAAGAGAAACAACCACAATGTGAGTACACACCAAACTCCCATGTATTACATTAAAATGGTTCAGGCTGTAAAGACATAATTCTCGGTGTTTGGCTGCTGAATGGAACAGGTAAAAAATAACAATAATAAAAAAGTAGAACAGGGGTACCCACTGCTTTGTTTCTTAATTCTTTAACTGTTAGAATGTACCGTTTGCACTTTCGTAGTGACTGCACATACTTTATGTTAGAGGAAAACTGCATAGGCAAGTTTTTATTCAAGCCTTTTACAGATTGTGTATACTGAATGGAAGCATGCAGTTTGCATCACTTCGTTGGCTTTATGTTTTGTTTTAGTGCAATTAAAATACTGTTGGGGGAAAGCATGAGTGAAGACTAGTGGGTGTTAACCTAACTACACTAATCCCTAATTCGCAGATAATGTAGACCAGACATGGCCTTTATAATCGAAAAACCACGAAGTAGGATCACTCCCATTATTACTATATATCACACTACTTGTTTTCGCACCTATACAAAAATACCTCGACATACGAGCATTTCGAGATAAGAGTAAAATTTCGAGTAAATAATTATCTCTAGATACGAGAAAAATTTCGAGATACAAGAAAGCCAGGAGGCCAAGACATGAGAGGCTGCATATCATTGTAGCGCACTGTCTTTTTTGCTGCATCTCTTTCGTGTGTAACAGATATCTACGAGCACTGGGAGGAGCGTTGCATTTTTTTCAGTGTTTTTTTTCCGTCACTCAGCGCGAATGGCGGAGCGATCGCTAAGAGCAGTATATATTACTTCTTGTTGGCTGCTCATAAGAACATCAGGGGAACTGGCTCTCTCCCGCAACTCTCTCGTATATTGTCTCTGGTCGCAACTCTCTCGTGTAATGTCTCTGGTCGCAACTCTCTCGTGTAATGTCTCTGAACGCAACTCTCTCGTGTAATGTCTCTGGTCGCAACTCTCTCGTGTAATGTCTCTGGTCGCAACTCTCTCGTGTAATGTCTCTGGTCGCAACTCTCTCGTGTAATGTCTCTGGCAGCCCTGTGCGGAGCGTTGCATTTTTTCAGTGTTTTTTTCCCTCTTAGCCTGTTAGCTCTTGTTGGCGGAGCGATCGCTAATTCAAGACTACTTCTCGTTGGCAAGTGGTCGTGCGTTATCCTATTGTGAGGACATTTGTGTGCATCATTTTCGGAATATTTTGAAGGGAATACAAACTCAAACAACCCTCGATATTTACTGAGTCAGTGTGGAGGCGGGGCAAACAGAGCCAACATGGCCGGGAGAAATGTATAAAAATGTAAAAACAAAATTAAAATTAAGTTTAGTGTAAGGTTAGATTAAACCTATTTTTGAGTGTGTCTGCATCGAAATCCAATTTCATTTAAATTTGTTTATGTTATATTACGATTCACCGGTACAAAAAGTCTCCCCCGCATTTTCATCGGTGACTCAAAAAAGTAGTCTTTCTCCACAGGTGATGTACATAAAGCGAAATTCCCTTGCAACAAAACAGGAAATTGAAAGACGTCGTGCATCTCACTTATCGCTTCTTCTTTGGCGCTGAGTGCCAACCATTTCAGCGTCGAAGAAGCGGTCCCCTGACTTCTGCCATTTTTGTCTGTCTTCCACTTGCGAGTTTCAGTGTGGATTTTGACATTTTTATGAACTTTTGTTATACTTCAGAAAAAAATCTGCGATGTAATGAAGCCACAAAAGTTAAAGCTGCAAAGTGGCAAAGGATCATAGCACTGATAACGTGGTATACATATTTTTTTGACACTGTTTATCATGTGGCTTAAGTAATTGATGAAGTGATGAAGTACAACACAAAATGGTTTCATCTTACAACATGGCTCCTGGATTGTGCAGCACAGAGCTCCCAGATGGTTTGAAATTCTATCAAGAAGCAAAATAAAGAAAATAAATTGACATTACTGTTTTGCACAATTTCATGGTTTTAACAGTGTTTAAATGCATCATGTTTTCAAACCTTGGCAGTGTTGGGCAGCAACACGTGAAGCTGGTAAACAGTGAGGCACAGTTTGCTTAAATTGATGTAAAAATTCACCATTACATCACCAGGCATGGGAGGAGTGAACATTTTCTAAAGGCAGGAAAACATGTTATTGATTAGGTCTCTCTGGTGCTTTTTAAGAGAATACAGACTTTACTGTCAACTAATCAGTGATGAAATTGAAACGCCAACAAAGCTAGGGTGCAGTGGTTAACTCCATTTCTATAGGATGTTCTGTTTGGGCTTGTGGGTAGTTCAAGTGTAGTGAATGTGGCAAAAAAGTGGCATATTTACCATACAACTTAGTAGATGTACTTTCTTAAATTGACTTTATACTAACAGCTATAACGTCGTTTATATACTGAAGATCCACCTAAAAAAATCCAGGAACGATTCTGCCTATAAGTCAAAGATTCAGCACTCTATTGTTCTCAGCTTGTACTCATGTTGAAGCCTCTTCAAACCTTGATCATATACTTAGAATATCATAAAAATGACTGGAAAGTGTCTTCATCTTTTGCTCATCCGAGATTGCGGGGACAGCAGCTTCAGAGGGGAAGCCCAGATTTCCCTCTCCCCAGCCACTTCATCCAACTGTTCTGGGAGGATCCCAAGGCATTCCCGAGCCAGGCGGGAGACAGTCTCCCCAGCGTGTCCTGTGTCGTCCCTGTGGCCTCCTCTCGGTGAGACCGACAGTGGAGCCTAGCATGTTGAACCCTGAACTCTTTATATCAGAGTGTCCCTTTTACCTCAATAAAGATCAAGGCCTGATGAAGCCAACAGAACCACATCTGCAAAAAGCAAGTACGCAATACTGAGGCCACCAAACCGGAACCCCTCAAGGACACGGCTGCTGTCAATGGAAATGGATCCGACTTACAACTGGCCACGCAGACCAGACTCTGAAACCGGTCATACAGGGACCAGACCCCTTGAATCAGGGATTCCGGTACCCCATACTCCCAGAGTACACCCACCGTACTCCCCAGAAAACAGTCGAATGCCTTCTCCAGGTCCACAAAGCACATGTAGACTGGTTGGCGAACTCCTATTATCCCAGAAAACCCTGTTGACGGTATACAGCTGATCCACTGTTCCACGGTCAGAACGAAAACCAAACTGCTCCGCCTGAATCCGAGCTTCAACTTCCCGGAGAACCCTCCTCTCCAGTACCCCTGAATAGGCCTTCCTGGGAAGGCTGAGGAGTGTGATTCCCCTAAAATTGGACACACCCTCCGGTCTCTGTTTTTAATAAGGGGAACCACCACCCCGTGTGCGAATGCAGAGGCACTCTCCCCGATGCCCACACAATGTTGCAGAGGCATGTCAACCAAGACAACCCCACAACATCCAGAGCCTTTAGAAACTCCACCGAGGTAATTTTTAATGACCTCAGTGACTTCCACCCTACAGATCGAAGAACCCGCCTCAGAGTCCCCAGGCTCCGCTTCCTCATGAGAAGACATGTCGGTTGAGTTTGAGGTCTTCAAAGTATTCAGCCCACCGATTCACAACATTCAGAATGGAGGTCATCAGCGATCCATCCCCACTACACAGTGTGTTGATGGTCCACTACTTTTCCCCTCCTGAGACATCGGATGGTGGAGTAAAATTTCTTTGATGCCACCCGGAAGTCATTCTCCATGGTCTCCTTCACCAAACTCCTCCCATGCCCAGGTTTTTGCTTCAGAGACTACCAGAGCCGCCTGCCACTTGGCCCACCGGTAAACATCTGCTGCCTTTGGAGTCCCGCGGGCCAAAAAGGCCTGATAGGACTCCTCCAGCCTAATGGCATCCCTTACCGTCGGTGTTCATCAGCGGGTTCTGGGGTTTCCGCCACGACCACCCCGCGGCTCCGGTCTGTCGCCTTGGCAATAGAGGTGCGGAACATGGTCCCCACCTCCTACTCTACGAGAAGCTCTCCCAGAGGTGGGAGTTAAAACTCTTTCTGATGGAGAACTGCGACAGGCGTTCCCAGCATCTTCCCCCATCATCGGAGATAACTCACTACTAGGTGGTGATCGGTTGACAGCTCCGTCTCTCTATTTACCGGTGTCCAAGACATGCAGCCGGAATATGACATGACTACCAAGTCGATCATCGAAATGTGGCCTACGGTGTACTGGTGCCAAGTGCACATATGGACACTCTTATGCTTGAACATGGTGTTCATTATTGACAATCCATGGCCGGTGCAGAAGTCCAACAATAGAACACTGCTCAGATTCTGATCAGGGGGGGCGTTCTTCCCAATCATGCCCTTTCACGTCCCTTCAAAGGCGGAGGGCAATGAGTATGTCCACACCTGTTTGTCACCTCTCACCCTGGCAACTCCAGAGTGGAAGTGTACAACCCTTCTCGAGAGGAGTGGTTCCAAGGCCCGAGCTGTGCATAGGTGACCCCGATTACACTGAGCCACAAATTCTCAATCTCACTATCGTTCAGGCTCTTTCCCAAACAGGGAGGTGACATTCCATGTCCCAAGAGTTAGTTTGTGCAGCCAGGGACAGGACCACCAAGGACCCCTCCTTTGACTGCCACCCAACTCTTTGCGGACCCGACCTTTTTGGCCCCTCCCACAGATCGTGAGCCCATGCGAAGGGGAACCCACATAACCACTCCAGCCTGTGCCCCATAGGTGTTGGCCCGGCCAACAGGAGCTCGCCATCGTGCCCCGCATCCAGGCCTGGTTCCAGAGTCGGGCGCCCGGTGACCTGTGTTCGGCTGAAGGAAAACGAGGTTCATTTATGTAACTCGTCATAAGAGGTCTTCTGAGTCATTCTTTGTTTGGTGCCTCACCTCAGACCAGTTGGCCATGGGTGACCCCACCAGGGGCACAAGGCCCCAGGCAACATAACTCCTAGGATCATTGGGACACACAAACTCCACCACCACAATAAGGTGGTGGCTATCGGGGGACTGGTCAGTGTCTTTGAACAAAATGTAGAGTGAACATACCATAAGACCACTGATGGCCAATTCAGGTAGTGTCAAAGAAGCAGGGGTTGTGAGGCGGTTTCGTGCACGTGTAAGTTGGAGCATCACAGCGTCCATGAGCTACAAGCAATAAAAGATAAGTGATGTTAGTGTCACTACATGATGTATGCAACATGATACAACGATCTTGTGGGAAGACCTTGTTAACTTCTTCCCCTGTCTTGAAGTCATAATTCTCATCATGACTGTTTAGCAACTGAAGTGCCAGGGTCACATGATTTCTTGCATCCTGAATCTGAAATGAGAGGATAAATTGGCTTTGAACTCAGATGAGCAGGAAAGAGACTACACAACTTTACGTATTAAATTCAAATTAGTTTCCATGATTTTGTTTCCCTTGAAGTACAAAAATAACACTGGTATACGAGCAATTTAAAGGATAAATGTAGTGAGACTACTAAATTTGTGTCACTAAAAAGGAAAATTTAGGTCAAAAGTGTCAATTATCTATAAATTTTAAGATTCAGTATCTGGCTGAAATGTTAAAGCAACATTGTGGCGATGTCAGTGAACAAAAGTAGTAGTGATTTGGTTAAGTGAAGAATGCATTTCCCATGATAACCTACAAGTGTTATAAATTCCTGATCTTCCGTTTGCCTGCAAAGGATGAATAGCGATGAAGTACCGAATTCATCTCATCTCATTTTATGAACCGCTTTATTCTCATTCGGGTCGCGAGGGGGTGCTGGAGCCTATCCCAGCTGACTCCGGGCCAGAGGCCGGAGACACCCTGAATCGGTGGCCAGCTGATCGCAGGGCACTAGGACAACCATGCACACACATACCCATACCTAGGGGCAATTTAGAGTGTATTTTCTCACATATTGACCATCTCCATGTATAAGCTGTAACCTTAAAATTGCCTTAAAATCGTTGAATTTTACGATTTCTCTCGTATAAGATGCTCCCTGATTTATCATTTTCACCTCCATATTCATGGTTTTAATAGGGAGAACAAATGTGTTACTTTGAAGGGAAAATCTGAAGAAAAATCATCGCACGTGGCCAATGTTCCCTCTAATTTTTCGTTGGTCTGAGCAGAAAGTCAACCCCCCTGAGCGCACTGAGTACCAGTGTGAGCGACATCATCGGTACTCGGATGATTCGGCTAAAGACGTTTCGCCGACGGACGTTTGACAGACGGGCAGGTCGCCGAATGGACGTTCCGCCGAACGTTCATTCGGCCGAACGGAGGTTTCGCCGAAACGGGATTCGCGCGCTCGCCCCGCCCCCGGATCGTGTGTGTACAAGTTTTTCAACCTCGGCCCGCGGGCCATATACGGCCCGTTAGGATTTTTAATCCGGCCCGCCGCCGGTGTTGTCCAAATTATAGTAAAAATCAATGTTAGTCTACCATCAATGGCAGCCCGGGAATAAGCACTCTTGGGCGGGCAGATGTAGCAGAACCGAGCCGTAAAATGACAGCAATCGGGTCAAATCCATCCTAAAACAGCATTTAATGATTAAATACAAATACCGTAATTACTCGAATATAACACGCAGATTTTTGCTATATAATTAATTCCAATAGTTGGGGGTGCGTGTTATAATCAAGAACTAAAATAAATTACAAATTTTCGATCGAAAAAAGCATTGTCAAACTCACTTTGACGCACGGATTTTACGTCATCTCGTACAGCTGACGCACGGATTTTACGTCATCTCCTAAAGCCGACGCATGGATTTTACGTCATCTCGTAAACCCGATCGAAAATCGGAAAGCCGAGACCACAACTGCCCCCCTCTAGCCTCGTACTCGTCTCAGTTCACCCTCTCTCAGTTCAGTGTTATAATCAATAACTAAAATAAATTACAAATTTTCGATCGAAAAAAGCATTGTCAAACTCACTTTGACGCACGGATTTTACGTCATCTCGTACAGCCGACGCACGGATTTTACGTCATCTCGTAAAGCCAATCGGATGATGTGTTGTGGGAGGAAGAGGAAGTTGACGCATACCGGCTGTAGCCAATCCATTCATTGCTTTCGTTTCCTGTATTTGACTATCATTGACTGTTGTTAGCGGTTGCTAGCGGTCGCTAGCTGTCGTTATTCTGTTGCCTCTGTCCGTATGCGCGCCGCATGCGGCCACGTTTGTTTCCACGCCTTGGTTGATTCATTAAAGGACTCCGTATCACGCTGAATGCCTCGTCCTCTCCTGCTTCCTGCATTTGCACAACGCGGCGCGACCGTAACAGATGCCCCCGATCGCGCTGCGACGACCCAGCGACGCGGCGCGATCATAACAAGAGGACAGACAAAGAGAGAGAGGAACTCTTCATTTGAAGGATTCTAATGAATAAATTTGTTTGAACAAAACAATCGTGAAACGAAGAAAAAAAGGTAAGATTTCTGATTTTCGTCAGCGGGAAATGTTAGGTGCGCACTATATTCGAGTACTGCGTTTTTCCAGATATTTTTGGCCCAAAATTACCTGCGTGTTATTTTCGAGTGCGTGTTATATTCGAGTAATTACGGTACTGGAGCTCTTTGGACATTAGAACCGAGCCCAGGGAAGTGAATTCCTCGGTAAAATGTCGTGATGATATCGCGATGGAGGCAAAAAAACGTCTATATACGTCCATTCGTCAAACGGCTCAAAATGCTCTCAAATTCGGTCAAATCCAGCCAAAAACAGCATTTAATGATTAAATACAAATACTAGAGCTCTTTGGACATTAGAACCGAGCCCAGGGAAGTGAATTCCTCGGTAAAATGTCGCGATGATGTCGCGATGGAGGCAAAAAAATGTCCATATACGTCCATTCGCCAAACGGCTCAAAATGCTCTCAAATTCGGTCAAATCCAGCTGAAAACAGCGTTTAATGATTAAATACAAATACTAGTATTTGTATTTAATCATTAAACGCTGTTTGAACGAACGTTCATTCGGAGACCTGTCAGTCTGTCAAACGTCCGTCGGCGAAACATCCGGTTACGACATCATCATTGCTCGCTATGGTCACACCTGCCACAAGCAGGTGCATGTCAATGTTCCTTCTAATTTTTAATGTAAAACATGCTGTAAAACATGAAAAACATAAGTGGACAGAGCTACTGCCACTGGCTGCCGCGTTAACGGCGCCATCATGAAGAAAGGGGTAAAAAAAAAAAAAAAGGATTGCTGCTGCGCAGAGAAGACGACAGTAGTGCGCAATTGCGCACGCGCGCATCTTAGAGGGAACAGTGCACGTGGCATTTCTGAGATACTTTATGAATCGAAAGGATCGTCTGCTGGATTTCCAAAAGGGTGTTGCCTGCACGTGGAAGAGTTCTATAAGGAAGTCAAGTGAGCAGTACAACCAGAAAGTGTATCCGTAGCAATCTAGATTTCAACAAGTCTCTGGGAGCAATAATCGCATGAGACACACATTACGCAGGTATCAAGGCTGATATTTTAATGATCGACTGCAAGCCCTTCGATCAGCCTTAACAACTATTGGGATGTGCTGTCATGCTAAATGCTACATGCACATGTATCAAGGCTACTCATGTCTGGCCAGTCAAGGCACGTCTAACTACCGGTAAAAGGTAAGATGGCGGCGCTGAGCGAGCAATGGCAGGCACAACAAAGGGAGTTTTTTCACGTTTTATGCAAGATATGTTTTTTTTCTTGAATTCCATTCAGAGACATCAACATAAATTTTGTTTAGGATTTTATGTTTATCATTTCTCTTTTTAAAAATAAATGACTATCAGCCGCATTGGAGTTATGGAGTTTTGTTTTTGTCACCTTGCAGTTTTGTGCATGTCAAGTCTAATTTGTGAACTTATATGGTAAATGATCTACACTGTGGCATTCTGTACAAAAAAGTTGCAGCTATTTAATGCTAAGTTGCTTTAAATTCATAATTTGAAGTTGTTTAGATGTATGTTTATGTGCACATGTTGGTTTGCTATGTCCCTGAGGGGGTGTGCCAATTTAGGTTTTCCATTAATAATTTTGTGTATTGTGTTCATCCAATGTTTTGAGTTGTATGTGTATTTTGTTCCTTTTCTTTCATATTTCATAATGTAAACCATGTTGTACAATTTTGAGCTTGGAAATGACGTCAGGAAATGAAAGAGTGGTCATGTGACCAATAGAGAGGGCTGTTGGGAAGGACATGCTTTGTTCAGACTTGTAACAATTGAAAGAAGACGTGTGCAACAATTTGGTTATGGCTTAGCAGCTCCTAATTCGAGTCAGAAAGTGCACACGGTAAGAAAATTGTAGTTTTTGTCTATTTGTTTACAAGAGATTCCTTTGTTGTAATTATTTTGTTGTAAATAACAATAGTGTTGTAATACAGACGCTCCCCTACTTACGAACATTCAACTTACGAACAACGGTACATACGAACATGTCTGCAAATTGCGTTTATGTCGAAAAATGTTCGTAAGTTCGATTTTGTATTTTTTTCCGAGTAGTGCTTCTTTCCGCCGCTAATACCGACGCCTGGCGCTGTGAGGGCTCAGCTCACCCAGCATCTACCTTATTCTTCGTTGCAATGCGGAAGTGCGTGAACGTATCTCCAGTGCCAAAGAACCTTTTTCATTTGTATCATTAAATATCTCGTGCATCCATTATTGAATATGGTTGGTAAAAAGCAAAAGGCTTCTATTGAGGGAGTTGCAAGGAAGAGTGGCAAGCCATTTCATTTGAAACGAGTGGCAATAATAACGAAGCTTGATGCGCGTGAGAGTGGTGAGCGTTGCACATATATGTACAACTTGAATCGTTCGACCGTCAGTACCATTTATAAACAGAAAGATGGAGCAGCAGGACCCAAATATTGAACGTTGCACAAAGTTTGCAAATCAATTGAATGATGCCATACAGTGCTACCGCATCATTTATGATGAAAAGAAGAAGAAAACTGTGCAATCGTCGTTAGATCGCTTCTTTCGGCCACTTTCTAATACATAAATCTCTCTCTCTATACAGTACTGTACATATTCTCTCCATTTTATTAAAAGTTTTTTTTTTCAGTACAAACCAATGCGTGTTACTTATACAAGCCTTAAACATACAAATGCACTTATATCAACCTTCAATATACTTATATAGGCCTTAAACATAAATTATAATACAAAATATAGCACTAAATCAACTTGCAAACAAATTCAACTTATGAACAATCGCTCGGAACCTAACTCGTTCGTAAGTAGGGGAGCGTCTGTATTTATGTCGTTTCAGTTTTTCACGGTGTTGTCGTTGTTTGGTGCTTTAAAAATAAAAACATCACTCCCGTCATACATCAGTCGATGTGTGACTTAATTCTGACCAGAAAAATAACGTTAGAGGCAGCTAAAGTTGCTTTGAATTCATAATTTGAAGTTGTTTAGATGTGTATTTATGTGCACGTTTGTCTGCGTTGTCTGTTGCCTAACGTTAGCTTCCTCCTTAAACTGGTTCACTTACACGAACGAATAGAGGCTTGTCGTTCATTTTAGTAAATTAATAAATCATTTTGTCTCATTTCTTTCATGCAAAATTGGGACACTGGTCATTTTTAAAGGGTTTAGTTGCTGTTTTTTCTGAGGACCATGGAATGAATTTGACAATTTACATGAAATACTGCTCTATTTCCCCCCAAAAATCCAAGTTATTAATTTCATAAGTAGAGGTACCAGTGTATTCATTTTTACTTTGACTGGACAATAGGTTTAAACATATTTTGAAGGAGCCTGATTCCAATGTGATTTTAGGCATCTGTGGTGTTTATTTTATTTTATTTTTTAAACACGTGATTTTTTTTCCTGGCAGGAGGGGCAAACTGTTAAAATGATGTCATCACCTCACTGGCTTAAACAATGTACCGTATTTACTTGCATATAAGGCGCCCGCGCGTACAAGCCGCACCTTAAAATTGCATTAAAATGTTTTTAATTTTACAATTTCTCGCATATAAGCCACCCTCCTGATTCCCAATTTTCACCTCCATATTCATGGTTTTAACTGGGAATACAAATGTGTTACTTTGAAGGGAAAATCTTAAGAAAAATCATCACGAGTGGTATTTCTGAGGTACTGTATGAATCAAAAGCACATTAGGGTCAAGATCATAAGGAAGTTAATATGCCTGTCTTTGTAAATGCAAAATATCAAATTATTCAATTTGAAAAAAGAAAGAAGTCTATCTTGATGACAACCTGATGCTTTCTAATCACAGATATTACAATTTTCTTACCAGAAGTTTAAGATGTTGTGGCAGCCATATTGCTTCTAATGTCAAAATATCTCAATTCTTTCGATGGTTCATATTACTTCAATATTTGTCACTTTCGAACCAAGAAATAAAATGAAAAAAATCAAATTGGAATTTTGTTTTATTTTAAAACCAAGACTAATGAACGAATTTTCGTTTAGGTTTTATCAGTTTATCTGTTCTCCATTTTGAAATACCGTATTTTCTCGATTATAACACGCAGATTTTTGCTATATAATTAATTCCAATAGATGGGGTGCGTGTTATAATCAATAACTAAAATAAATTACAAATTTTTGATCGAAAAATTTTCGGTTTTACGTCATCTCGTAAAGCCGATCGAAAATCGGAAAGCCGAGACCACCACTGCCCCCCTCCAGCCTCGTACTCGTCTCAGTTCACCCTCTCTCAGTTCAGTTTTGGACATTGTACAAGCAACATGGCATCAAAACGAGCAAGTTATACCGCAGCGTTCAAAAGAAAAGTCATCAAAGTGGCAGAGGAATTGATTGATTGTTTGAGAATGACAATAGATATTTGAATTAAAACATGGTATTGTCAATTGAAATGTAGTCAATGTTCAAGGAAGTCTAAAAGGTATTGCAACATAACATGTCTACATGATATGTTTGTCCACTCTGTGTATCATCTATTGTCCTAAAATTCAAACGCATAACTCCACCAACTGCACGACACTCGACACGCTCGTACCTGAAGATTTCTCTATCCGGTTTTGAACAAAACAATCGTGAAACGAAGAAAAAAAGGTAAGATTTCTGATTTTCGTCAGCGGGAAATTTTAGGTGCGCACTATATTCGATTACTGCGTTTTTCCAGATGTTTTTGGCCCAAAATTACCTGCGTGTTATTTTCGAGTGCGCGTTAAATTCGAGAAAATACGGTAAATTACCGTATCGGCACCATTTGCTTGTGTCATGACGTCACGGCGCCATTGCGTCAGCCCGGAGTCAGCGGAGATAGGCATTGCAGTTCCGTGCATGTCGTGTTATTATGTGCATATAAGCCATACTCTCGATTCAGTCATTTTTTCCGACAAAAGCGGCTTATATGTGAGTAAATACGGTAGTTTAACCCATAAAGACATACTTGCTGTAGTTTCCACTGCTTATCATCCCTGAACTGGAAGTGTAGCACTTGACTACTCTTTGCAACCTTGAGATTTATGTCCTGTTTAAATTCAAAACAAACACGGGAAAAATTTGGTGAAACAAATTGTTTTGTTTGGATACACAAAGTACACCCAGTGTTAAAGAATCTTAACTTACCGCCTGCGTCAGAGCCTCTCCCTGCAGTGTCAGCACTCCTTTCACCTGATCCATACTGCAAAATAAACCTTGTTTTAAACTTGCGAGAGAAAAACACACAGGGACCCTGTAACCTTCACACAAAGATCTACCGTATTGGCCCGAATAGAGTAATAACTTGAGATACAAGACTGTGCCCGTACGCCAATTTACTCGCATCTCAAATCTATTTCCATATAAAATAACTAAATATAAATTAATCCGTTCCTACCCTTAAAAAACACCTAAAAATAGGTAAAAATTACAACGGAAAAACATGTTTTTAATTCTTCCAATTCACCACCTACGCTCAGAAATTAACAAATACCTATCTAGATGTTATAATCTGCAATAAAATGTGACATTATTAGGTACAGTCCTGTATTGAGTTGTTACCTTCAAGACAGACGGTCGCGGCTAGAGGCGGTAAGTGCGGGGATGGCGGAGAGACTTGACGGCAACGCGTTCAGTTTGCTACACTTTAGTGACACTACGTAACAAACTTTAAATGTAACTTAAATGAACTTAGCTTACGAAACACACACCTTTGTTGTGCTAAAACCGAGGCAAAGGTGTTAATGTATTCCGACACGGCTTTCGAGTCGGAACTTGCTGCTTTTGCATGCCTCACAACCAAGTGTATCCCAGTTCGTTTTTTAAAGTTATCGAACCAGCCACGACTCGTTTTGAAGGTTTCTGTGGAATACGGAATGTATTTCTCTTGTATTCTTAGCATTAGCATCTAGAATAGAATTTAAGCGACACCTACTGGTCAAGGCCTGTCATCACTTTGTATATAGCACCTCCCCTTGTTGTTCCCGCCTAAAGTTAGTCTCCGCCTACCTTGAATAAAAGTGCTCGCGGTCCGCTTTTCAGATGTGTATTTGGAAAAGCAGAGCGACCACATCGACGTGGGCTCTGTCCGTCCGCTCCCCCCCTTTTCGGAAGGGTGGGGTCGAACAAGAGACAAAGAAGCGAGCGAGCCGCGTCGATCGCGGAAAGAGGCATGCCATTCACCACTCCGGAAGGCCGACGGAGTCTAAAACTATTACATGCTTGGTGCCTCCTCTGCTTGAAGATTATTTTATTGTTAGGGATCCAGCCTTAACAGTTTCCGCTGCCATGAAGTCACCTCTTTCTCAGCTGCTTGCTTTACTTTCAAGTCCTCGTAGATTCCGCCAACTGTTCCTCCTTTATCCATATTAAAAGCCCTTCCCTCTCGTCATCAATATCAACCAGGAAGTGTGTCCCGTAGCGGTCTACTTTGTCATCCCTAGGGAAGATGGCGGCGCCCCGAGCGAGTAATGGCAGGCCCAAGTGAGTTTTTTCACATTTTATGCAAGATACGTTTTTTCTTCCTTCCTTGAATTTCATTCAATTTTGGTAAGAGTTTTATCTATTTATCTTTTTTCTATTTTTAAATAAATGACCGTATCAGCTGCATTGTCTTGTGTTATGGTGTTCTGTCCTTGTCACCTTGCAGTTTCGTGCTTGTCAGGTCTAATTTGTGCACATAGAAGCCGTAACCTCGATTCAGTCATCATTTTTTTAGCAACAAATACGGCGTATATGCGAGTAAATACGGTAAATGAGGCAAAATAACATGCCTTTTCTCCCGAATATATTGTTATAATCATTTGTTTCAGATTTAATGTAATTATTTTCTGCATAAAAATTGAAGTTGGTGTTCAAAAAGTATTTTTTCAAACTAGAGTTTTGAAAAAAGAGGGGGTCGTCTTATAATCAGGATCGTCTTATATTTGGGCCAATGCGGTAATACTGTCCCATCACACACGAAAATATGAATCATTAAAAGAAATGGTATATGGCATTACGTTGAACTGCCAAGAATGAAGTTTTCCTGTTTGAGCTGACTCTCCAGGCCAGGCGTTGGCATTGCGAAACGTCTCGAAGCCTCCTGTTAAGGAGGAAAACCAAATGGAGACATTAGGAGAGTGATACAAGTTGCAGTTACTGTTCACAAAAGACCATTAAATTTAATACATTTTGACTTTTGGCCTGTACCATCCAAGTGTCAATGAAGTAATGGTTAATCTTTGACTCCTAAATCTGACTTGTATAACATGTGAACAGGTGTGAATTCCACAACAAATATCTAGAACTCACAGAAATGTAGATTTATGACTTCCTTCCCCCTAAAAATAGCAATCTATTAGAAGTGGACACAAAGGTTTGTGATCTTAACAAAACTTTCTAGCAAATGTGTTTTTGTCTTTTTTCCATTTCCATTTGACATACATGTATTGTAAACTTGTATTATAGTTGTATTCATATTTATTCAGCAAACATAAAACAGGAATCCGGAGTTAATGTTGTGATGCTAACTCAGTCTTGTTTGTGTGTCATATGAGAAGATGCCTGGGCAAAGTTGAATTGTGCAAATTTAGTTATATGCTGTTGGTGTTAGGTTCTGGAGCCTCATGCGGTTCTTTAGCGCTGCCCTCGTGCCTCCCTGGAGCTTTTTCAAAAATATTTGAAAATCTGTAGGAGACTTTTTGTAGGAGGACAAACATGACACAAACATTTTTAACATTTTACAATGCTGGAAGAATGTCTAGAATATTACATTTCAACATTTCTGCCAACAAAGATTTGCATCTTAGCCTGTGACATACGTTTCTATCAGCAGGGTGGGATGCTAGGCAGGTGCCTGTTGTAAACAAACCGGCGACTGTGTGATGGGCCTTGTAACCCCAGGGGAAAAAGAGAAAAATAACTCAGGAAAAGAGGATTCAACATTTCTTGGACCTAATCATTTGCATTCATTGCCAATGGGAAGGGTAGTCTGAAATTCACTTTGTAGCGAGAAGTTGTCAAATAACAAAAGGAGTCATGTACAAAGACATTTCTAGGTAAGGCCCACTACATTTGCATCCGTGTACCCAGTGGGGAAAGAGAGGAAAAAGTCCGGTTGCATTACTTCTGCAGAAATCAGAGGGAGACCTGGGCGCAGGGCCAGAAAAAAAAGTAATTTGTTTTGCCAAGTAAATCAATTTTAATTTTAGCCGTAAAAGTAATTATTGAAAATTATTGCAATATATTTCAACAATCACTATTAAATATTTAGCTCGTTTAAAAATAAATCGATGTTTAACTCACTAAGTTAAAAAAGGTGTTTTGCGATTAACTGTATGTTTAGCGCTTTGCGTCGTTTAAAATCCGTAAAAAAATTGAAAGATCGACATCAGATTCTGATAGCCATCGTCCCACTAACCATTAAATTATTCTCATACCGAGTCCAAGCAGTCAGGGTTGTAGCCCCAAAGTTCCCATCCCAAATCAAGAAGAAAATTGCATTTTTTGGATTTGCAATCGTGAGGCTATGCTGAAAAAACATTCGATATTTGAAGTCAGAAATAATGAACGACGTTTTCATAAATTGGGCGCGACTGGGCTTCTCCATGCCGAAGTGACGTCTCTTTAGTAGGCTTTGGCCTTAGGGCATCTCGGACTCTCCAGACGATAAATTACCAGCATTTCAACGTGGTTGGGAAAACGCATGAGCCAATCAATAAGCCCCCACCTGTATTTTCCCACCTATAGAACACATTGCCTGAAAGGGCGCCATCTCAATTGCGGGTGTATTTTCAGTTTTTTCTCAATAGAAAAGGTGCTTCGTTTCAAAGGATGCACTGCTATGATTGGCTAGCATGACACACATGTTAGCATGCATGTTACAAGTATGTTTTAAAAAAGGCAACAGGAGCAAAACTGAGTTTGATTTTGTTTTATTGAAGTAATGGGTGTTCGCGAAAATACGCGTTAAAGTATTCAAACATCTACAAATCTGTCAAGGTTCTCATCTTCTGTATCCGACATAAAGAGTTCAGCCGAGTGGGCGAGTTCGCCAACAATGCTGAGTTCCATCTCATTGTCAGGGTCCGAGTTGTCACAGTGGGGTTTCGGAATAGTGATTCCATCTTTGACGGAAGCTCAAACTACAGCACCCGCTGGCACTTTGGCCCAGGCATCGACAATCCATTCCAAATCGTCACGTAACTCGTGCGACGCTGCCTGTCCGTCTTTGTATGGAACTACTACTATGTTGGCCATCCGACATTCGACGTCCGCAAAGCTGTTTGTCCTCGCTGTTAAAATGTGTTCGATCCATGGCTTCAGTCCATTTTCTAACCATTCACACTCATATTCTGTTGTCATTCACATCAGGCATTTCCTCTGTATAGATATAATGTGCTGTTTCTTTGAGTATTGAGAGTGTTTTTGAGGCTTCAAAGCACTATGAGCACACGGAAGTCAAATGACTAGCCACTCGTCTGGGATGTTTTGAAAGGATTTACCGTAATCCTTGGAATACGCGGAGATGCTATTTTTAGGGTGAACGTCCGCTGGGTTGATCGCAATAAGTAGTGTGTCGGCAAGAAATGAAACCAGTCAGTCAAGCGGTCAGGGTCATACAAAATTTTGAATTTAGCCCATGGACAAATTTTTTTAGACATTTAAGTGCGCCCTATAGGTGTGAAAATACGGTAACTGCTTTGCGATCACGCGGATTATGCATGCTGGCGTGTGCGTGCACTGCACACTCAGCATTTGAAACTTTCAATATGGTTCACAGTTTGAACAAAATTGACCATGGAACATGGCAATCGTCTTTACAGTTTCATGTCCGTGACAAAAGCATATTTGTACCAAAAAAGAAACGTCGATCACAACTCATCAACATCTTGCTTGAGCGCCGAAAACCTCTCGCAAATTATCCAATGCCTCTTGAATCTGACAAAAAAGACTTGATTACAGCTCCTGTTGTTTTTCATTTGAATTAAGAGGGGAACTATTTTCACCGAGTACAGTACTTAAAGTATTTACATATAGATTATATTAAGATATTAATACATTAGTCTTTTCATGTGCTTATTAATGTAATATTTAATAAATACACTTTGATAATTGTACTTTTGTACTTGTATTTCGGTAGAGGCACGAAAACATGTAATACGGTGGTAATAATAGGAGCGAACCTACTTCGCATTTGTGGAGTATGGAATGTATTCTTTATACTTTTATTTAGTGTAGTCATTAGAATAGAATTTTGCATAGACGTGGCCTTGTGGAAATTTCCAGCAATGGCACCTATGGGTTAGGGGCGCGTCATCTACTATGACACCGCCCAGTTCTTTGTTCATGTTTTCCCGCCTAAAGTTTGTACCACCACCCGTTTCTATGTCACGATCTTTGTCAATAAAGTGAGCTGAGCTGTGGGGGGTTGGCAGGGATTCAAGCTGGTCAGGCGGGAAGATAGACACATCTTCCAGGGAGACAACAGTTGGAACCTTCACGAGGTGTCTCCCGAGAGGCCGCCCGTCGCGGCCTGCGAATCCAACAAAACCACCCAGAGCTGCCACCCAGGAACGTGGCGCCCTACGTTTTTCATCCAGCCGGAGATATTCGCACTGCCCCACACCTCCGGCTACCCCCTGGATGAACTAATCCGCGTTCCAGTGACAGCTCTAGCGCTGCTGAGGGTAATCCTCAGGCGCCTGAGGTGACCCAACAACAACAACAACAACAACAACAACAACACATCTTCCAGCCCTAGCCTCTTTTGTCCCTCCTTCAGCTGAAGCTAGAAAATCTCATCATTGCTGCCTCTGTGTGCTTCCTCTGATTCGAAGTTATTGAATGTATATGGATAGGATCCAACAGCGTTATTCGAGGGATTACTGTACCTTGAGGACATCCTGAAGCTGTTTCAGAACCGCATGCACTTCTTCTTTAAGCAGCCAGTTGAATTCTTCCTCCTACCAAAAATTTAAACAGACATACGTAAACAGCAAACTAGTACCTAGTGGTACCTCCACTTATGACTTACTAATTATTTACGAAACACTATGCAAATGACCGTTGCAAAATACGTCATTCATTTTAACACATTAATAAATCATCTTATCATTTTCTTTCGTTTTTGTGTCTCTCACATCTTTTATACAAAGTGGGTGACTTTGATCATTTTAAAAGGATTAGTAGTTTTTTTGAGGACCGAATTTATATATGAAGTACTGCTCTAGTTACGAAAAATTCAAGTTACAAAAATAGTTCTGGAACCAATCAAATTTGTAAATAGAGGTAGGACTGCACAGAAATATTTCAATCTGTGAAAGAGTTTTCACGGGAGAACCATTCAAAAATACATTGCTACTGGGTGGACAATGGCTCTTCTCGTCACAGTAATTGCCGACCAATCCATATTAACCCAGAGTTTGACGTAGTAGTCGAGAGAAAAGCAAAATCATTGTTTCCCCTCAAAAAAGCTTTGTGTTGGAAGTTACCTCCACAAATCAACAGCAAAAATTCTAAAGGTCTGCAATACTATAAGTTGAATTTAATGCTTTTAGTGTCATTATACAAGTATAATGAGATTTAAAGCTTTCACTGCGAAGTGCACAAATAACAACAACAGAATCAATAAATAAGTAATAAATAATAAATAAATAAGTAGTCATCTTTGTTGACTAATTATTCAAAATGAGACTTTTTTCACAAAATCAATGTTTGAAGAATTGATATTATAAAAATATATACGGTGGCCCGGTGACCCAGTGGTTACCGCGCCGGCCTCACAGTTCTGAGATTGAGCATTGGATCCAAGGAAAAAGACCTTCCTGTATGGAGTTTGCATGTTCGCCCCCAGCTTGCATGGGTTTTCTCCAGGTAGTCCGGTTTCGTCCCACATCCCAAAACATGCAGGATGGTCCCCTAGCTATGTGTGTGTGTGTGTGTGAATGGTTGCTTGTCTTCTTGTGCCCTGCGATTGGCTGGGCACCGATTCGGGGTGTCCCCCCAACTGGTGCCTGGTATAGGTTGCAGCAGCCTTTATGGCCCTTGTGAGGATAAGCAGTTTGGGGACTGAATGAATGAAATACATGCCAGCAAAAAATAGATTTAAAAAATGTACACAAATGTCAACTAGTTAGTTTAATTTAAACAAGTACTATATTGGACAGAGATCCTTTAACAGCCATGTAGTGTTAACAGTCACAATATAAATATTTTGTTCTCAAGAAAAAAAAAGTCATTGTTATTAATCAATTTTGTAATTATGTCAAAATAATTATTCGTCCCCAAAATGCTCACACATAGGTAATAATATTCAAATAATGGTCCAGCTTGTAACCTTTTATCTTACAGAAAATCCCTCATTACGACAAAATTATTGAGTGACTAAACTCTTACTTGAAGGGCAGCCCCGCAGCTGAGTGGTTAGCGCGTCAGCCTCACAGTGGGGGATCTGGGTTCAAAACTAGGCCGGTCCACCTTTGTGGAGTTTGCATTTCTCCCTTAGACTGCGTGGTTGTTCTCCGGATACTCCGGTTTCCTCCCACATTCCAAAGATATGCATGGTAGGCTGGCTGATTGGACACTCTAAATTGCCCCTAGGTGTGAGTGTGAATGGTTGTTTGTCGCCCTGCGATTGGCTGCCCACCAATTCAGGGTGTCCCCCGCCTCTGGCCCGAAGTCAGCTGGGATAGGCTCCAGCACCCCCCAGGATCCCAGTGAGGATAAAGCAGTTCAGAAAATGAGATGAGAGAAGTTTTAATCGCACATTCAATCAATGTGTTTCTTTACCCAATCTTATACATTTGGAGAACCTTTAAATGATATATTTTAAATGCTAATATGATCATTTTAATTGCAGCGCGTGTAATCACAGCTATTAGTTGCCGCTCCTATCATTATATTTTAATGCAATTGGAGGAGTTTCTCCTGAGAGTGAAATAATGACCTTTCTGGTTTGTTTTTAATAAGTGTGGGTCGTATCTGGACAATTTGCACAGATGTTTGGTTCGGCCGGGCCTGACGCCAGCATACTATGACACAAATACCTGACTGTGTAAACCTTGCCTGCATTCTATTCTCGTCCTGAGTCCCGAATAGATTCTCACGGTGACAGGTTATAAGAGCATGCAAATGTATCACTACTCATTTGGCTAAACGGCAGAGATGCTGAACTCAAGGTTCAGACCTATTTTTGTTTTGGTTTTTTGGTTTGTTTGTTTTTTAGAAAATGGGGGAAACCTTTGAATGGGGATGCGTTACGGAGCTAGCTTCTCTTCCCTGCAGACTGACAGAAGACACACGTTCTTACCAGCACTGCTCTCTCCACTTGACTAGCAGCCGACATCGTGGGTAGCTCCGACAAAGATCTCTGATGATTGAGCATTTTGAGCAGTAAACAAAGACAAAGCGTAAATAAGCACCTGATACCAAACGACCCGACGTGTCCGCTCCCGTGGTAACGTTTGCTGCCTAGCTTAGCAGATGAGACGATCCCTTTACGGCCAGTGAGAACGCTCAGTTGTCAAATGGAACTCACACGCTTAAAAAGGGACGGCTTGACGCACAATGCATGCTCACACTAAATGATGCACTATGTAATTGTAAACATCATAATGTGAAAAAATATTCAGCTAAATGTATTTCGTTTCAAAATTTGAAACCTACAACAATTTTCGCCAATTTATATTACCCGGACCATCTGTGGACACAAGCTGCTGTTTTGAATGTTACTATACACAACAAGAATGCAGAACATCTGTACGGCAGCTCTCTCTCTCTCTCTCTCTCTCTCTCTCTAATTAATACCACGCATGACAAACACTTAAAAGAAATGAAACCAGTCATGAAATTGCACAGTGCCTTGAATGCACCAGTATTTTGGTCACACGTTCCGAATTAGATGGCTCCGCCCACTATCCTTCTTCGGAAGACTTCTGCAGATCGCGAGCCTTCTGTTGCAGGTTTTTAGGCCTTAACTCTCATCTCATTTTCTGAACCGCTTTATCCTCACTAGGGGCGCGGGGGATGCTGGAGCCTATCTCAGCTGACTTCGGGCCAGAGGTGGGGGTCACCCTCAATTGGTGGCCAGCCAATCGCAGGGCACAAGGAGACAAACAACCATTCACAATCACACTCATACCTATTAGACAAGCAGTGATATTTGAGAAGCGAAATTAAGATTATTTTAGCGCACCGTCATACGGTTTGCCGAGGGAGCTTGGTGCACGCATTGGCGCATCTGTGTCGCTGGACCCATCACTAGTATTTGGTATTGAGTTCCAGGTATGTGAGGCACGAACAGAGAAGAAGATTTTTTGGCTAAATGCAATCTTTCTGAAAGGAACAACTCAGTCACCTCTAGAGCCAGCTGTAGTGTTCTGTTGGGAAAAAAAATCTGCAAATTCTTGCAGTGGAGAAGCTTTGTGTTCTTCACCATGTTCAACTGTTTGTCGAGGTTTTGAACAAAATATATGAAACACAATTGTGTCAAGTGTTATATTCTCACCATGACATAAGTGGAGGCACATAAATATAAGCCACATAGTCTTTGCATGATGAGGACAGAATAAAGCTGTTACAAAACACTGTTTTACAGACAATAAGTTGCATTTTTATTTCATTTTAGTTTTACATTGGTGGTGGATGTCATACCTAAACTATAGCAGAAAGTAGTTTTGTTTCCAAGACCAAGATACAAGGCGGTGTTCTTCTTTCGTGATACGGCCAAAGTAGTAGCTTCCACACAGACGTAACAATCCTCTTTGCCAAATCAAAAGCCTTTGTCATCATACACAGCTGCGTATAACGAAATTGCCGTATTACTACTCAAAGTGATGGAATACGTCTTACTAATGTTAGCCTCGTCCTTCTTGATAAAGGAAATGGTAGTCATTTACTCACAAAATTTAACAAAATGGCAACGTATAAGTGTTCCCTTTCTTTGCCATATTGAGAACTTGCACTGTCCCTACAACTGTCTTCATTCTGCCTTGTCATTTAGGCATAGAAATATTCATGGTTGTGAGGGAGATTGGGCATGAGATTGAGAACAGTCGGAAAACACAACTTCAACATTAAAACCCGACTCGTTACAATCTCTTAGCCTGACTGAGTGCGTAGAGATGCCTATACTTTGGACACTAATTGAGCGCGGAGGGGTAAAATGCATCTTATAGAGCACAGGTGTCAAACTGATTCCAGAAAGAGCCAAGGGGTTGCAGGGGCGCCTCCCTACTGAACGAGCGCAGACAGTTGGCCAATGAGGAGGTCTGCTGGAAGAAGCAGCACCTGACAGATTGGTGAAAAGGTGTCATCTTGGTGGGTTGGAACGAAAACCTGCACCCACTCAACCCTTTCTTGAACGAGTTTGACACCTATGTTATAGAGGTATAGTATGCTGTAAAATATATCTTAAAAGGCACAATGAGCTATAGATCAAGCTTGTTTTAGTGTTCATACAAAATGAACATTCTATGACGTTTGTTCTGTTTAAATTTTATCAAGTGCAATCCCCCCCAAATTTGACGTATACTCCAGTGCGGCATAAGAGAAGAAAAGAGAACGAGATAAAAAGCAAGAGAAACCGAGAGAATCCAAGTGGCAACATTAAGGAAACCAATACTTTGTCAGTAATGAGGATTGGATTTATTCAACACCATAAAAGCTTTTATTTTCACATGTACACACAATCATAAATAACCCAAGTCTCCGTAGGTTGGTTTTATCATTAAACTATTCAAAAAAGAAAAAATGGCATGAGAATGAATCCAAATAAAAATGTATAATTCTACAGCATTAGGGCAAACCAAAGAGTAACAAATTGTTTAAACTAGTGATTGAAAATACAAAATTATTTGTACTCAAACTCATGGTGCTACTTACATCTCTTGTAAAACATGCTCAGTGTGGGGAACTAAAATGCAAAATCCTCAAAAATGAAAATTTACCCCATGGTATGCTATATTATTTTCTTTTGACATTCACAGCAAAATCTAATTCTTTCACACAAAAAAAGCGAACTGTACAACAGAACATGGTGTCTACTAAGGCAAGAAATGATATACACTTTTCTGATTAATTCAGCAATCTCTGGTTTTGATGCCTGCACTGGCATTAATTTTTTTGTACGTCATTTCTTGCTGTTGTTTTTAACTGACGTAAGAGAAACGACAATACATTTTGAACCCAAATGTCTAATGTGTAACAAACGGTACCAAACTAGTGATTTGAGCAAAGCGTGTGAGCTTTACGGAGAGTGAACTGAAGAATGACATAAGAGAAAAGTTTGCTGCTTTGAATGTTCAATTTATTCTGCAGCTTCAGTCAGTGAAACATTTCTCAGTCATAAAAAAAACTATTCACCATGTTTAGTTTTATTTTCATTTGTCCACTCAAGCTTATCCCAATGTTGCCTTGTGGAACACACCCTGTATGTAGTACTACAGTATCCCCATTTCTAGAGATCACAAAAAAAAGTTGATGGGGGGGGCTTCCAATTTTTGACCAGGTTAAAATATAACTCAATAGTGGATTTCACTCAATCCGGGACAATATAGATATATTAAAACAAATAAGAAACTGAGAAATTCAGACTGAATTAAAAAAAACAATGTGGAAATATGACGTTTTCATAAGAATGTCTATTTCTTACTGCATTTTAAGGCTGCTGTTCTTATAACTGGTTAGGAAATGAAATAAACCTCTACGTTTAGGTCACGTAAGAGGACTTCACAAATAAATAAATTCACCGAAAGATTTGAGGGAGGTTTATATTATTAAGGCAATGCAGTGTTCTACTTTCCCTCTCTTGGAATTTTAGATATTTAAAGAAAAGAGTAAAAGGAAAAAAAAACTCAAATCAACTAATTTGTACATAAAAAGTATTTGGAGTTATGCATTCTGCACCTGACAACAATCAATGGGGGACTGGAAAACGTGCTCTTCAGTGGTTCTGAACGCGAAATTTTAGTCCTCACAAACATCATACAACACTAGTCTGATGACAGAAGTATTATAAGTTTGCAGTAGTACAACCTTGGTTAGAGCAGTACACAAACATCTTCCTCTTAATTTAGTCAGTGCAATGTTCATTTGTTTTCCTATAATGAAGAAATTGCAATCCCATCAGTTGTGTGCATATAACAAAGCAGGTGTAAAAAATGGAATAACTGTGAAATAAAACTAGACTTAAAAGTATAAAACTTGTTACATCAAGAGGAGGGAACAATGAACGATTAATGATGTTGTGGTCCAGACAGTAAGTCACAACTCAATGAATGTAGGCTCTGTAGACTGCAGAAATATCATTGTCTGACTGGTCCAGTGCCTTAGCCCTCTTGTACACCTGCAGACAAACAAAGATCAGCTTTTTAAGCACAAAAGACAAGTAATACAAATTTGAAGGGGAACACATTTATTCATTTTTATATTTCTCACAAATTTCATACAAAATTGGGACACTGACCAATTTTAGTTGGTAGTTGTGTGAGGACCTTGGAACGAATTGAGATAATTTATATATAAAGTGCTGCTCTACTTGTGAAATTTTCAAGTTACAAAAAAAGTTCTGGAACCAATTAATTTCGTAAGTAGAAGTACAACTGTATGTGAGAGTAACTGCAGACGTCTGCATTTATGTTCAACATATTTTGAAATGTTCAACGGAAGTGCCACTTTTTGTGGGCTTTAAACTCAATGCAAGAAGTTGACCTGATCCCTTTACCCTCACAAAGCGTGATCGTTGCACATTTTTTTGTTTTTCATTGTTTTACAAATGCTGTAAACCAGCAAGTTTTTGTGTTTGAAGTGTCATAATTTAACCACAAAGATTGCGTTTTGAAGACTACAATAATTAAAATCAATGTAACAATGCCAATGCTCTACAATGTGCTCTGTAGATTTTTAAAATGTATTTTGTGCTGGAGTTTTAGATCTACGGTGTGTCGATGACCAATAAACCTCTCTCAATCGAACTATTGCCGCAGATGCAATCAAGGGGCTAAGTTTAAACATGCAATCTGTGCCGAGAGCACACAGCGATAAACCCCAGCCATGAAAATAACTACCCCTTTTCTTATCTTGCGATAAATGGATTCATTGCATATCACGACAGTCCTTTATACAGTATTTCTTGGGACAATTGAATTTCTCCATTGGTATGATCTTAAGAGCACTAATATTGGCGGTTCATTCAATGGACAAGGTACATTTTCAGTATCAGACTTTTAAAACAGATAGTTTTCATTCAGTTTTACATTTTTCTATGGATTTTTTTTTGGTAGTTTTAATACAGACGCTCCCCTACTTACGAACGAGTTAGGTTCCGAGCGATTGTTCATTAAGTTGAATTTGTTCGTAAGTTGCTCAGTGCTATATTTTGTATTATAATTTATGTTTAAGGCCTATATAAGTATATTGAAGGTTTATATAAGTGCATTTGTATGTTTAAGGCTTGTATAAGTAACACCCATTGGTTTGTACTGAAAAAAAAACATTTAATAAAATGGAGAGAATACATACAGTACTGTATACATACATTAGAGAGAGAGAGAGATTTACTAGAAACTGGCCGAAGGAAGCCATCTAATAACGATTGCACAGTTTTCTGCTTTTTTTTTTCATCATAAATGATGCGGTAGCACTGTATGGCATCATTCAATTGATTTGCAAACTTTGTGCAACGTTCAATATTTGGGTCCTGCTGCTCGATCTTTATGTTTATAAATGGTACTGACGGTCAAACGATTCAAGTTGTATTCCCGTGCAACGCTCACCACTTTCTCACGTGCATCAAGCTTCGTTATTATTGCCACTCATTTCAAATGAAATGGCTTGCCCCTCCCTCACTAGAGGCCTTTCGCTTTTCACCAACCATATTGAATAATGGATGCACGAGATATTTAATGATAAAAATTAAAAAGGTTCTTTGCGCACTGGAGATACGTTCACCCACTTCCGCACTGCAATGAACTGGGCAGAGGAAGGTGGATGCTGGATGATCTGAGCTCTCACAGCGGCAGCCGTCGGTATTAGCGGCGGAAAGAAGCACTACTCAGAAAAAGGCGCGCAATACAAAATCGAACGTACGAACATTTTTCGACATAAATGCAATTTGCAGACATGTTCGTATCTGCCGTTGTTCATAACTCGAATGTTCATAAGTAGGGGAGCGTCTGTAAAAATAGGCGATTAACAAAGATGGTCGATCAAGAAGCTTGCTCAAGAAATAAACAGTTCTCAAATTTTTGGTTGCTGAAGGGTGCAAACTAATTGAAAGTCATAGGAGAATGTCAACTGCGTGTGGTGGCGTGTTTCAGCCAGAAAAAAAGTGTACAAATAGGCTAAATAGTTTTAAGAAGGACGGACCGGTGTTAAGGATGGGCCTGGGAACTTCTCCCTCATCTCCCCTTAAAGGCCAGACCATTTTACCTCTTTGGTCCCAGGAAAGCGTTCACAAGAGACATAAAGTTTGACGATAAAGTCAAGTGTTGTAAGAGACTTGTTGAGAGATCAATCCATTTTTATTTTTACAGATTTTAGGAAATACGGTAGCTTGTGCACACACAAATGGGAAAAATGTATGAAAAAGTAAGGTTCTGTGTTCGAGGTCCTGATACCAAATGATTTACCTAATTTATTGAATGACCCTTATACTTATTCGGCAATTTCCAATAATTCAGAATAAGGGAGGGTAAACAGGAATACAAACAAAATCAAGTCTTGGTACCATCCAGACACCTCAAAAAGATTTACCTCATTTGCAGCTGCTGCCATCGGGGTGGGATGGTTCGCCATATCTCCCATAGAAATGGCTAGCCTTAAATCCTTCTGAATGTGCTTCAAATAGTAGTCTGGTTTGAAGTTGCCTTGTAGAATATCTAGACAAGGCAACAAGAATAAACATCTGGTTTACAATATTATGATATATATAGTTTTATGAGATTCATATTGTACAGAGAAAAGTTATTCAATTGCCTTTAAAAAGCAAAACTCCATTTTAGCAATATGCGAACATATGCCGTTATGTATAATGTCTCAAGACAGGGGTTTTCAAACCTTTTTTGCTCAAAGATCTACTTTTCAGGGAGTCACCCTCCTGCGATCCCCAGGCTCATGACAAAGGTCAGCAGTTATGTATGTTAACATAGCTCACAATGGACTCTATTGCAAAGTTTATCAAGTATGGGTATGGTGGTGAAAATACACTTCCGATTCATGCACTAGCTTACTGCATATATGCCAAATTCATCGTATCTTATTGTCGTGTTATCCACCAGTAGTACCTGGGTGGTCTACTGGTGGATAATGAGCTACATATTCAGCAACCTGTACTTTGCTTACTTTGGCATTTCTGGTCCACAAAGGTGCTTGCCATCTGGCCCTGGCATAGAATGTCAAGGAAGGTTTGCTGTGATTGGCCAGTAGCCTGGGCCAGAGTGAGTCCTTCTGCAATGGTGGCCATGAAGCTGCCTTGCACCATGTTGAGGATGAGCATCATTTTTGCTGCGTTCCCTGCTTCACCTTTAAAATAAACATGATTTTTTCTTTCAGAAAAAATATTGCAATAAACATCTTATGTTTTGGTCTTCTAAGGAGAGGAACTTGTAAGAATTGCAGCTAGGGTGAACTACAGTGGTAGCTCAACTTATGAAATTGGTCCCAAAAGTGGTTTCGTAATGTCATTTTTCTTAAGTAGAGATGCATTTTAGATGTAAAAGTCGTAATCAGTTTCAATACAACCAACTAAAACCTTTAAAATAATAAAAGTACCAAATTTGCATGAAATACGGACAAAACACAAAAAAGACAAAATAATCATTAAAATAAATAAAATATATGATAAAGCATTTTCTATTCTTGTTGATCCGACCATCTCTGCCTGTCCCTCACCCCCTCATGCACCCCACTCTGGAGGCTAACAAGGCCACAAATAAAGATAATAAAAACATGGCCCGGGGACGCCCTTTCTTAGCTGCAGGACTGTTTTTCCCGCACCATTTGGGAACTTTTTGAACACCACAACCTCCAGGACTACACGGACACTGTACTTTCCTACATCAAAAACTGCACGGACAACATCACTGTTAATAAACGGATACAGGTTTTTCCTAACCAAAAACCCTGGATGACCAGTGAGACACAGGCACTCATCAAATGCCGTAATACCACCTTCAGGTCGGGGGACAAGGTAAAATACAGCACTGCCAGAGCACAGCTGAAGAGAGGCATTAAAAAGGCCAAGGCAGCATATACAAGGAAAATCGAGGAACAGTTTACAGGAAATAAACCAAAGAAGATGTGGCAGGGAATACGACACATTACCAATTACAATGACAATAATGTGTCTGTTAACGCAGATGCCTCACTAGCAGAGGAACGGAACAGTTTCTTTGCCCCCTTTGAGACGGACAAATATGACCCAGTCTCAACACATCCACCACCACCCTGCAGCAGTACACTGAAGCTTCAGGAACATGAAGTGAGACAGGTAATGCGGACTGTGAACACCAGGAAGGCTGCTGGCCCCGACGGAGTACCTGGGAAGGTGCTCAAAGCCTGAGCTGACCAGCCGACTGGTGTTTTCACAAAGATTTTCAGTTGTTCCCTGCCACAATCCATCATTCCATCCTGCCTGAAATCATCCATCCCTGTCCCTAAAAAGCCAACCATTGACAGCCTGTTGCACTTACGCCTGTGATCATGAAGTGCTTTGAAAAGATCGCCCGCCATATCAGGGATACAATCCCTCCCTCAGTTGACCCTCACCGTTTTGCTTATAGAGCAAACAGGTCAACTGAGGACGCCATCACCGTAGCTCTACACACAGCACTGAGCCACCTGGAGCACCATGGGAACTACGTGAGGATGCTTTTCATTGACTATAGCTCAGGCTTCAACACTATAATGCCGGACATTCTGGCTGACAAACTCTCCCAGCTTGGACTATCCTCTTCCATCTGCTGCTGCATAAAGAACTTCTTAACCAACCAACCACTGTTAGACTTGGTCCCCACCTCTCTTCCTCCATTACACTGAGCACTGGCTCCCCTCAAGGCTGTGTACCGAGTCCTCTTCTGTACTCCCTGTACACCGACCTACCAGTCTAACTCCATAGTCAAATTTGCCAATGACACCACTGTGGTCCGACTCATCTCAGGTGGGGATGAGTCGGCCCACAGAGATGAGGTCAACAAACTGTCTTTGTGGTGCTTGGTGAACAATCTCACACTGAACACCACGAAAACTCAAGAAATAATCCTGGACTTTCGCAAACGCAGCACAGATCTGGCCCCACTCCTCATAAATGGAGTATATGTAGACAGGGTCCAGTCCTTCAAATTCCTGGGGGACCATGTCACGGATAAGCTCTCCTGGTCTACCAACACCACAGCAGTGGTGAAGAAGGCCCAGAAACGGCTCCATTTCCTGAGGGTACTCAGGAGGAACAATTTTGACACTAAGTTTCTGGTAACCTTCTATAGATCCACAGTGGAGAGCATCCTGGCATAATGCATTACAGTGTGGTACGGTGGAAGCACGCCAGCAGACAAAAAGGCCATGCAGAGAGTGATCAACACTGCCCAGAAGATTGTCTGCTGCTCTCGGCCCTCACTGGAAGACATTGCCAGCCCTCGCTACCTCAGCAGAGCCGGGAACATTGTCGGGGACCCATACCACACTGGTCACAACCTGTTCCAGCTGCTGCCTTCTGGCAGACGCTACAGGTCTCACAAAGCACCGATAAATAGGCTTAAGGACAGTTTTTTCCCAGCAGCCATCAATCCCTTCTGTGTAATGACTTAGTGACTTAATGACGTAGTGCGAAGAAAAGGCGTATGATGACAATCGATATTAAGATGCTACATGTCACATTTTAGTATTGAAGATCATAACGTCTAGATAGGCATTTGTTACTTTGTGAGTAGGTGGAGAATTAGAACAAGTAAAAAGACGTTTCTTCATTGTAATATCCTGTTTTGGTGTTTTTTCGGAGGTTGGGAACGGATTAATTTGTATTTAGGTTATTCCTATGGGAAAATTTTATTTGAGATAAGAGTAAATTGATATACGAGCTCGGTCCAGGAACGCATCTCAAGGTATTATTGATATTCACTGTTGCTACCAGAGGGCACTGTACCCCCAAATCAGTAAAACAAAATATAGCACACTCAAAACAAACATAACCATGCCATTAATTGAAAGCGGAAAAATTCAATTGTAAGATTTCTTTTAAATCGAAACACTGTTTAACCGATTACTCTTTGCAGCCATAATATACAGTCATACCTCTACTTACCAATGCCTCTAGGTACGACATTTTCAGGATAGGAAAGCTTATTATATGCAAATGAGTGCCTTGACATACGAAAAAGATCCAAGTTACGAAATCACCCAAAAAAGTAAATGCATTTCCTTAATCGTTATTTTAATTTGAAAATATTGTCGCGGGTGCATTGATTCTCACTTTATAACCTCGCTACACTCTACTGGGCTGTCATTGACTCTCTCACAACAACCACTATCCATGTTTCAAGATTCTCTCTTATGGACTTTTGACCGCCACTCGTTGTCACGGAATTCAGATGGTGTTTTTATGTTGAGTTTTTCCAAGTGTGGATAAAGCAGCTGCTTCTGTTTTTATCATCGTGCTTCCCAAGAAAATTACCAGTGCGAATGAAAAGAAGTGGTCAGCGATGATATTGACGAGTTGGTTGAGGTGCAAAAAAACGATCTCTCTAGAGTTAATGGAACACTCGACAATACGGGGATTAAAACGAGGAGGAAGCAGCGAGCATTGCAAAAGCAAAAATCAAAGAAGTGCTGGAGAAGTTTTCAAGAACTTTCTGTCCTCGTAGAAAAATAAAATTCCAAAGAAATCATAACGTTAATGTTTGAATTCTTAATGGTGCATTTATGAGGTGTGTTCATGTGTTCGTGTGGTTATCGTGTCTTGTTAGGGTTTCGGGTGGGTGTGTTTCCTTTTCGCCTCTTGTGTCCCTCCGGGCTTCCCTTCCTCCGCGGCGCAAGGGAAGCCCAGAGGGACATAAGAGGCAAAAAACAAACACATACACACACTGTGCTATCTCTCAGCCGTTAGCTTCCTCTTGTTCCCCTACGTTTCAACACGGATAGATTTTATATGCTTATTATTCATTTTAGGACATTAATAAATCATTTTCTTTTAATTCTCTCTCATTTTTGTGTTTCCTCACATCTTTCATAAAAAATTGGGAAACTTTGGCCAATTTTAAAATTTAAAGGGTTTAGTTGGTAGTTGTGTGAGGACCGTGGAATGAATGAAATAATTTACATATAAAGTACTGCTCTACTTACGACATTTTCAAGTTACAAAACAAGTTCTAGGACTAATTAACTTCGTAAGTAGAGGTACGGCTGTAACTAGTTTGTGCACTGCATTTATCCAATGTTACAGGAAAAATCTTAAATAGTAAAATTCAGGCAAAGGGAACCAGAGGGTTCCCCCTTATATACCCAAGAAGAAGGAAGTCTTTCCCATGGCCTGAAAGCAGCTACTGCAGTCCTCATAAACTGTTCGGTCCCCAGCTGCCAAGATGACCAACATTCCATCATTAGAAAGCTGTTGGCTTCCTGCCACTGGAGATTCCAGGAAACGTCCACCCCGGGAGGTGATCACCTGATAATACAATTCATACAAAAAATGGAATGCTACAATATTAAAATATGAAAACGTTACTTAGGTTTTATTTATATAGAATACCTCTACGAATGTTTCTACATATAAAATATTCAGTTACAAAAAATCCCTTTGTTCTAAAATATGAAAACAACCCTAGTTACAAAACATAAATACACTTCTGTATGTTTTTTTTTTTTAATTTGTCGTGGTAGGAGAGTTGCTTTCCCTTTTGCCCTTTGTGGAATAGTTTGCCCACCACTGGTTTAGTATTAAAGATCATGGAACAAATTCTATTAATTCAATGTAAAATATGCTTCTACTTACAAAAATTCCAAGTTACAAAACCAATTAATTTCAGAAGTAGAGGAACCACTGTATATTCTATAAAATGTTTATATGTCCTTGACCTGCCTTAGGACAAGGGGTGTGAAATATGCTAACCTCAACATATTTTCATTGACCCTTTGGGCTGACTTGTTGAGTAATGTTATAATCTAATAAATCAACTTAACATGTTTGTTCCTGAGGTTGTAAAGCAATATTCCTGATATTGTCACCAAGGGTGAGAGGTAAGATCAGGCCGAAAATTGCATATTTTATTTGTGACGACTCTGGGCTCCCGAGTGGGGAGAATTTATGATAACAAAGTAAAGCCTGTTTTATAAGGAAATCCAAGTTAAATAAGACTTTATAAACATTTACATATTTTATATAATAATATAGATGTTTGACCATTTCAACTGTTTAAATGCCTGCTCAGCGTCGAGGTGCTAGTCTTTTTGCTCTCGTATGAGAGCAAAGTGCCACATTGACCACATTCATCGAAGCCAACGCAAGTTTCTCTAGCATATTCAACAATCAATTTGAAGCTTTTCCAAAACTCACCTTATCATCTTTTCAGTTCTAATGTCTTTAGTTTATCCTTAACTTCTTGCTTCTCCAGCTTTAATATTATTGCGGAGGGGAAGAGAGGGCACCGTTCACGTGAGGTGTGCAGAGCATGGTCTGGCTCTGCAGCTCCACCTCCAATTGCAATTACATTACAGCGCTTATTTGTTTTTTCCCAAATTATTTATTTTATAACAAGTATTCCTTAGTTTAGTATCCACAAATCATTTTAGTATACATTTTTATAAACATTTTTTTTAAAGCAGCGAGAGACCACACATTGATTTAGTATACTTTTTTTTCATTGAGAGAAGCCCGGCCCGACCCGACAGTGATTGACATTTTAGGCCCGACCCGACCCGAAATTCGGGTCGGGTTCGGGTAAAAGATCTCACCTCTACCAAGAGTTAACACACCTGTGAGAGTTCTGTAATGGTCTGTGGGTCAACGGTACTCATCTCTACATAGCACTTGCCTGGCCTAATTCCTTGCAGCACTCCACTGGGACCCATAACCAACTGCATACAAACACAAAGACAATTATATCAGAAAAAAAGACGCATTGATTACCAATCCGGGGAAGCACTCACATCTCTGGCAGCTTTTGGGTCTGAGACACAAGAAAATGTGATATCGCACATTGAAACCACTTCAGCAGGAGTTCGGCCCAGCCTGGCCCCTTCTTGAATGAACAGGTCACACTGGAAACAAACAAATTCTTTGTTCATATTTTAGAAACTACAAAATATTTTACAATTTATCAATTTGATTCAAGGGATTCACACATTTGTGTTAACGATTATAGAAATAAATCGACTTAAGTGAAAAAAATAATTTGACAGCATTTTTTCTTCAAAACTTTGCAGAGACTAAACACTTTGGAGGATCACACGTGATTACGGAGGTGGCATTTGAGGTGCCTAATTTATTTAAGGTAAATACACTTGTTTTCATTCATTAGACATTCAAATCCAGTGTTCATTGTAAATGTAGTTTAAATCAATATAACAATACAATAACCTATGCAGTACTAAACAAAAATGGTGCTGCAAACAAATTGTAACAGTGCTTCAATACTAAGTACAACAAAATACATCGCAAAAAGGACTTTGGAAAACAACAAGAAAACTGAAATAGACTGTTGATAATCTGATCAAAAGTTTAAGACCATGGCTCAAACAAATTCTCCCCAAAAAATCTCCAAACCAGAACATGGATGCTAACGTATGTGTCATGCTAGCACGACCATTGTAGTCTGTCCATTGAGCCGAAGTGCCTTTTCCATGAGCAAAAAACTGACATTGAAACTGAAGCCGCGCCCTTTCGGTCGGTGCGCCCTATAGTCGTGAAAATACGGTAGTACCTTTTCTGCTGTGCGGTTCCAGACTGTGACAACATGACCCATTTTCAGCAAGTTGGAAACAATACCGCTGCCCATTAGCCCGAGACCAAGGAAGCCTATTCTGGAAGTAAAAGAAAAGAAAATCTGTTGAAACATAATAAAAACTTAATGGTTGTTGTAGGTATTCTCAAGTATGATGATCAATCTGACAAATTTCCCCACTCGCAAAAATGTCTACAACATGACGGACCGATTTGTAGGCATGACGTAAAAGTATGCATGGGCGATAAAACGATAACAGTAATTATAGTCAGATAATTTTTGTCAATAGGAATAATATGTTGGATAAAAGTCGGTAAATATAAGATGTAATTACAAAACCGAAACACCAAAAAGAACGAGGGCGCTGATACGACGTGAAAGCTAGTTCCAGACCAACGTTCGGTTGATGAAGATGGTGAGAAACAGCTGATCATTTAGGAGGGATGTAGAGACAGAGCGGCACACACATGAAAGTGCAACGTCTATAACACAGCAGAAATGAGTATTTATGAGATGCAGAACAACACTGAGCCTACCCACTAAAAGATTTAAGTGAAGTGGTGTACCCACTTTCATTGGCAGCAGTTTACACATTCATGTGTTTTGTGTTATTTTGAAGATACAATACATTTCTGTTATTATCAAGCTCTACAGTGACTACATAATATCAAAGGAATTTATTCAGTGTTGTCCCATGCAAATATATAATTTACAAAACTGCATAAATGCGGTTGATATATGCTTTTTTATACACTACAATTTGTAAAATTATTTTCCTCATTCCATTCCTTTAGAATTTAAATTTGACAAAAATCTCCACTGGAAACAAGAGGTTACTAATTTCTAGTTTTCTTTAAAATTCAAACTATATTCCATAGTATCTGAATAAAACAGCTGTCAAATTTAATGCAAGCATCCAGGACAGAGAAAGAATGAGCTTGTATTTTTTTAAACAATTGGTCAAAGCATGGGCTCAAAATCTGTAAAATTATTATATGAATCAAATAAATCATTGTTACCATCTTGACCACTAGGCACCAAACTATTCACGGTATGTGAACTTCGTGTTTTAAACAAGCATTGCTTAATATGGCTGCAACCTAAATTTGGATGTCATTAGGTTGAAAATCTGCCACTGCTTTGAGGTGTGTTAATACCTTTTATCTGTGGGTGTGATGCTGCCATTAATAGCTGTACTGTCTGCTGCTTGAATGGAGGTTGATGCACTCTCCTATAAAATCAAATGCAAACCACTGTCTTTAAACTTGAATTCAAACTTAAGTTTGATCTTTTGCGAAGTGTGTTAACTATACCTCTTCAATAATCTTCAAGCGCTTGCTTATAGGTTCCATGGACGAGGCAGGCTAAGGGAATAGAGGATAAAAATACAGTATATAAGTCAAAAATGACATGTGCACAAAGACTTCCCATTTTTAGAAGAATTACGTCAATAAAACATCAAATGTTCTACAAAGCATACTTAACTACATATAAAAAGTTGCTGTGTTATATAAAGCCGCTTAGTTCAAAAGGACGTGCACTGCCGGTTGCCAGGCTACCTGTCACCTTTCAATTCGGAATTACATTGACTTGAAATGGGAAGCCATCACACGAGCAGAGTAAAACTTGGCAGATGTGAACACAACTTTAAAGAGCAAGACAACACGTAGTATATAAATCACCTTCTTGTGAAATACGGATATTCAGAAACCCAAATGTACAAATCATACCAGAGAAAAATGTTTAAACAGAAAATGACAGCTAATTGGCACTACCATTTTGTGACATCAGATATAACCACATTCCTTTGTACTGGAGCTAACTTACGGAATGCCAGGCACGATGTGACAGAACACCAGAGAAGGCTGCGGGCTTATCATTTTTAGGCTGCGAGGAAAGATAAAATGGCAGATTAAGCTTCTAACAAAGATAGCACAAACGGTGAGTCTCAAATTATATGTTGTAAAGCCAAAGCGGACTGCAGAGTAACAGCCAGATCTGAAAAATCCAACCATTTTATTTTGCATCTTCATTAATAGAAGAATGATGAGTGCCTGTTGATCAGAACTCAGTGGCCAAGACATCCATGTGGGGGGCCCATCATTTACCATACTGACGTCTTATATTAAACAGTTTCATATCGATGGTAAATATAATGATGTTTGTGACTCTTGTCGATACAGCATTTGGAGACAATATTAGAGTAAAGTACGCTACCGCTAATAGACACAAAGACATGTATAAAAAGGAAAAAGAAAATTTAGCACATACTTTTCTTTACTAGAGATGCATGCTCTGTTGGCACTCTTCATCTTTCACATGGATGAAGGCAGTTTTACCAATTGAAACAAAGTCTTCCTTGGTGGGGCGTCTTTGTTCTCTCTTCTTTGTGCGTCAAAATTATTTTTGCACACAACTAAACGGGGCAAAAACTGCTGAACACCCATCTGTGGCTTCATTCAACAGGGTGCAGCCATAGATTTCTTTAACAGGTCCCCGCAAAGTGAAAGGAAATGTCTGGTGGAATACTGTATCTACCTTTCGTGCAGGCCAAAAGCCTAACTCTTTCACAAACCGGCAAGGGCTCCGATTTGTTTTTTGTCAGCCTATGCAGAATCGGTATATGAAACAACTACATATAAATGAGAACTCAGTTTGGTTCACAGTCCACATTCATGCCAACGAGATCTCATGTGGGCCATACCATTTTATTTTTGGCCCAAAAAGTTAACTTATTTGCCGCCATTGATGGCGCTCGACGTCTAATCCATTTTGATTGGAATGGGCGAACGAATGGGTATTACTGCCATTAGTTAAAACAGCTCTGACATTTAAACATCAGCAAGAGGCTATTTCACCAAGTTTCTGCAAATATTGGCTTTTATGGATGTTTTCTCAACTATTACACAAAAAATAAAAGTGCATTCATATTTTCAAATGGTTAAAAAAAACACTGGGATGCAACAATCAAGGGATTGCCTTCTTGAGTTTAAAGTCTTAAAATCAAGGGCCAACTTAAAATTCTCTGCTACCTGTCATAAACAAGCCTGCAGCTTGTTTGACATGATTAGTTTATAGCAGGGGTGACCAACTCTGTTCCTCGAAGGCCCTTATCCAGTCAGAGCTTCCTCCTCTAACACACCTGAATCAAATGATCAACACATGAGCAAGCGCACGAGAAGGTTCATAGCGATCCTGATAATTTGATGAAGGTGTGATGGTGGTCGGAGTCATGGGAAACAGACTGTATAGGGGACATCGAGGACCGGAGTTGGGCACCCCTGGTTTATACTGTGGGTCATCTGAAGCGACAAAACCATGTTTCCCTAGACTTGGCCTTAAGACTGTAAATCACAAAAGCAAGGGTTTAAATATTGAGTAAGGTAAAATGCTGTGCATTCAAAGAATAAAAAGGACATTTGTTTCATTTGACAGAAATATTTCCATTGTAAACATCTTTGAAATATAGACATTTGCCCAACCCTAGTGCATACCCTCTTACCTTCTCAGACTGGCTAAGCAAGAAGTGATGAAAATGTGGATCGTCCTTCAGAGGCTGTAACAGAACAAGGGGAAAAGTTGGACGGTTGGTTTAGAATGTGTCCACTTTGTAGCATACATAGTACAATTCAACATTGTCAAGGAAATAATTGCTCTCCGGTGATATTTCATTGACAATTTTATTGCTGGAGATCAAAATACAACTCTTTAATTTTCCATTATTTTCTCTAGCGCTGTTGATTCATTTAGGAAGAGGGAAGAATTGGAGGAAGTAAATTTCAGTACTTTTTTAATGGTGCGTAATACACATCCAATTAATGACACATCCTAGTTGGCTTTTCATCAGTTACTTCCGGGAGAAAAAAGCTCGAGTATGTTATGTTAGTCCAAAAATGGCAGCGCATGAGTTTTGCCATTTTCTGTTTAAACATTATTTCCTGGTTTGCATGTTTTTTTTCCCACATGAAGATGCATATATTCTTAACTTCACCTCTTCCTTGAATGCAGTGGTTCTTAACCTGGGTTCGATCGAACCCTAGGGGTTCGGTGAATTTGTCTCAGGGGTTCGTGGATCCTCTGCCGCGGAGGTCAAGTCACATCGACGTATCACGTCTATTCACGATAACATGCACCGCTTGACCCTCACTGGCTGCAGAAGATCACGTTACATTGCTTGGCCAACCAGCTGCTGAAGGGAATTTATATACAGAAAACCTGCGCCATTTCGCGGTTCAACTTTCGCAGCTTCACTACATCGCAGATTTTTTTTCCTGGGGATTTTTTTTTAGCTATTATTATTTTTAATTATTTTTTCAAGTTCATAAATACGTCAAAATCCACGCTGAAACGCGAAACCAGAAGCCAATCTCGGACTCAGCCGTGAAATTTTTATTTATTTTGAATAGGGGTGACCCTACTTCGCGGTTTTTCGATTAATGCGGCCATGTCTGGAACACATTAACCATGATATCCGGATTACTGTATCTTGAATTTGAAAAATAAATCATATATTTTACACTAAAGTAGGGTTCGGTGAATGCGCATATGAAACTGTTGGGGTTCGGTAGCGCCAACAAGGTTAAGAACCACTGCTTTAATGCCTTGCCCAGACTACACAATTTTTTGGGTCGTGCCCAGCATCAGATTAAACAACATTATGGCATGATGCCAGAATGTTTTTGAAGGAACATGTTGTCACACTACAAGACCAGAGTCTCCCTGTTCATTGCAAACTGCCACCAAGAACATGTTCCTAAATCTGACATTGTCGGGAGGTAGGACAAGTAATTGTTATTCAATTTAGGTCACACTGTATCGTATACCGTCATACCTCTACTTATGAATGCCTGTGTAGGTTAAGAAAGCCTTGTGACCGCCTCAACGTACGAAAAGGAGATTGAAGTTACGAAATCCCCCTTTAAAATGCATTTCCTGTATCCGTTATTTTATTTTATATTCTCCTGATAATGATTGCAGCCTGAATTACTTCCAGTTGGAGCCCCTCAGAACAACAACTTTGGATTGGATTGGATAACTTTATTCATCCCGTATTCGGGAAATTTCATTGTGACAGTAGCAAGAAAAGGCATAGTTATAAGTTAGACGGAACAGTCGCATAGGCCGCAGAACAACAAAGCAAAAGCACAAAGCAAATCAAAGTCAATGGGATCATTAAGAATCACCAAATCAAATCATTACGACAGAAAAGCAGCAAAAACACAAAACGAGCAAGAGTGGACGGAGCTACCGCGTTCTACTACTACTACTGCTACTTTCTTTTGACCACCGTTTTTTTGTCACGGTGTTCTTTATTTAAAATGATTGAAATTAATTTAATTAATAAGCGGGCCCATTATTCATCTAAAAACAGAAGTGGCGTGCGGTTTCTGATCTACCATTTCTTATCATTTTATTTCATTTTTGTCCGTTTCTCACATCTTTCATACAAAAGTGGGACACTGAACATTTTTAAGGGGTTTAATTTGTAGTATTTTGAGGTATGTTTTGTATACGTGAGGTGGAGGAACACAACTGTGTCCCAGTCCGGAGGGAACATCTAGGTTTCCCAATATGCTGGTGAAAAATGAGGCACAGTGACAGAGCGTGCAAGAGAAAGCATATGTCGGTTACGAAGTTACAATATTGGTCAATATGTATTCTCCAACAAATAGTAAAAACACAAAGGACGCATCACACTATACGGCATGACAACCAGAACTTCTGACATGCCAAACTTCCTGCGACGTAGTTGTGAGGTTTTCGATTTGCCAATTTAGCAGTTGGTATATGTCATGATACAGGGTCTCTTAAACCACCCTCAGGATAAAATCGGGCTAAAATTGTGTAGTTTGAGTCAGCGTGACACCTGTATAAAATTTAGGCCACTTAAAGATAAAATGCATGATTTTCAAATGCTCAAGTCAGATTGCTCAGATTAGACAAATGATCAGGAATTACATAAATGAATTGAGAAGATCATGAAACACAAATGTAATATAAAACTCAAGTAAAAAGTAGTAAATATTTGGATATATTTGTTTCACAGTGAACAGGGGTGCACAGAACATAACCAGTCAGTGCTCAATACCTATAACTGAGCCTCAGTTCAGACCGCAAATCTCATTCACCTAGAGTCCTCTAGCTCTGGAGTGCTCATTACATCGATCGACTAGTCAATCACCAAGGTGCTACTGGTAAATTGTCTTAGAGTAAGATTTGATCTAGTCTGTTAGTTTCCTTCGGGCCTGAACATTGTCTTGTATGTACCACAACATCATAATGGGCCCACCACAATACTCACACTTAACTTAAACATTCATATCTGACTCAATTAAAACTGTCAAGGTTTCATCAGGAACTAAGCGTGGTGATTAGCGCCTGAGCTAATATTTACGACCTGCATCACAGCTGCTTGTTAAGTCTTCCCTTTAATGTGGAACACTTTCATTTCGACTCCCTTTGATGGTAATCAGCATCTGAGCTGCCACTCCGGGGACCTAAGTGAGGAAGGTCCAACCCCCACAGGAAGGTTGGCTCCTTGAAAAGGAGATCTCAGAACAAAAAGTGTGAGCAACCCTGCTCTTGCTGATCGCAGCAATGAACTAAGTATGATATAGATTTGGGCTTTTCTGTCTCTAGAGACAAATTTCATTAGCAATCCATATGAAAATATCCAGCATTGCTTTATTAGCATTTGCAGCAACCTAGAATGAGCAGAGCAAATATAGGGTCCTTGAAATGTAAGGACCAAATAAAGTTCACATATATTATCGTTAATAGCAACTAGTTAAAAAACATTTAACATTTATGTACCGTATTTTCACGCCTATTTAGCGCATCGTTTCTTACGCCGCAGTGTCAGTAACGAGTGCTATTTCTGTATAACAAATCGTAGCGTAAGAAGCCCGGCACTGCCTGCCACTTTTTGTGAAGCTGTGTTCGCCAGCGATCATCCACTGCTCCCACGCCGCTCGTAACTTTGATTTGAAAGCCCGGTTGATGCCGATGTCCAGCGGCTGTAATTCTTCGGTCAAGCCTCCGGGAATGACGGCAAGCTCCAAGTATACGTCACGTAACCAGTCTCGGCGGCGCTCGTGACGTATATGACGGCTCGCCGTCTGTTTTGATTTGCGACTCCATGCGTGCTCATCTCACAGCAACGGTTAAAAACCAGATCATGAAAATGAACTCAGAGCTTGCCGTCATTCCCGGAGGCTTGACCAAAGAATTACAGCCGCTGGACATCGGCATCAACCGGGCTTTCAAATCAAATTTACGAGCGGCGTGGGAGCAGTGGATGATCGCTGGCGAACACAGCTTCACGAAAAGTGGCAGGCAGCGCCGGGCTTCTTACGCTATGATTTGTCAATGGATCGTTGCCGCCTGGCCGAACGTGTCTGCTTGCACGGTTGTTCGAGCTTTTGCCAAAGCCGGCATAATTTCTAAGGAGCCACATGGAAATGACGGTGACTCTGAGAATGAGGAGGGGGGGGGGGCTATTTGGAAGGCTCGTTTGGGTAATTGTTTAATTCTGACACAGAAGATGAGGAGTTTGAGGGATTTGAAGGTGATGACTTGAGTAAATTGTAAAATGTCTAAATAAAGTACAACCGAACTCAGTTTTGCTTCCGTTGCCTTTTTAAAACATGTTTTTAGCGTGTGGGTGTAGCGAGGAAGAACTATATTTCCCAGCAGTCACTGCGCACCGGAACCCGGAAATAAGCTGCTTCCGGTAGCCAGTGCTATCGCCAGCCGCTCAGCGCCCCCGCGAGCGCTCCCGCTCGGCTCACCGCCGCTCGGCGCCCCCGCTCCCGCTCGGCGCCGCTTGGCGGCGCTCACAAAAGGCGCTCTTGCATTATAAGGCGCCCTGTCTATTTTGGAGAAAATGTTTGACTTTTATGCACGCCTTATAGGCGTGAAAATACGGTACACGGAAAAAGTCTTTAAATATTTAAAATTATATATTTTTTATTCTGTATATTCATTATAATTTCACAACTTTACTACGATACTTGTAAGTGAAAGTGGCTCTCTAAAAACTTTACGTGACACTGATGGAAGGATCCTGCAGTTCAAATCAAAATCCATAATATATCAGAACCGTGTTTCCCAACCTTTTTTGAGCTGCGGCACACTTTGCATTGAAAATATCTCAAGGCACACCACTATCTGAAAATCTTCTAATTTAAAACGGTCACCTATATTAACATTATAAAGTTGTTCTCATCAAAGTTTTATTAACAGCAATCAAATAATCCCCCCAAATTATTCCAAAATCTATTTTTTTCCACACCGATCTAATGCCATCAAAGTTGATGTCCGCAGACCCTGAACAGCTTTCAGTTTGACTGATGTTAAAATAATTAATGCAACGTTTTTTAAACTTACTTTAATTTTTGACTTTTTCTCCCAATATTACGCAAAAAGTCATGTGCTCTCAGAGACTTTACGTCGCCAAAAGTTGATGCCCCTGAAACCAAACAGCTCCTGGCCCACGTACCATAAAAACAGGAAAATGACTTAAATCTCGTAATATTACGACTTTTTTTCCTACCTATATTACTTCAACCACCTAACATTAAGAGAAGAGCCGTTTTGTGCTCTTACAGACTTAAAATTGAAGCCCGGAAAACCAAAGAGCTTCCGGTTTACTTTACATAAAAATAAGCAACAAAATCACTTTAATATCATAATATTACGATTTAAACCTTGTTATGGTACAATTTATGATTTTATGTGCCAGTTTGGGAGGAATTTGAAAATATCAAACTATCAAATATGACTCTGGTACAGTTTTAGCTCGGTACGTCTCAAACAAAAAATATAATAAAAAAATTAAACTGCTGATGCAACACATTAGGTTCAGCTAAAGCCCAAAAGAGAGTTACAGACCATGCTGAAGAGAGAAACACTTGGTAGTTAGATAAAAAATATTTTTTTGGATCAACTGAAACAGACTAACAATTTAAAGCACTGGCAATGAAATTTGTCCAAAGCAAAACGACAATAAAACAGAATCAGTGGTTAAGGGAAAACACCAAAAGATCAGAAGGGAAAGGACTGCATTGTTGGTCATTAAAGCCAAGAGTTAAGTTAAGTTAGAGGAAGGGCAAGGCAAGGCAAGCTTGGTCAGAAGTAGGTATGGGTTCACCTACACTGCTTTCCCATTTGAATCCAGGTACAGCCCCCAGCCTCTCAATAGTTGACGGCTCGGGGTCAGAATCAGTTAAGTCCTTTAAAAGGGAGAGAGACACACATTCACCTTTAAAACAAAGGGTGAATTTGCAGAGATCTACCTGAGGTACCAATTTTATATGCGTCTGAACCCGGACAAATTTGAAGACAAACATTTAAATGTTCATATTACCTCTTGAGTGAGGGACACAAATGTAATACAGTAATACCTTGACATGCGAGCTTAATACATTCTGGGACTGAGCTCGTATGTTGATTTACTAGTATCTCAAATCAACCTTTCCCACAAAAATAACTACCGTATTTTCACAACTATATAACGCACCGTGATAGGGCGCAGTCTCATTTGCGGGTATAGTTTCAGTTTTTTGTCAATACATTGGACGCATCGGGACTGAGCTCGTATGTCGATTTACTAGTATCTCAAATCAACCTTTCCCACAGAAATAAACTACCGTATTTTCACACCTATAAAACGCACCGTGATAGGGCGCAGTCTCATTTGCGGGTAAATTTTCAGTTTTTTGTCAATACATTGAACACCTCGTCCGATAAGGCGCTAGCATGACACTAGGGTAGCGTATGTTATGCTAGCCGCTAGTGTATCTATGTTATGCTAACTGCTAGCATATGTTATGCTATTCGCTAGCGTACCTATGCTATGCTATTTGCTAGCATATGTTATGCTATTCGCTAGCGTACCTATGTTATGCTATTTGCTAGCGTATGTTATGCTATCCACTAGCGTATGTTATGCTATCCACTATCGTATGTTAGGCTTGGCACTAGCGTGTATATTAAAGACAGCAAGAGCAAAACTAAGTTTGATAATGCTTTATTGAGGTCAGAGGTACACTGATATAAACAGTTCGACGTTTAACATGTTAGGCTACACTGTCAGTAAGAATTGTGTAGTCCGGGAACTTGATTCCAGCTTTGGCAAAAGCACGAACAGTGCTGGCCGACACTTGAGCCCAGTCATCCACAATCCATTGTAACTCTCGACATGCATCACTCCAAGCCTTTGATTCTCCTCGCTGTTATATCTGCATCAACAATTCATTCCAAATCACGTAACGTAACTTGTGCGACGCTGCCTGCCTGAATTACAATGTTGGTTATCCGTTAGCAAAGCTGTTAAATTGTGTTCAATCCATGGCTTCAGTCCATTTTCCAAGCGTTCACACCTGCATTGTGTTGTCATTCACGCCAGGCATTTCCTCTGTATGAGAGTGTTTTTTTAGGGTTAAAAGCGCTGCAAGCACACTGAAGTCAAATGTCTAACCACTCCCCTGGGATGTTTTGAATGGATTTACCGTAATGCTTGGAATGCGCGGGGAGGCTATTTTTAGGGTGAACGTCCGCTGGGTTGATCGCAATAAGTAGCGTGCCGAAAAGAAATAAAACCAGCCACTCAAGCGGTCAGGGCCATACAAGAATTGAGTTTAGTCCACAGACAAAACACACCGACTAATTGGGCGCATTGAACATTTTAGAGAAAATTTTAGAGTTTTCATACCCTGTAGGTATGAAAATACGGTAAATAAAATTAATTTGTTCCCACCCTCTGAAAAAACACCAAAAACCAGGATATTACTCTGTTTTTTTCCCCCCACGACAACACACTCGTAAACGGAACAAACAAATTTAAATTAACTTGGATTAATATATACAGACACACTCAAACATACGTTTAATGTAACTTTACACAAAACTGAATTCTATTTTTTTTTAACCTTCGTTCTCTTCAGGTTAGTTGTTTGCCACGCCTCCACCCTCGCGTGCGCTATCGATGGGCTGTTTGCTGTTGTACTATTCCCTTCAAAATATTCCGAATATGATGCACACAAATGTCCTCACAATCGGATAACGCACGACCACTTGCCAACGAGAAGCAGTCTTTTATCAGCGATCGCTCCGCTGCTCATGGGAGCATCAGGGGCGCTGGTTCGCGGCTCCCTTTTCTGGTCGCAACCGCTTTGAACGGCGCCTATGAGAGAGTTGCTACCGGGTATGCTATTGCGGGGAGTTGCGAGCCAGTGCCCCTGATGTTCTTATGAGCAGCGAATGAGAAGTGATATAATACTCCTCGTATTAGATAATAATAACAGGAAATGCAACAGCTGAGCTTACCCACGTATTGATTGTGGGTAATGAAGTTTTATTCTGAGAAAGAGTGCCATTCCCTATCGTCCTTGTGTGCAAGAGTATACTTCGTTACCCAGAAAGCCCTCTTTTTTTCCGCGCATGCGCGTTGTGCGTTTCCTGGTCGCAACTCGTCTGAAGAAATAATTCGGTGCACATAGATATTGTTATACACAAAAGAGATGCAAAAAAGACAGTGCCATGGCCACCTACCTGGCTGGGTCGCATCACGGAATTTTGATCGCATCTCGGGCGAATTATTCGATCGAAATTTTCGTCTTAAGACGAGAATATTGTATGACGAGCGGTCGTATGACTGTAAATCATATTATATTTTACACTACAGTAGGGTCCGGTGAACGCACATATGAAAATATTGGGGTTCGGTAGCTCCAACAAAGTTAAGAACCACTGCTTTAATGCCTTCCCCAGAGTACACAGTTTTTTGGGTCGTGCCCAATGATCGCAGCGTCGAGAGCACCAGACAGCGAGAGAGAGAGAGAGAGAGAGAGAGAGAGAGAGAGAGAGAGAGAGAGAGAGAGAGAGAGAGAGAGAGAGAGAGAGAGAGAGAGAGCGCGCGGTTTGGGACGGCAACTCTCTCACAACATAACAATCATAAAAATAACTTAAATGAATTTAGATTACGATACAAATACTTAATATAAATTTTAATCTTACCTTACACTAAACTTAATTCTAATTCTGTTTTAATTATTTTACTTTTCTTCTTTCGACTTGGCTCTTTTTGCCTCGCCTCCACCTTCACTTTTAGCTGGAGCTTTTCAAAGGAACCTATCTAGGGTTGTATGCTTTTGTCTCACCTCCTAAATATTACAAAAATGACACACACAAATGTCCTCACAGTAGGATAACGCACAACCACGCCAACTTGTCCGGGTGCTCATCTCGTATTGGCGAGCCAGCTCCGTCAGGCGAACACCACTTTGTTCGATTATTTCGTGCATAATATTGATCGTCATCAATGCGCCTTTTCTTTGCACTGCCCTTCATTGCACTTGCTTGCTTTGTATCCATTGTTTTTCCCCTTCATTCTGCACTGACTAACGTGAAAAAACACGGAAAAAATGCAACGCTCTGCCCAGTGCTCATAGATATCTTTACACGAGGGAGATGCAGCAAGAAAGACAGTGCGCTGTTATCATAAGCAGCCTCTCGCGCCTCAGGCACCTGGCTGTCTTGTATGCTCGTATCTCAAATTTCTCTCATGTTGGGGCACTCGTATGTCAAGGTATTACTGTGTTTATATATACGCGTGTTTTTGCGCATATATATGCTAATGTAACTATTGAATAAACAATATGTATAAATGTAACTACAAATAAATCTCCAAATTAACAGCATGAAGCTTGTATAGCATTTTTTGGTCATTTTGTAGAAAAATTACCTTTTTAACAGTTTTATGAAATTGATAAGACAACCCAAATAAATGTGAAAACTACTTGTAATACACAACTGTACCCCTTTCCCCCAAAAAACCTTACTCCAGTTACTTACACCCATCTTCAGCTATAGAATTACAGATGTATTTTGTGGAGTATGGAATGTATTCTTATGCTTTTTGTTAGTCAATAGGTTTATTTAGTGTAGTCACTAGAATAGAATTTTGCATGACCTAGCGGAAATTTCCGTCCGTGACACCTATGAGTTAGGGGCGCGTCATCTACCATGACACACCCATTTCTTTGTTCACATTTTCCCACCTAAAGTTTGTACCTATGTCACATGACCTTTGTCAATAAAACTGGTCGACCTGTTGGGGGGATGCAGGGAGTTCAAACTGGTCAGGCTGGAGGTTAGACGCGCTCCTGGCGCTGGCTGCTCTGACTCCCTCCTTCAGCTGAAGCTAGATAAAACTCATCATGGCCGACTCTGTGTGCTTCCTCTAATTCGAAGTTATTGAATGTTTATGAATTATTTCCAACATATTTTCATTAGTATTGTTCACACCGGTTTGACACCCCTACCCGTAAAAAAATGGACGACAATGTGAATACAAGCTTTCAGAATTTACTGAGCAATTCCGTCAATTTTATATTGAAACAAGACAGAATATGAAAGTATTTCATCTGATGAAAGAACCATGTCTTTTGTTTCACTTTCACCAATATAGGAGGCTGCAATTGCAATTTGAAGACAATGTTATATTAATAACATAACGTATCTTGAGTTTGTTAAAAAGTGATACGTGGTGGCCTTGTAAAATGTCAAGTTACTGAATAGTAGAAGTATTCCGCCCTCAAGAGCGATCACCCTTTTTAAGCGCTTTCACAATTGGATAGATGGCTCCTTAGTCTCAACTGCATTTAGACTGCAGGCTTATCCGATTACAATGTGTTTCGTCTTAAGACCTGATTTTTAGGGCTAGCTGTTCAGACTTTTTTTGTGTCCAAATCAGAATTGTACATGCTCAGACTAGGTGACATTATTGAGCCACCTGACAAGTTATTGTGACAACAAAGGCGTCATCTAGCATGCGTATTGTTTGACATGGTAGGGAACCAACGTTACTATACAATTATATTATGCAGGATAAGGCAATTATACAAGTTAACAGTGACATTGCCATTGTTTATAGGCACCTCCTTGCCGCCTCCGTAGAGTGAACGCTGCGGCTTATCCCAAAGAATTCCGTCAAATAATTCATAAAAGGGGCAGTTTGTCCCCTGTCCCACTTTTGTTGTTGCCATTCTTAATTTCATTACCATATTTTCTCGCATATTAGCCTCCGCGTCTAAGCCGTACACTTAAAATTGCCTTAAAATCGTTGAATGTTACAATTTCTCTCGTATAAGATGGCCCCTGATTCAATATTCATGGTTTTAATAGGGAGTACAAATGTGATACTTTGTTAGCATATTTTGGGTTTCCAGAGCTGTCTTTTATTTCTCCTACTAGTCCCCATTGCACATCTGCTCTCTCCTGTACTGTAATGTCTCCTAGCTCCTCAACTTGCAGGCAGCTGAATTCTTCTTCCAAGGCATCAACCTCACAGTCAGGCTTCATGCATGGGGATCTGTTGATGAAGTACCTTACACTTGTGAAAGAACTTTTTTTGATGATGCTGAAATCAGCTACTTCAGCATGTTTGAGCAATTAGTCCTTCATTGGAATTTTTTCTTTTTGATATTTCACTGCAGTTTTATAAAACTTTCTCACACTTGTGCGGATGGCAGTCATTTTTTTCAGGCATTTCTTGCTCTTGCATGTACTGACGAACGTTCTCACCAATACAAAGTGCTTCATCATTTTTTTCAAATGGAATACTAATCTTCTCATAATCCACTTTCACTTCCAACAAGTCTTTGTCACGCAAAGCCACAGTTTTCATGAACTTTAACATCAGTTTCAGGTAGAAGTATTTCATCAGTCTTCTGAGCTTGTGGATTAGGGGTGCTTCCGACTGTAGTGTCAGATTTCTTCTGTAGTGGAGATTTCTTCTTCGCCTCCTTAAAAAATGACTTTAAGGACTTCCTCAATACAAGGACATGGTCAATACATTGCTTCATTGAAAGCCACCTCGTGGCAACGTATTTCAGGACCTTCAAGCTTGCGTCCCCACACAACTCCGCTTCAATCTTTAACTCCGTCTGACGTCTTGCACTATTCTTAAGATTGTAATAAATATCCACAAGCACATCGTCGAAGTCAACTGGTAGGACATTTGTTGTAATTTTGGCGGCTATGTGAAACAAATGGCAAATACAGCCCGCAAAGAAGATGCGGTCATTCTCTTCTTTGATATAGCTGAAGACCCCGGCTTTCACACCTGACATTACAGGAGCATTATCACTGCCTAGTGCAACACAATTTTCCCAACTGAGATCATATTTCAGCAACTCTGCACTTAGTGTTAAAAATGTTACGGCCATTTGCAGACGCTTCTGTAACCACCGGAACAGATAAGTGATGTTGAGATTTTCTGGTTTCCACTGAAATGTCACAACACTACGGGAAAAAACTTATCCGAGTTGTTGTGTGTGTGAACAATCCTCTTGCATTAGCAGCAATACGACTTGAAATATTCTCTCCGCTTTTTGCAATATTAAGGTTTTGGTCTTTGTGCGGGCGGATGCAGTCTTCCACAATTTTTGAATCCGGAAACATGGCCTTGAATAGAGGACACAATGATCACTCAGCGGCATGTTATGCTCCACAAAAAAAATCGCCCATTTTCATCTCTGCTACACTTACGTTGTGTTGCGCCAAACACGGATATATAATACTGTATTCCATTTTGAACTTTTGCAGGCTGCAGTTGTATTTTTTTTCCAATGGCAAAATATCAGTATCACAGTTCTCTCGTCTTCGCTTGGAAGCCATGGCTACGGTACGTCTATTTTGCTTAAAAATCTATCGAATCTACATCCACGTGACCTAAACGGATGTCACATCTGTTTAGTTTAGGTCACGTGGATGTAGTTTCAATTTGTGCCATCCTCAATCGGCAAATTTTAACTGGAAAAGTTATTAAAAGCAAACGTAACGTTTCGAAAAGCCGATCGCGTCAGACATTGCTTGATTTTTTTTTTTATTCCGTAGTTTTCATAGAAAATGCGAATTTCGTAATTTGCTACAAACTGGCGTAGTAAACTACGGACGATTCTTAGTATTTGGTAGCTCTGCGTCTATATCTTGTTTATTTCATCAGACGAAATATTTTCATATTCTGTCTTGTTTCGATACTTGCTACCCAGACTGACAAGGAAATGCGTTTCTTCCTCACCCTTCCGCGTGCTCCATAAGTGCTCTTAGCCGCACAGTCTTCAGATTGAGAAGAATCTTTTTCATATGCGATATTAAACTCCTTTCCAAATGTAGCTTCAATCGGTCTTGCAGTAACCATGTCCGTCTATAGCTCGTTTCTTTCATCACAGACAAAATAAATACCTTCATATTTTGTCTTGTTTCAATACATGCTACCCACAGACTGACAAGGAAACGCGTTTCTTTCACGCCCTTCAGCATGCTCCACGAGCGCACACAGCCTTCTGATTGAGAAGAATCTTTTCCATATCCGATATGAAACGCCTTTCCAAGTGTGGCTTCAATCAGTCTTGCAGAAATCGTATTTCTGTGCTCTGTGACTGCCACTTTCAATCTGGATGGCCTAAAAATTGGATTTTGGCTGCCAGTCTGACCAGGGCTTAAGTAACTTCTATTCAATAATCCTTCGTTTTTCGCAGATAATGTAGACCAGACATGGCCGTGATAATCGAAAAACCGCGAAGTAAGATTACCCCCATTATTACCACGTACCATACTGCATGTTTTCACGCCTATGCGAAAATACAAGTACAGAAGTATAATTATCAAGAAGTATATTCATCCAATATCCCAGTTCCAGGCATATGAAGACTATCATTTATTAATATCTAAATATAATCTATAAATTTTAAAAATGTAACTACTTTAAGTACCGTACTCACTGAAAATAGTTCCTCTCTGCTTGATTTAAATAATTAAAAAACAGGTTCTTGGATCTTAAGTCCAAGTCCTCTGTCAAATTTGAGAGGCATGTTTCTTGTACAAATATTGCTTTTGTTGTGGTCTTGACAGTCAAGACAATTGCCAAACTCAATGGCAGCAACATCATCAGTCTCCTTCCGAGTGGCGCCCTGCAGTGTGTTGACAACCTCGTGTCATGCCAGCTTCACGGCCGTATCTATGGCATGAATCCATCATAATGCTGGTTCATTTTTATATTCCCTGGTGTAAGGGTGTCTTTGTACACACGAGAATTTGCAGTTTCGCACCTCGGAAGATACGAGCTTCGGGCGATGAACAACGGCACATCAGCGCCGGTGGCCAAGGAAAGCAGCAGCAGAGAATAACGGTTGCTGCAATGTGCAGCATTGCAACTTGGGCGGAGAGACCAGCCGCTACACCTCAGACCTCTTCACCTCACGAGAATTTATTTTTGCAGCAAACAGATCGCCACAAAACGCATGTATCTCCAGCCTTCACTTCCCATGTCTGACTTTTAACCTTTTAACATTAAAATGGTTACTACCAGCTGAATTCTTTTATGCCACAATGGCGTGCTACTCCTTTAGCATATCAAGTAACGTCAATATTTAGGAGGCATTTTTAACGCAGACAACAAATAAAGGCAAAATTCACTCGCAACAAAAGAGGAAATGGCAAGACGAATGCCTCTAGGCACTATATTAAATGATATTTAGGGCAACCATTCTCCCTTTATTGTAGATTCCTTCTTCGGCGTTGAGAAATGAAGCGCTGCCCAGACTTCCTCCATTTTTCTTGTCTTCCGGTTACAAGTTTTAGCGTAGATTTAGACATTTTTAATAACTTTTATATATATACACCTTAGCAAAAATCTGCGATGTAGTGAAGCCGCAAAAGTGAAGAAGGATCACAGTACCAATTTTTATTGTTTTGCAGATGCCTTGTAGTGCCCATTAGTGGAGGTCTTAAAAAAGAAAAATAATCTTGTCTTCTAGAAAGGAGAGCAAATATTAGAAAGGGCGAAGGCTTAAATTCTAATTAGCATAACTGCTGCATATTTCTGTTCCCTGCATTACATACGGATGTCCTAGCAGATGATTATTTTCAGATTTGAAGAAGAGGGCTATTTGGTGAGGCCTGCACAATGCATGTTTATATGTGGTCTAATGCTCAGTGTGGCTCCTTGATGAATATACAACTGCACACATTTGTTTTCCTTGTTTGTTCGTGTCTTACTGACCTTCTCAGAGGGGTCCCTCAAGGCACTGAGATCCTCATCATCCTCATCCAATATTTTAAGCGGTTTTTTAGGAGTCTTCTTTCCTTTGGAGTCTCCTTTACCCTCAAAGTTCTGGGGGAGGAGTGAGGTTCACATTAAAGTATTTGCTGTGATTTGTGCCACCTATTGTTAACCCAGATTGTGCAGATTGTTGATAGTCCCAAACACAGACAGCAGCAAAAGATATAGCAAGGTGTGTTTTCTTATGTTAATTTCAAAGAAAATTCAATAGACTTTTCACCCCATAGATATACATACACAAAACAAGCCACAAGTTTGGACACACCGTTTTCAATGCAACGCAACCCCATTGATAAAGCAAGAAAGTTCACTAATTAACATTGATGAAACATAGCCGTGAAGTGAAAATAATTTCTGGTTACGCCTACTTAAAGTTCATCAAGAAAATGACATATCACGAAAAGCAGTCATCAGAGAAAAGAGTGGCTACTTTAAAAGGAACTAGAACAGTGTTTTTAGTCATTTCAATTTTTTGCTTGGTAAACAATTCCATCTGTTCAATCATAGTTTTGATACCTTAGGAACCAGATTCTGTGTGATCTGTGTGATTGTATGTGCAGTATGTGCCATTTATACCGACATAATTCAATACAGTGGTACCTCGACATACGATCTTAATCCGTTCCGGGACTGAGCTCGTATGACAAGTTTCTCGTAACTCGAGGTAAAGTTTCCCATTGAAATGAATGGGAAACAAATTAATTCGTTCCAACTCTCTGAAAAAAACACCAAAAACAGGATATTGGATTGAAAAAAATGTTTTATTTCTTATAATTCGCCATATATTGACAAAGTAATAAATAACGAGTGGTTTAATAGAAATAAAGTGTTTAATCTAACTAAAATTGGGCGGATTTCGCCGAGGGGAGAGAGAGACGCACAAAAGGGGCGGGGGGCTTCGGTTTGTTTTCAACACGACGCACTCGTAAACAGAACAAACACTCCACCCTCACGTTCGCTATCCATGGGCTGTTTGCTGTCGTACTATTCCCTTCAAAATATTCCGAAAATGATGCACACAAATGTCCTCACAATCGGAGAACGCACGACCACTTGCCAACGAGCAGCAAGCAGTCTTATCAGCGATCGCCCCGCTGCTCATGCGAGCTACAGGGGCGCTGGCTAGCGGCTCCTTTTAGCTTGTAGCATCTGTGTTTGCATCCCCTCGAACGGCGACTATGATAGAGTTTCTACCGGGGATGCTGTTGCGAGCCAGTGCCCCCGATGTTCTTATGAGCAGCCAACGAGCAGAGTCTTTTATCAGCGATCGCCCCGCTGCTCATGGTAGCTTCGGGGGCGCTGGCTAGCGGCTCCTTTTAGCTTGTAGCATCTGTGTTCGCATCCCCGGGGATGCTGTTGCGAGCACGAGTATACTTCATTACCCAGAAAGCCCTCTTTTCCCCGCGCATGGGCGTTGTGCGTTTCCTGGTCTGAATAGCTCATCCGGTGCTCGTAAATATTGTTATACGTACACGAAAGATATGCAAAAAAAAATGCCATGGCCACCTGGCTTGGTCGCATAACGAAATTTTGACCGCATCACGGGCGAATTATTCGATCGAAATTTCCCCCGTAAGACGAGCATTCCGTATGACGAACGGTCGTATGACGAGGTACCACTGTACATGAGATCGGTGAAGGGCAGTTGTCTTTAAGCTAACAGACGCGTATAAGCCGCACCCTGAAAGTTGCCTTGAAATTTTTGACTCCATATTCATGGTTTTAATAAGGAGTACAAATGTGTTACTTTGAAGGGAAATTCTTATGAAAAATCATCACGTGGTATTTCTGAGATAATGTATGAATCAAAAACGCATTATTAGGGTCAATATCATAAGGAAGTTATTATGCCGGTCTTTGTAAATGCAAAATATCAAATTATTCAATTTGAAAAAAGAAATAAGTGTATCTTGATGAGAACCTGATGCTTTTAAATGACAAATTAAAAAAGAATTACCAGAAGTTTAAGATGTGGCGGCCAAATTGCTTCTAATGTCGAAATATATCGATTTTTTCGATGGTTCATATTACTACAATAGAACATAAAATAAATATTTTTTAAAAAATCTGTGGAATTTTGTTTTATTTCATAATCACAAATGTACAATCGTTTCCTTTCTGTGTTCCGAAAGAGGGTGTTGTTTGCACGTAGACAAATTCAAAAAGGAAGTAACGTAAGCACAACCAGGATATATGCCCATAGCGCTATAAGCAGTGTTCACCAAGTCTCTGGGCGCAATAATAGAATACACATTACGCAGGTATCAAGGTTTATATTTTGACGCAAGACCTTCGATCAGCCCTAACTATTGTGGTGTGGTGACAACGCTATGGTCAGAGCACGTACCTACGGTAACATGGTGGCGCCCCTAGGGAGCAATAGCAGACAAGCAAGTGTACTCCGGTTTGGCCAGTCTGAGATCCTACAGTAAGATGGCCGTACCCCAAGCGAGCAGTGACGGGAACGTTTTATGCAAGTTACGCACGTTTTTTTCTTGAAATTCATTCATAGATGTCAAAATAAACTTTCTGTTTATCCTTTCTCGATTTTGAAATAAATGAAAGTATCGTCCGAACTCCTGACGTCACACACCGACGCAAGGGCGCCACCTTGAAGTGAGGTCAATGTGTCGCGGCGCCGGCAATTTGCAGTTTTTTTAAGCCGTACCCTCGATTCAGTCAAAACTTTTTTTGTCCCACAAAAGCGTCTTATATTCAAGTAAATACGGTACATTAAATTTGAGGACAAATAAGTATGGACGTTCCAAATGCTGATTGTTTTTCCAGCGATGTTTACCAGTGCCTAATAAAATGCTCAACAATACTTTTTTTCGTGGCTTGATCCCCTTCAGGATAAACTACGTCTTTAACTACGTCACGCAGCCTTATTCTCGCTTTGCTGTTATGAAATGGAAGGATCATTTTGCACCGTTTTTTTTAAACGTTTTCACAGACCTGTTCTTTCCCCTTTGATTTTTTTAGGAAGTCTTCCACTGCATCTACAGCCTGCTGGAAGCGTTTGCCTTTATTTATCTTAATCATCTCCTCTTTGTGGGCATGATATGGCTTCAACTGTTCCACTTTGATCCATGCACTGGAACAGATGTGATCATATTCATTAGTTTAAGAGGGAATAGTGAGTTCAACCCGATCATTAACAAATTTATACTTACTGATCTTCAGTTCCAAAGAATTTCACGAAATGGCATTTTTTCCCCCTTGGTTTTTTTAGATCTTTGGGTGGGCTCACAATCTAAAATGAAAAAAAAAAAAAAAACATGCAAGACACAGGGGCATTTCTTATTTGCTATCATTTAAAGGGCGTCTCCCATGGTGGTTAACATCAATAAATGATTTGATTCTGTAAAATTAGTGTTAACGCCACCAAATTAGATTTTGAAAAATTTCTAATTGTAACATTTAATAACGCTTCAAAGTGGGGAGGGGGTTAAAATAAGCGTGCCCCATCAGGTCTCAGATGCTATAGGCATCATATCCGATGAGTGTGCTCAAAATGTGTATAATTAAAAGCCTTATAGCCAGTGAGCAGCAAGGAGCAACTTCAGGAAGCTCGCAAGCAAGCGGAGTCTTTCAAATTCATGGTGGTCCATATATTTGCTGACCTCTCCTGTGCAGCAAACACCACAGCACTGGTCAAGAAGGCGCAGCTACATTTCTAGAGAGTACTCAAAGAGCAACTCAACACCAACCGGCTGATAAATGTCTACCAGTCAGCCATTGTGAGCTTGCTGACCTATACCAGTGTGGCACTCAAGCTGTACAGAGCCAGACAGGAAAAGAGTTCAAAGTGTGATCAACAAAGCTCAAAAGATCACCAGCTGCCCCCTACCTTCCCTGTCCACCACCTACATATCCAGGGCCTAGGAAGGGCAAAGTACATCACAAAAGACAATACACATCCTGGCTTCCACCTGTTCAACCTACTGCCCTGGTAGGCACTACAGGACCATACAGGCCAAAACAAACAGACGCAGGGATAGTTCCTTCCCAAGAGGCATCACCATACTCAAGTCGAGTTTTGCACCAAACCTAATCTGGACTATCACTGCACTATGAAAAGCCAAAACACTTCCAGATGCATATCAAAAAGTAAGGTCAGACGGTCCCCTCGGTCTTAGATCACGGTAAAAGATCACGAAATGTAATTTCGGTTGGGTTTTTCTTTTTTTTCTTCTCTTTTTGTATGGACAAAGGCAGGAAAATTATTTAACATGATTTTTTTTAATTGTAAACAATCAAAATTGTGTAAATAAAAAGTGACCCTTTGGGTGATATTTCAAATAAATTAAATTATTAGCATCATATTTGCTTGCAACGAAGTAAAAGCTTCGCGTCTTATAACCTTGGCTAGTCTAAACAAAGAGGAGCCAGAACGCCCTGGACTGCTGGGAGCTGCACCTGCGGCTCCTGCCTCCACCACCGACACTCCCCAAGGTCTAATGGTGAACCTGACATTTATTTGGTCCTTCTGTGTAACACTCTGATTAAGGCGGAAGTAACATGCCGAAACATGTCAGGGAAAAAAAACAACCTGGAGGGGAAAAAAAAGAAAAAAAACACCATTGTCTGTTATAAACAAACCAGTCAAAACTGTCTTTTCCTCTTTATTTGTGCGTTAATTTCTAATGGCAAACCTGACAAACATCAAACACATACGAGGGCTGAGATAGTGTTGGGGGGATTGGAGACTAACATGGGGGCTCAGTTTGACAACAGAGTAAATAAGGAAATTGGGAAGCCAATGGCGTTGCAGTGTTTATATTGTGGTAGGGTCAGCTGAAAAACAAAGTCGAAAAGGAGATTTTTGCTCTAACTTAAAATCAGCACTTAAGTTCTCACTCTGTGCATGTTTTTAACACTCATCTTCAAACAGATTTAAAGTATTTGTAAACAAATCCTAAAAAAGACTAAATCCTTCCTTGAATTCCTAACAATGTTTTTATAGGTAAAATTAAATATTTTTTTACCTTTCCAGGCCATGGTGGATAGCGGCCAAGTTTCCCCCTGGAATTAAGACATAATCATTATGCAAAGTATTTAGAAAGGTATCATTTAAAATTACAGTACAGGCATCAAATAGCTATTATAGTTGTTGTGGGGTCTTACAATAACAGACACGATGTGACCAAGGGGCAATTAAGCCATGTATCTTTGTTATAACAATTTTCAATTTCAAATACAAACCAAATTAGCCAGCAGAAATACGAGCTAAAGGCATTTCCTGTCTCATATATTAAAATGAAAGCACACAATTGCTGAAATTATTAATTTTCAATCTGATGCTTCGACTGAAAAATTATATTTTAATCGAGGCCATCTGATGGTAAAGTGGTTCACACGCCGGACTTAGGTGCGGGCAAGCATAGGATGGATTCCTGTTCGGTGGCACTGATTGGGAATGCAAATGTTTGTCTGTCTCTGTGTGTGCCATACGGCTGACCGGTGACCAGTCTATGGTGTAGTCTGCCTTTTGCCCTAGTCGGCCGGGAAAGGCTCCGGAAACCCCCGCAACCCTTACAAGGATGTGCAGTATGGAAGATGAATGAATGAATCTTAGTCAGTTCAATAGGTATTTGAACACCCTGCTATATTGCAATTTCTCCCACTTAGAAATCATGGAGGGGTCTGAAATGTTCGTCATAGGTGCATGTCCACTATGAGAGAGATAACCTAAGAAAAAAAATCCAGATCTCACAATGTATGATATACATTTTTTTTAAGTTTATTTATGTGATACAGATGCCAATAAGACAACCTCACAATCCTTGCGAGGATGGGTGGTATGGGTGATAAATGAATAAATTTTTGAATGTACAAGTTCCTGTGACAACTGGCTAGCACGTCCGCCTCACAGCTCCGAGATCGTGGGTTCAATCTCTGTCTGGCGGGATTTGACAATGTGTGGAGTTTGCCTTCGAGGGTTTTCTTTGGGTACTCCGGTTTCCCCCCCACATCCCAAAAACATGCATTGTAGACTGGTTGAAGACTCTAAAATTTAGAGTCTTTAAATTGACCATAGGTATGAGTGTGAATGGTTGTTTGTCTCATTGTGCCTTGCGATCGGCTGCCAACCGATTCTGTGTATCCAACGCCTATTGGATACTAAAATAAGGAATACTTGTTAAAAAATAAATAATTTGGATAAAACAGAGAAGGCGCTGTAATGTAATTGCAATTGGAGCCGCAGAGCCAGCGCATGCTCTCGACAGAAACTTGCGTTGGTTTCGTTGAATGTAGTCAATGTGGCGCTTTGCTTTCATACGAGAGCAAAAAGACTGGCACCTCGACGCTGAGCAGGCATTTAAACAGTTGAAATCATCAGCCCGATCTTACCTCCAATCTATACATACCACTATTTCTGAGAATGTTTGTGGGTGTGTGTGTGTATGCGTGTCCTTGAGGTCTGGGTGTAATGGAGACAAGTCCGATTTGAATGCGGTTTTAACTAAAAGTTGGCAAATTTACGCCTCTGGGGATGGACCACAGCTGATTTTCGAATTTGGAGCCTATCCCAGGTGACTCCGGGCCAAACGCGGGGGACACCCTGAATCGGTGGCCAGCCAATCGCAGGACACAAGGAGATGGACCACCATACACACTCACACCCATACCTAGGGGCAAATTAAAGTGTTCTATCAGCCTACCATGCATGTTTTTGGAATGTGAGAGGAAACCGGAAGACCCGGAGGAAACCCACGCAACCCACAAAACCCCAACATGCAAACTCCGCACAGGTGGACGTGACTTCGATTTGAACCCAGGACCCCAGAGCTGTGAGGCCAACGTGCTGACCACTCGCCCCACCGGGCCGCCCTCCTTTTCGACATATTCCTCAAAATCGGTGGTGCTCAAACTTTAATGCTCAAAGATCTACTTTTCAAGGACCCAACTTTACCCGATGCTCTGCAGTTACGATGTCTGCTGATGCCAATAAAAACCCAAAGTAGTGGAGGCAGGTAGTAATCATGCTTGGACAGCGATGGCGCTGTTTCCCCGCTCAAGTCCCATATCAAATTTGATTTATTTTGATACTTTGACTTGATTGAATTGAACTGCTGAATTGCTTCTCATATCATATCTGTACATTTTGCTTGATTGATTTGAAGTACTGAACTTCTTCTGTATCATACCTGTACATAATTATATACACGTTTGCTGTGCTATGCATGTGACTGAAATTTTCCTTTCTCATCTAACCCATTTTCAAAAGACATTTTTTATAGCGCAACAACTGTCTTTTGGTTCTAAACAAGCAGGGGGCGACCGGCAAACCCGGGCCCCCTGCTTGTTAAGAATATAAAGTCATTCTCATCAAAGTTTTATCAAAAGGAATCTAAGAAACACAAAAATGTATTTTAATATCTAATTTTCCCGACAGTATTTTATGTAAAAAGAAGTAACGTACCGATGTATTCCCGTAATTTTATAACCTTTTCTCCCAAGATTACTTCAATCTCTTAATATTAAGTGAAAAGCAGTTTTGCGGTCACAGAGACTTTACATCTCATAAACTTGGAAGTTGACGCCTGTGAAAGCAGACAACTTCCCGTTCACATTATGTTTAAAAATAAGCAAAAAACGACATTGATCTTGCACTACTACGATTTCAATCCTGAAATATAACAATATAGACTTATTTTTTTCATACCTCAAGTTAAATCCGGCAACAATGCTAATTTTCTATCGGAATAAAATAATGTACAGTGGTACCTCAAGATACGAGCTTAATTCGTTCCGGGACTGAGCTCGAATGTTGATTTTCTCGTAACTCAAACGAACGTTTCCCATTGAAATGAACTAAAAACAAATTAATTTGTTCCAACCCTCTGAAAAAACAGCAAAAACAGGATATTGGATTGGAAAAAATATTTTATTTGTTCTAATTCGCCATCTATTAACAAAGTATCAAATAACTAGTGGTTTAATAGTATACTAAAATGTGTTTAATAGAACTAAAATTAGACGGATCTCGCAAAGGGTAGAGAGAGAAGGACAGAGAGGGGGTGAGGGTTGGTTTACTTTTTTCACGGCAACGCGCTTGTAAGATAACAAACAAATTTAAATGAACTTGGATTACGATGCAGACACACAAAATAAATTTAATCTAACCTTACACTAAACTTAATTCTAATTTTGTTTTACATTCTTATACCTTTCTTCTCCCAGCCGGGTTGGCTCTGTTTGCCCCGCCTCCACACTGACTTTCAGTAAATATCGAGGGTTGTTTGAGTTTGTATTCCCTTCAAAATATTCCGAAAATGATGCACACAAATGTCCTCACAATAGGATAACGCACGACCACTTGCCAACGAGATAAATATTTGCCCGAAATTTTACTCGTATCTCAAATTTCTCGTATGTCGGGCCACTCGTATGTCCAGGTACCACTGTATGTCTTGGCAAGTAATACAGCGGCCCGCGCACAGAGGTTGGGAAACACTGATATAAAACCTAAATGAAAACAACATGTGTATCCCATGTTGTATATTGTGGGACGGGTTTAACCTTAGCAATACTATATGGTCATGTTTTTGGAAAAAATATTGGAGGCTTAATTGTCCCCCCCACCCCCTTTGTTCTCTTACTGTACAAATCCCTCACGTTAGTAGATGATTGCCAACGATAAACACACAAAAAGTGTTACGAGGCCAGCTTTATAAGCTGCTTGCCATATTTCGAAATGATTATATTACATGAATAAGAACACTATTTTAACCACGAGCAAAACGTCAAATGTTCCTAATGAAGCAAGTGATACATAAAACACTTCGAACGTCAACACGTTCGTGTAACCTAGATTTCCGTTTGGGCAACTGTGCTTGAACACCCTCTTTCAATCGGAGTACATTATACAACCAGGCCGACCTCGATAGAAACTTGAAGGGGATGTAAAGTAAATTGGAATAGAAAGGACCAAAACCCATAACACGGAATTTAAATAAAACGACGCCATTATATGATCATCTGTTAGTTTTTTTCCGCTAACGTTAGCAAAGAGCTAGCCGCGAATGTTGAGTCAGCTTGGATAAAAAAATGTTTTGAGTTGTCCGTAAACTAAACGAGTGACGGTGTTGGTTATTTCTTAAATCATGATTGGTTTGTGATTGCCGAACTATAAAAACAAAGTGCATTAAATTACTGTAGACCGCCGCGAATAAGAGTGGCGTGTTTTATCGTGAAAATTATATCTCACCAGACCAGGTCGCCGATTCTCAGATGCACCGTCGCCATCTTGCAACTCTAATAAAACGTCGCAACGAATGAGAGGAAAAGACAACACTCCACACACCCACAAATCACGAAGGGAAGCCCCGCCCTTCATACCTACGCTCGGGCGCCATTGGCCGAGACGTATTATGGTCTTTTTCCATTTGATGAATCGCTTGCATAAAATTAGACCAGTCGATGGTAATATAGCGGACACAATGAATATTGCACATAGTGGGTAAATTACATTGCCAGCATCAAATTGTCTTCATGAGATATTGAATAGTTTCAGAAAATCAGAATAAGACAGTTGCTGTTAAACAGCTACATCTGCTTATTTTCTAAATAAGAAGAGTAAAGCTTTATGTTCCTCTAAAAAGGTCTGTGTTGTTTTAAACTTTACACTTATGAGTTAAGAAGGTATGTTTGTCATAGGGAACAACGCAAGTTTGCATGGCAGTAAACAAGTTGTCTGGGAATTTTGTCCACTTCGTAATTAAAACCGAAGGTAGCAACAATATAGAGCGAGGGTGCCCAAACTAAGGCCTGTGGGGCAACTTCGGTGTGCTGCCCAAATATTATTCATTCATTCATCTTTCATACCACCCATCCTCAAAAGGGTTGCTGGAGTCTAACCCAGTTGTATTCGGGCAAAAGTCAGCCTACACCCAAGACTGGTCACCAGTCAGTCGTAGGGCACACAGAGAGACAAACGACCACCCACTAACCATCCGCCCAATCATATCGACACCAGCGGGAATTGAGCCCGCGCCTGCCCGCACCAAAATCAGGCGAGTGAACCACTACAAAACGAGGCGGCTCAAATATAATTGGCAAATGATAAATATATTAGGGTGGCCCGACGGATGAGTGGTTAGCGTTTCGGCCTCACAGTGGGAGACCTAGGTTCAAATCCAGGTCGATCCACCTATGTGAAGTTCACATGGTCTCCACCGGCCTGTGTGGGTTTTTACTGGGTACTCCGGTTTCCTCCCATATTCCAAAGACATGCATGGTAGGCTGATTAGACACTCTAAATTCCCCCTAGGTATGAGTGTGGGCGTGAATGGTTGTTTGTTTCCTTGTGCCTTGCGACTGGCTGGCCACCAATTTGTCCCGCACCTCTGGCCTGAAGTCAACTGGGTTGGCTCCAGCACCCCCCGCGACCTTAGTGAGGATAAAGCGGTTCAGAAAATGAGATGAGATAAAAATATTATTGAACATGGCCTGCAGAAAAAGCTTAAATTCAGTCTTTATTCTTTTGCAGTACTCAGGTCAATACTAGATGGAGAAAGCCACATAGACTCCCACACCTCTCCATTAGCTAAGGGGTCAAAAAACCAACGTTGTGACTGTGTAGAATTTTAATATAATACAAGAATACACCTATATCTTTAAAAAGAAAAAGTCCACTATGGGCGGCCCGGTGGAGCGAGTGGTTAGTGCGTCGTCCTTACAGCTCTGGGGTCCTGGGTTCAAATCCAGGTCACGTCCACCTGTGTGGAGTTTGCATATTCTCCCCGGGCCTGTGTGGGTTACCTCCGGGTACTCCAGTTTCCTCCCACATTCCAAAGACATGCATGGCTGATTGGACACTCTAAACTGCCCCTAGGTATGGGTATGGGTGTGAGTGTGCATGGTTGTCCGTCTCCTTGTGCCCTGCGATCGGCTGGCCACTGATTCAGGGTGTCGCCCGCCTCTGGCCCTCAGCTGGTATAGGCTCCAGCACCCCCGTGACCCTAATTAGGATAAAGCGGTTCAGGAGATGAGATGAGAAAAAGACCACTGTTGAAAATTTAACTATCCTGTTACGCTTTTTGGGAGTCTCTGGAGTCTTTATCTTTGTTCTGAAAACTTTTTTTCAGTATTATAAATATAGACTCTCTATATCAGTGGTCTCAAACTCGCGGCCCGCGGGCCAACTGCGGCCCTCGGGACGATAATTTGCGGCCCCCGTCTTAATATGAAAGATTAATGTTTGTGCGGCCCGCAAGATTGATATGAATGACACTTGTTGTGTTCGGAGCTGAATGAACCAATCACGGTGAGGTATACGGCTCTGGAGGGCGGGACATCGGCTGGGCTGTCCAGTGCCTCGCTCACTCACTCATTCATTCCTCCAATCAGCTGGGAGGAGGAGAAGCTGTGAAGCCGATCACTCCGCTCGGCGCGCACACTCCTCCGCTGCTCTCAGCATAGAACTGAATGAGGCGCTATGATCCGTGATCCAGCCTGTGTCAGTGTCTGTAGCCATCTCCGCGAGTGAAACTGAAACTTAACAGTAAGTGCGTTAACATGACACTTGAGAAATTCGGAGAACTGCCGTAACCCAATACGATCGTTGAGCGAAAGGGCGCATGAGCCACAGACCCGCACGACTGAAAGTTAAAATTCAACCCGAGACTCATTCCAAGTGGAAACATATTACAGAGCCCCAGAGATGTCTCTTTCAAAGCCTGCCGTGAAGAGAAAGGTCAGTGATGGGCACAGACAGTTTCAAGAAAAGCGGGGAGTGCAATATTTCTTTGTTGAACACAGGGGCACCCCGACGTGTCTCATTTGCACTGAAAAAGTTGCGGTGCACAAGGAATACAATTTGAAACGTCATTATACTACGAGACATGCTGAGGAGTACGAAAAATACCAGGGAGATGAGCGAGCCAACCAGGTTGCCAGTCTTAAAACACGTCTTCTGAGGCAACAGGATTTCTTCAAGAAGGCTACCAAAGACAGTAATGCAGCAGTCGAAGCTAGCTACGCCGTTTGTGAGTTGATTGCTAAAGCAGGAAAGCCATTCACAGAAGGAGAATTTATCAAAAAGTGCATATTACAGGCTGCACATATTGTCTGTCCAGAAAAGAAAAGTCAGTTCAACCACATCAGCCTTTCTGCCAACACCGTGGCAGAGTGCATTTCTCACCTGTCAAGTGACATTTATGATCAACTGTGTGAGAAAGCACAATGTTTCAGTGTATATTCAGTGGCTCTTGATGAGACCACAGACATCACAGACACTGCCCAGCTCGCAATATATGTCCGTGGTGTTGATGACAATTTTGAAGTAATGGAGGAGTTGCTCACAGTAATTCCAATGCATGGCCAGACCACCGCTAAGGAAATATTTCGCCAGCTGTGTGATGCCATTGAGAATGCTGGTTTGCCATGGAAGAGCTTTGTTGGAATAACAACCGATGGAGCCCCATCAATGACAGGGAGGAAGAATGGACTGGTAGCACTTGTTAAAAAAAAACTGGAAGAGGAGGGTGTGGAGGAGGCCATAGCTCTGCATTATCCATCAGCAGGCCCTTGCAGCAGATGCCTGAAGTTTGACAATGTGATGTCTGTCGTGTGAAATGCATCAACCAAATCAGATCCAGGGGTTTAAAGCACAGAAGGTTCCGTGCTTTTTTCGAGGAAATGGAGTCAGAATATGGGGATGTGCTCTACTTCACTGAGGTACGTTGGCTCAGCAGGGGAAACGTGTTGAAGAGATTTTTTGAGTTGAGAGCAGAAGTAAAAGACTTCATGGAGATAGACGGGGTTGCTGTTCCTGTGCTAAGTGATCCCAAATGGCTCATGGACTTAGATTTTCTTGTTGATATCACACATGAGCTTAATGTACTGAACAAGAAGCTAGAAGGCAAGGGGCAACTTGTCAGTGCTGCCTATGACAACGTGAGAGCATTCTGCACTAAACTTGTGTTATGGAAAGCCCAGCTCTCTCAGACAAACCTTTGCCATTTCCCAGCATGCAAGGCTCTCGTAGATGCAGGCACACCATTCAGTGGTGAGAAGTATGTTGAGGCCATTTCGAAGCTACAGGAGGAATTTGATCACAGATTTGCAGACTTCAAGACACACAAAGCCACATTTCAAATTTGTGCGGACCCCTTCTCCTTTGATGTGCAAGATGCCCCTCCTGAGCTTCAAATGGAGCTCATTGACCTGCAGTGCAACTCTGCACTCAAAGCCAAGTTCAGGGAGGTGAGATGGAGAAGCAGACAAGCTTGGGCAATTTTTGAGAGAGTTGACCCCCAGCTTCCCTGAACTTTCCTGAATGTTCAAGCGGACCATGTGCCTTTTTGGGAGCACATACTTGTGTGAGAAGCTCTTCTCCACCTTGAACTTCAATAAGTCCAAGTACAGGTCCAGACTTACTGATGAGCATCTTCAAGCTCTACTGAGGGTCTCCACTGCTTCCTCCCTCAAGCCAAATGTGACTCAGCTATGTGAGAAGAAGCGCTGCCAGGTCTCTAGCAGGAAGAAGTAGGCAAGAGAAGCCGTGTTCAGAATATTTCATATTCAATGTTCCATTCAAGTTCAGAAAGTTAAAGGTTAAAGAGCTGTAAATACAGACATATGAAACGGAATAAAAATAATTAGTTTTCTCTACTTAGCCAGCCAGTGTATATCTAATGCTCATTATTATTATTATTATTATTTTTATTACTGATTTATTTATTTTTTATTCATCTTTAAGTTAATTTATTTAATTCATTATTTTTTGTTAAAAAATAAAGATATTTGATAACGTTGGAATGTTTTATCAGCGCTTTTCTTGTGGAAATCCTGATGCGGCCCAGTCTCACCCAGACTCTGCCTCTAGCGGCCCCCAGGTAAATTGAGTTTGAGACCCCTGCTCTATATACATCGCTTATCGCTTATTCTCACAGATGTTGAAACCTATCCCAGCCAACTTTGGAGAGTAAATGGGGGACCCCCTGAATTGGTTGTCAGTCAATCACCAGGTACAATGAGACAAAACCATTCACGCACACACTCACATCGGGACAATTTAGAGTTTTGAACCAGCGCACTATGCATGTTTTGGTGGAATACTAGAGGAAACTGCAGTACCTGGAGAAAACCCAAGCAGGCACGGGGAGAACATACAAATTCCACACAGGAAGGTCGGAACCCACAGGGATTGAACCCTTAATCTCAGAACTGTGAGGCACACATGTTAACCACTCTTACCACTTCTGCCCCTTACCAGACACAGCACCATGCAAAAGTATACCCCTTGTCTTTTATAATTTAGCTAGATTTCAACACGTATGATTTAAATATTTTACCTTTAAATCTGATGAATAACAAATGTCATTTTTAGATCAAGAATTAACGCACCGACAAGAGGACAATTATCTAAACAATATTTAAAATTTTCAATTAAAAGATGATTGTTGAGTTGTTTGACCAAAAACCAGTTTCCTCTTAATATTCTTCATAACTAGTGACCAGTATCTGACTCTAATAGCACTAACTTTGATAAACTGAAGAAAAGCTCCAACAGCTTTCCAAAGAAAGAAAACAATATACAGCCGTATGAAATAGTTTGGGGACCCCAGATCATTGTCAAGATTTTCCTTTATAAATCATTGGTTGCTAGGATCACCAATTTCAGCTAAATATATTATAGAGAAGACAAACACTGTGATATTTGAGAAGTGAAATGAAGTTTATGGGATTTACAGGCAGTGTGCAATAATTACTTAAACAAAAGTCGGCAGGGTTTTTTTTTTTTACTTCAGTGCTGAGTCCTAGTAGCAAGCGGAGGACAGTGGAGTGGCTTCCGCTTGCAAATTTCAGCGTGGATTTTCACATTTTTATGAACTTAATTTTTTTTTTTTTTTTTACTTCAGTGCTGTGTTCTAGTAGCAGGCGGAGAATGGGCGAGTGGCTTATGCTTGCAAGTTTCAGCATGGATTTTCACATTTTTATGAACTTAAAAAAAAATATTTATCTCATCTCATCTCATTTTCTGAACCGCTTTATCCTCATTAAGGTTGCAGGGGGTGCTGGAGCCTATCCCAGCTGGCTCCGGGCTAGAGGCGGGGGACACTCTGAATTGGTGGCCAGCCGATCGTAGGGCACAAGGAGACAGACAACCATGCACTCTCACACCCATACCTAGGAGCAATTTAGAGTGTCCAATCAGCCTACCATGCATGTTTTTTGAAATTTGGGAGGAAACCGGAGTACCCGGAGGAAACCCTCGCAGGCCCGGGAGAACGTGCAAACTCCACACAGGTGTACATGACCTGGATTTGAACCCAGGACCCCAGAGCTGTGAGGCCGAAGCACTAACCACTCGACGCACTAACCACTTGCCCCACTGGGCCGCTCAATTTATGTATTTATTTATATATTTTACTTCAGTGCTGAGTTCTAGTAGCAAGCGGACAGGGGAGTGGCTTCCACTTGGGAGTTTCAGCGTGGATTTTCACATGTTTATGAACTTCCCCAAAAATGTAATTAACCCAAAAAAAATTCCACCAGAAAAAAAACTCAATATAGTGAAAACGCGATAGTTGAAGCCACGATATTCAAGGGATTACTGTACTGGACGGTCCGTCAAACGGACGCTCCGTCGCCGGACAGTTCGGCGACCGGACACTTCGTCGCCGGACAGTTCAGCGACCGGACACTTCGTCGCCGGACAGTTCGGCGACCGGACACTTCGTCGACGGACAATTCGTCGCCGGACACTTCATCGCCAGACAGTTCGCCTAACCTTAACCACTAACCTTAACCACTATTAAAGTAGACAAAGGAAATTCACATATTCTTTATTAAAGAAAAGAAAACAGCAAAAACTCACTCGACAACACAAACACATTAACATTTGGGCGTGTGCGTACTAAATGTGCTCGTCTCTAAACACACTACGCACAAAACGGTTCCTACGTTAAACGGTTCCTACGTTAAACGGTTCCTACATTAAACGGTTCCTACGTTAAATGGTTCCTATGTTAAACGGTTCTCACGTTAAATGGTTCCTACGTTATACGGTTCCTACGTTGAGCGCTCCATTTTTGAAATAAAAGGCAATAAAGAGCGAGTTTTTGCTTTTTTATTTTCTTTAATAAAGAATATGTGAATTTCCTTTGTCTTCTTTTATTATTATTTTTTAATAAAATAATTTTATTTATTGCCTTTTATTTTAAAAATGGGGCACTCAAAGTAGGAACCGTTTAACGGAGCAACTGTTTAACGTAGGAACCGTTTAGTGTGTAGTGTGTTTTGAGACGAGCACATTTAGTAGGCACACGCCCAAATGTTAATGTTTTTGTGTTGTCGAGCGAGTTTTTGCTGTTTTATTTTCTTTAATAATGTGAATTTCCTTTGTCTTCTTTAATAGTGGTTAAGGTTAGGCGAACTGTCTGGCGACGAAGTGTCCGGCGACGAATTGTCCGTCGACGAAGTGTCCGGTTGACGAACTGTCCGGCGACGAAGCGTCCGTTCGACGAACCTTCCGGGGACGAAGCGTCCGGCGACGAAGTGTCGGTCGACGAAATGTCCGGTCATGGCTGGGAGTGCTTGTTATTTGCCACCGATCGACATGGTGTTTGTAGCAACACTGGATTTGCAAATTTGACTTGTTTAACTAAAGCAGCAACGAGACACCAAAGCACTGCCGGACACTTACAAGCAACGGTGTTCTCCAAAACTTTTGGGGAAACCCGAGTGGAGTTACAGTTCAGAGAGCAAGTGCGCAGGGAAACGGAGCGCCACAACAAAAAGGTAAAGAAAAATAGGGTAATCTTAAAAAGTTTGATAGACTTTGTAAACTTTCATTTCGGGGACACGATGAAAGCGCTGCATCCCCAGAAACACGGATTTACTTTACCACCTGTCCACTAATAGTGTTTAGTGGCATGTCGGGTAAAATACAAAAATACCTGATCACTGCAATTGCTGAAGTGATGGCGGAAGAGATCAGAAGGGAAATAAAAGTACTGTTTGTCTCTGTAATGGTGAATGAGATTATTTTGAACTTTTTTTTTTGCTTCACACATTTAATGGCATTTTTGAGCATTCAGACGTGCTTTTTTCAATACTACAGAACAACAAACTCCATGTACAGTTTTGTCTTGCAAGAGTAAAGTAGTTTTGTGACACAGAGCGTGAGAGGAGCCGATATGAGGAAATCTACGAGGCCACTGAACGCAGTGCGGGTGCTCCAAGCGCACGAAGAGATCAAGCGCAAGGTTCTCGCGCGCACTACCACCAACTCTACGACAGAATTCTGGACAATATTATTTGCCAGACGCGGACCAGATTTCAAGACCACGAAAGACGGATGTTTCTGTCCCTCCTCGACCCGCAGAAGTTTCGGGAATACAGTGGTACCTCGTCATACGACCGCTCGTCATACAAAATTCTCGTCTTACGGCGGAAATTTCGATCGAATAATTCGCCCGTCATGCGATCAAAATTTCATGATGCGACCAAGCCAGGTCTTTTTTGCATATCTTTCGTGTATAACAATATTTACGAGCACGGAACGATTAATTCAGACGAGTTTCTCCTAAGACCAGGAAACGCACAACGCGCATGCGCGGGCAAAAAGAGGGCTTTCTGGGTAATGAAGTATACTCGTGCACACAACACCCATAGGCAATGGCAACCTTTCTCAGAATAAAACTTCTTTACCCACAATCAATACGTGGGTAAGCTCAACTATTGTATTTCCTGTTATTCTTTCTAAGGAAAGAAGCTCCCGCGATCTTTGTTTAAAGACTATTTCTCGTTGGCAAGTGGTCGTGCGTTATCCTATTGTGAGGACATATGTGTGCATCATTTTGGGAATATTTTGAAGGCAATACAACAGCAAACAGTCCATCGATAGCGAACGTGAGGGTGGAGGCGTGGCAAACCGCCAACCCGGAAAACGAAGGTAACAAAAGATTACAACAAAATTAGAATTCAGTTTTGTGTAAAGTTACTTTAAACGTATATTTGAGTGTCTGTATATATTAATCCAAGTTAATTTAAATTTGTTTGTTCCGTTTACGAGTGCGTTGTCGTGGAAATCAAAACCAACCCCCCCCTCCCACGCCCCCAAACGTCTCTGTCTCCCGTCGCCGAAATCTGCCCAATTTTAGTTAGATTAAACACATTTTATTACTATTAAACCACTAGTTATGTGTTACTTTGTTAATAGATGGCGAATTAGAAAAAAAAAAAATTCCAATCCAATATCCTGTTTTTGGTGTTTTTTCAGAGGGCTGGAACGAATTAATTTGTTTTCCATTCATTTCAATGGAAAACGTCCGCTCGAGTTACGAAAATCTCGTCATACGAGCTCAATTCCGGAACAGATTAAGCTCGTATCTCGAGGTACCACTGTACCAGAAAACTTTCCCACATGCAGCCTTCTCCATCTTAACGCAGAGCCACGGTACACTTTTCGATCTGCCTCGGGTAAGAACAGAACTGATTGTACTGTATGCCACGGATGATTTTACAGGAAAATCTCCCACTGATCTCCTTGACTTCCTTCAGCAGAAAAATGTGAGTGAGAGCATGGGGCGGCTGTACACATTAGTGGGTTTGACACTGACCATCCCCGTGTCCACTGCTTCTGTCGAACGGACATTTTCAGCCCGAAACAGAATCAAAACTTATGCCAGAAATACAACAGGACAGACTCGACTGTCAGCATTAGCATTGATGGCGATAGAAAACAACTTCTTGATGGACCTGAAACGCACGTGTAATCTGTACGGCAGAGTAATTGAAATCTTCTTGAGGAAAGGAGGATGGATTTTGTGTATAAATAAAAAGAATTTTGGGCAAGTAAAATATGTCTATTTTTCTAAATAATCTTTCTTTTTTTAGGTTATTATTGATTCTTTTTTATGTCTGTCGCAGCAGTAGCTGCATTAAAGGTTTTATAGCCATAAAATACTTATTGAGGGTTGGATTGATTCACACACCACTACTGAAGGCCTAGGTGTGAAATGCACGGCCCGCCACTGACATATTAATGACCATATTTACATTCATATTAATGAACATATTTACATTCATATTAATGAACATATTTACATTCATATTAATGAACATATTTACATTCATATTAATGAACATATTTACATTCATATTAATGAACATATTTACATTCATATTAATGAACATATTTACATTCATATTAATGAACATATTTACATTCATATTAATGAACATATATATGTGAGCTGTCCCTTATCAAATCAATCAATCAATCAAGAAATTGCAACACAAATGTTTTATATTGCTCCCAGTCAGGAGTACAACTGTCGGCTTGAATTTATATTTTAATCATCATCCCATTTCAAAGCCAATTATTTGTATGTAACCTGGGATGGGTTTGAGGTATCCATTCATGCTTTTAGTATTATGTCACGGACAATTCCTGCGAACGGCCTTCTTCCTACAGTCTGAGATCCAGAGCGATAGTGGATTCTCCATTTTAACGATTATTTTATTCCTAGTGGTTGCCACCTACCCTGTCCAGCATCAACAAATACTGGTGCCTAGGAAGGGCAGAGAGCATCATAAAAAACTCCACTCCAACCAGCTGTCCTCTGGCAGGTGCTACAGGGCCATAACAGCCAAGACAAACAGTCTCAAGGAGTTTTTCCCCCAAAAGCTGTCACCATCATGTTCGCCACCTATCATCCATTGTTCCCGTGCCCCTCGCAACTTTGCTTTGAACGCCTGGTTGATGCCGATGTGCAGCGGTTGGAGTTCTTTAGTTAAGCCTCCGGGAATGACGGCAAGCTCAGAGTTCATTTTCGTGACTTGGTTTTTCACCGCTGCTGTGAGATGGGCAATGGGCACGGATGGAGTCGCAAATCAACTCAGCTTCTTCTTCTTGACTTGGCGAAGCTCGTTCTCCAGCTTCCTCCATTTTCTAACCATGGATTTGTTGATCTAAAATTCCCTCGCGGTATTCATTTTTCGGGGGCCTTAGAAACCAAACCGAAATTGTTTTGCAATAAAGCACATGCCCACACTATATACGGGTACCTGGTAGGGGCGTGCCTTTAGCGTCTTCTCACACACACACCCTCCGCAAGCCTGACCCCACCCACGTCCGCCTTCTCTCTATATAAGAAGTGTGTCGGCAAGAAGTGCTCTCAGTCAGGCTTTGAAGCATACACACGGCGCTCTGCATTATAGGGGGCCCTGTCTATTGTGGAGAAAATTTTAGACTTTTTAGTGCGCCTTATAGTCGTGAAAATACGGTAAGTCAATCAGTCCTAAAGGTTGTCCTCTTTGTTGTTGTAGGTTTTCGTGCCAACCGATTTAAAAACACACATTTTCACCAATCTGGTGTCTTGAAAGTGTAATTAATTACTAACGGCTGTCAGATGCTATTAGTTTCAGAAAAAAAAACTTTGCTGAAATTGTCCATGGTGGATCAGTTGGAACAAAAACCTGAACTTACCGTTGTGGAATAATTTGGACATCTCTGGGATACGTGATTGAGATGATGAATGTATTAATGAATGGTCAGTGTTTCAGACCATTTAAATCATGTTTTTAATGCATTATAATAACAAACAAAACACTTCTCATTTTAGCTGGACTTTTATTTAAATTTAAGGCACAGCATACAAATGATTTCCTGGTATAATCCCACAAATCTTGGAAGCAATAATTTTTCCTAATAGATTTTATCTATCTGGATTTTAAATCTAAAAAATAGTTGTTTACCCCTGTACCCCACATAGTTAAAAAAAAGCTTAGCAACAGTATTATTCTGAGACCATATTTAATGGTAATTTAATTTGGTAATAACTGAATGTTAATTTAATTACCACAGAGTTTTGTTTGACTAAGCAAATACGTACCAAGTGCATTTGTAATTAAGGAAGTGGGGAAAAACAGTTCACCTAAGCATAAAGTTATTACCTAGCAAAAGGAAAAAAACAGTAATATTCTGAGACCATGTTTAATGGTAATTTAATTTGGAAATAACTGTATGTTAATTTAATTATCACAGAGTTGTGTTTGACTAGGCAAATAAGTACCACGTGCATTTTGTAATTGAGGAAGTGGAGAAAAATACCAGTTCACCAAAGCAGAAAGTTATGACCTAGCAAAAAGAAGAGAAAAAATTGGGAGAAATATTGCTTTTGTAGGTGTTTTGTTGATCACTACTTTTTCTTTCCCGAAACCAATGCACCAAATTCCTGGATGGTTAGCTGTTTGTTCATGTATTGCTGAAGTTGAAGATTTGTTATATGGCCAAGACTTAAAGCATCATCAATGGAGAATTTTTTTCCTGATTTTCTATCATGGAGAACAGATGATTCTCCCTTCGGGCCCTTGACTGTGATTTCCTCCCAGTCACACTCCTGGCTTTGCAGGTTGACAAACATATTCCAGTCGATCAGCCCTAGTTTAAAGGCCTCCTCTGGGCGCATTTCTTTCCCAGTGTCTGGGTCAATTACAACAATGGACCTTCGCAGATGGCTCTCTCTCTGTTCTCTCTTCATTCTAACAGTTGAAAGATTCTTTTGTAGCTTCTCTATCTCCTCATCCTTTTTTATGGTAATGCCTCTGAGCTCCGCGAGTTCTCTCTGTAGAGAGTCAAGCCTCAGCTCCAGGTTCTTTCCATCCTCTCTCGGCGAAGACTCAGTGATAAGCTGAGTCTCTTTGCTGGTAATCTCAATTTCGGAACGAAGCTTACGAATTTCGTTCTGCAGTCTTTGATTTTCATGCTGCAGACGACTACTTTCATCTCTGATGTAATCCAGCCCTTTAGTTGATTTGGTGTTGGAAAACTCCATCTCAGACAGTCTGGAAGTGATTGTAAGTAACTCTTGGTCGAGGTCTCTCTTTCGTCTTTTTTCCTCTTCCAGGGTCCTCTTTAAGTTCTCTATCTCTAGCTGAGCCTCTGGATCCTTTTCAACCTGGACCTTCTCAGTGCGAACAATTCTTTCTTTCACATCCATTTTCTCCAAGGTGACCTGCTGTTGCATCAGTGCATTCAGTTCTTTCTCAAGCAAGATGCGTTTATGCCTCTCTTCATCCAACTGCAGTTTGAGAATAGAGTGTTCTTTCTCTTGTTGGGGATCCTGCTGTAGGACTACCTTCTGCTTAACAGTCACCTTCTCACGGTTTTCTTTGTCTCGCATCTCTAGCTCAGTAAGTCTGACCCGAAGCCTTTGGATCTCTAATTCTGCTTCACGCCTCGCCCTGCGCTCACGCTCAAGTTCCTCCAGCTGCAACTCTAAGTCAGCCTTCAGCCTCTGCAGATGATAGAGCTCTGTTTTCAGAGTATCCTTTTGTCTCTGCTCATTGTTGATGTTTTGTAAGAACGTTTCACACTCTGATCGGAGCACAGCATCTTCTTCCATCTTCACCACTTCCTGCTGGACAAACTTCTCACGGACTTGAGAGAGATCTATCTTCCTCAATCTGATCTTTTCCTCCTGGGATGACCTTTCTCTCTCAAGTTCAAGGCGTTTAGACTGTTCCTCAGACAGTTTTCTTTTCAAGATCTCTACCTCCTCCTTTGTTTTTGGATCCTCTCTGTACTGAAGCACTTCATTGACAACTTCTTTCGTCTGGACCTGAGGTTTCATGTCTTTCCATCTTTGGATTTCATCATTAAGTTGGCGGATCTCCATCTCAGATTTCTCAGTCTGGTGAGTTTTGTCAACAATTTCATTGCGGAGTCTCTCTAGTTCTCGCTCAGTCTGTGGGTCCGTCTTGTATTTGATGACTTCTTTAATAATCTCCTTAACCTCCACTAGTGGTCCTCTGTTCTTGAGCATGGTCAGTTCATCTTGCAAAGATCGAAGCTGCAGTTCGGCATCTCTATACCGCCTCTGCTGCTCAACAAGTTCAAGTCGGAGGTTGGCCACCTCATTCTCTGCCTTGGGATCAGGGCGAACAATTTCCCTCATCTTCTCTTGGATCACAACCTTGGATTTCTCTTCCTCTAGACTAGAAATTTTCCTTTGCAGGTCAGTTTTTTCACGCTGGGACGATCTCCGTTTTGACTTCTCATCTTCATATTGCCTCCTAAGGTTTTCTACTTCCCTTTCCAGTGCAACATCTTTCTCTACTTTAAGGACCTCCTTAATTGAAATCTTCTCCTCAGCCATTGATTTTTCCTTTTCCAGTCTACGAAGCTTCTCTTGGAGAAATTTCAATTCATCCTCTAGTTGCTTCCTCCCGTCAATTTCTTTTTGTTTCCTGCTCAAGAGGAGTCTGTATTCGGTTTCAAGTTGGGGGTCATTTTGTACTTTTATTATCTCCTCTTCTTTGATAACTTCCTGCTCTTTATTCTTCTCTTCAGCCAGGATTGTTACCTGTTTTTGGATCTGAACAAGCTCATTGTCTCTCATCAATTTCTGCCTCCTCAGCTCATCCAGCTCTTCCCGAAGTTTGCGCATCTCCTCCTCCTGACCACGATCTCTTTCAATACGCAGAACCTCTTTTACCATATATTGCTGAGCCCCTTCCTTGACCTCGGTCTCCAGACCACGCAGCTTCAGTTTCAATACTTCTAGGTCATTTTCTAGAACATGGGTAGTGCGACGTTCCTCTGAAAGCTTCTGTTGAACCTTGTACAACTCCTCATCTAGTTGAGGATCGGGGACTTTTTTGATTAGCTCCTTTTTGACAATTGTATCCTGAGGCTTCTGTCCTTCTAGAACATAAATGTCTGTCTGGATTATCTCAATTTCTTTCTCTAATTGCTCTCTCCTCTGAATCTCATCTTGTAGCTGCTTCCTAATTCTCCAAAGTTCCCCTCCTGGGGCAGCTGCATTTACCGACTGGACATTGGTAGACTGGATCAAAGTGATATCTGGTTGCTAGAGAAAAGAGTGTACAGCAATATTATACTAAGTGTTCTGATTATGTACAAAAGAGTATTTATTTATTCTAATGTCATTTCACCTGGTTGAGAAGGCTGTGGGTGAACTCGAGATTTTGTAGTCTTTGCTTGTTCACAGCATTCACCTCAGTATATTTGGCTTCAATAGCAGCTTCCTACAAAAGGAGAAATAATATGTCATCAGAACAGGCACTGTAAACAGTAAAGGTGAGTCTAAATAATTCAGTTTACAATAACAGTCCAGTCAATATAATTACTATATCACTGAATTTGCCACAGAATAGAACATCTAACTGATCCACGGATATAGATTTCTTCAGTTTATATGGTAAAATGTGTATACAACTGTCACAGCATGTTTTGCCACCTAATGGAAAAGTAATTTATTGTTCTTTCCTTATCTCATTTATGTAATAGATGGTAGGAAAAAAGTACTTGACTAATAATTAATATTGTTCGGGGAAATTTAGTGAAATTAGATAATTGCCTGCAGTACCCTAGATGATCTCTCTCTCTTGGGATACTAGTTTGCCATACAACCTTGTTTGGGAATTACTTTACGAAGAATTTAGTGTGCATTGACATACATACTGTTCTGTTGAATTGAAAAAATTCTTCAGCTTGACCCACCTCTGCTTTGACTGCCATTGAAGGCGATTCCATCCGGCTCCGCTTGTATGTCTGAGGAACAAGTCCATCATCGAGGTCTAGTATGGACCTGAACTTTTCAGTTTCAGTTTCATAGTCCTAAAAAGATCCATTCATCGTAAGATTTAAATCATTATCATAATGATTTTTTTAAAATACTATATTTTTTAAGCAATAAATTGTGTTAAAGACAAAAAACTTACTTTGATAGCTTGTTGGTAAAGCCGACCATTTTTAGATAGATTGTTCATGTCAGATTCTTTTCTTGCAATATCAGAAAGCAAATTCTGTATACAGGTGAGGAGAGTAATAAACCACAATTATACCCATTGAAAGATGTTCATCATAGTTGCCTCCAGTTGGAAATTATTCTCACCCTCTGATTCTTCAGTTTAGTTTCCAGTTGCCTTAGGTCATCAGTTTCAGATGGCTCGTAGTTTGGGATGCGAGCAAGCCAGTTATTAGTGTTGTTATAATCATTGCGATAATTATTGTATGCCATCTTGGCCCTCTGGATACTTTGAGACCTGTGACATAGTATAGAGGGGCCTATTAAAATGTGGCTTCCAGGTAAGATTTGTAGATTGCCTTTTTCATCAAGACTCTCTGACCTGGTGTCGATCTGATTGTTCAGGATGTTAAAGCGCTTGTTAAGCTTCTGGACATCAGATTCCTGTCGCTCTATGTCAGGACAATGCTCTTGGAATTTTATGGCCATTTGGTCGGCACTGCTTTTGGCCAAACGCAAGTTCTGCTCAGTTTCATTGACCACTGACCTCCTGGACCTTAGGTCAGAGGCAATGTCCTGTCCATGTTGACAAGGATACAGTGGTTAGAAAGAAAACTCATTTCAGAAAAGTATAAGTGTGAGTGTGAATGGTTGTCTGTCTTCTCGTGCCCTGCGATCAGCTGGCCACCGATTAAGGGTGTCTCCTGCTTCCGGCCCAAAGTCAGCTGGGATAGGCTCCAGCAGCCCCCGTGACCCTTGTGAGAATAAGCAGTTCAGAAAAAGAATGAGTGAATCCCCAAATTTGGTTTATGGTATGGTTTTCTTTAACAATAGAAAATTTGAAAACAGCTTTTTTTTCTACATCTCAAAATCAAGTGTGTTGTGTCTGGTTTTGATCCAAAATGATGCTATTTCTATAACACATTTGCAAATGTCAATTTTTATTTCATGTAGCACTTGATTACTTTACTATCACAAAAAAACTGCCATTTCAGCAGGACTTTAATGGAGAAAGTTTGGTTAGTTCCTATAGATTTTAGGTAACGTGTAATTGCATTTGGGGCATTTTTGCATCACTTCCTCGTTCATTAATTGACTAACTTTTAATGGCGCTAGAACTCCAATCCATTTAAACTGGGATTGGCGAATGTTTGTCCATTCTTTCCCCCTTCAAAACAGTTTGGATGCCAGCCAATGAGTGTCCTATTAATACTAAAGCTAAAATCAAATAAATTATACATTTTTCATGATTGTTGGTGAATTTTAATTTCTTTTTTTGGTGTGTTTCTTCAGATTTTGCAAATATTCAAAGGTATCGAAGAGCAATTTTACCGCAAGCTCACGCTGAGTTTTCTCCAAAGAGGACTGGTCAGAAGGAGCAACATCCTCCCTGGCAAGCCTGTTCTCATAACTGGAAAGTAAAGCCTTCCCATTTTGAAGTGAAGCCTCCAGCTGATTGGAATTCTTCATTCTAAAGAATGCAGGATTTCAATGTTAGCGTGGGTTATTTAAAAAATCTTGAAAATTAATGAAGCAAAAACGCAATCGTGCTTTAGTAGGGGTTAGTAATAAATAAAGTGATGTACTTTTCCTGAGAACTCTGAAGAAGTTGCTCTAAGTTGTTGTACTTCTTGTTGACGTCATCAGCTTTACTGTGAAGGTAAGGAGCGCTGGCACATGTTGAGTTTGAGACCAAAAAGTTCTTTGCTTCTTGCACTTTGGAAGTCTTTTCTGGTTCAATCCTATGAACTGCAATGTCAATATCCTGAATGAAAATGTAAAATTGGGTGAGTTTTAACCTGTCCTAATCTTTTATCAATGATTATTTTGATATGACATGGACTGTAGCAGATTACCCTCAAATCCTGCATGCGGTCACCACTATCCTGCAGTGCCTTCTTTAGCTCAAGTGGTGGGCGCAGTCGCGCTTGAATAGCCTTCTCTTGTTTGTCCAGGTCGCTGGCAACTTTATCTAATCCAGCCATCATTTGGCGGCACTGTTGCTCCTGTTTGTCTGATTGCACAATTTACAAAATGGCAAATTTTATTTTGGCATGTTCCTTGATTTATTCAACACAACTGCATCACGCTGGTGTTTCTGATAAGGTAAGATAAGTACACCTCTGCCTAACTCCTTGAGTGAACTCTGACAGTGAGTGCCCCAATGCTATCCACCCAGTGAATGTGCAATGACACTTTATTCCAATCCGGCAAAAAATACTTTTTTTTTTTAAATAACATGCTCCCAGGTATTGCATCGCTCCTCGCCCCCCAAGGGGAGAGACAATTTGAGAAGCACTGCGGTATCACAACAACATGGCAACATGACAATTATAGGCCAAAAGAAACCACAAAAATTAATGAATTCTGAGTACAAAAATCACAGAAAACATCACCTGTCCAAAGAGCATTAGTTCCCTTGGAAAAAAAATCACATTTCCAACAATCATTCATTCATTGCCTGAACTGCTTATCCTCACAGGGGTCGCTGGAGCCTTTCATCATTCATCTTCCATACCACACATCCTCAATAGGGTTGCGGGAGTTGCTGGAGCCTAACCCATATGACTTCAAGCGAAAGGCAGACTACACCATAGAGTGGTCGCCAGTCAGCTGTAGGGCACCCAGAGAGACAAAAGACCATGCACACTCAAAATCATACCACCACCAGTGGGAATAGAGCCTCCGCCTGCCCGCACCAAAGTCACGCGAGTGAACCTCTACACTACCCAGCCTGTCATTTGCTGTAGCCTATCCCCGCTAACTATGGGCACCAGTCGAGGACACTCTGAATTGATTAGCAGCCAATCGCAGGGCACAAGGAGACAGACCAATATTTGCACTCATACTCTTACCGGCGTGACCAGACGTTTCGTCGACGGACACTTGGTCGACGGACACTTCGTCCCCGGACATTTGGTCGAACGGACGTTTGGTCGCCGGCCAGTTCGTCGAACAGACATTTCGTCGCCGGACATTTCGTTGACGGACAATTCGTCGCCGGATTCGTCGCTGGACATTTCGTCGAACGGACAATTCATCGCCGGATTGGCTCGCTCTCAAAATTATAATCATGAGAGAGAAAGAGTTTATTGTTGAAAGCGATCAACCAGGTAATCTCTCGCTCTCAAAATTATAATTATGAGAGAGAGTTTGTCATCGATTGCATTGACAATGTCAGAGCATTAATATCTAAATATCTAATATCAAAATTATCAATAAGTTGTGTATTATTGGCGTGTGTGTACATGTTATTCGTCGCCAGATTCGCTCGCTCCTGGATTCGCTCGCTGTCAAAATTATAATCATGATTATAATCTCGCTCCCGGCAATAATACGCAACTTATTGATAATTTTGATATTGGATATTTCGATATCAATGCTCTGACATTGTCAATGCCCTGCAATGACAAACTCTCTCTCTCTCATGATTATAATTTTGAGAGCGAGCAAATCTGGAGACGAATAACATGTACACACACGCCAATAATACGCAATTTATTGATAATTTTGATATTAGATATTTAGATATTAATGCTCTGACATTGTCAATGCAATCAATGACAAACTCTCTCTCTCATGATTATAATTTTGAGAGCGAGAGATTACCTGGTTGATCGGTTTCAACAGTAAACTCTCTCTCTCTCTCATGATTATAGCGAGCGAATCCGGCGCCAAATTGTCCGTTCGACAAAATGTCCGGCGACGAATCCGGCGACGAATTGTCCGTCGACGAAATGTCCGGCTATGAAATGTCTGTTCGACGAACTGTCCGGTGACCAAACGGTCGTGTGGCCAAACGTCCGGGGACGATGTGTCCGTTGACCAAACGTCCGGGTACCTTTTACCGGCAGGAAATTTAGAGTGTTAAACCAGCTTACCCTGCATGTTTTTGGGATATGGGAGGAAACCGGAGTACCCGGAAAAAACCCACGCAAGCCCGGGGAGAACATGCTAATTTCACCCAGTGAGGGCTGACCTGGGATCTGTCCCGAACTCACAATATATCCTCATCAGCCTATAACCCTTTTGACATTACTCACACTTATCATGTATTCTGTTTGTTTTATCACTCAAGTCATGTATGTGTACACATATATGGTTATTTGTCCTACACTTTGGACACTAAATAAAGTTAACCTACAGACTAGCTAGCTGTAGAAAAAATGCTTATACGTATAGAATTTCCTTTCAAACTGAAACCCACCCCCTAATATTCAAATTAACGCGTACTTTTCCCTGATAGAAAAGAATTTATAAACGGGAATCAGATATCAGAAGTTGTCTCTTTTTAGGGCCCCAGTCTGTGTGTCTCCATCTCTCTTAAAAAATCCTCCAGGACAGAAAATGAACACACAACGTTGTGAGTACAAGGTCGAAAGGGAACAAACGCCAATAGATTGAACCCTCAACCCCAGAACTGTGAGGCCGAGGCGCTAACTCCTCGGGTGCTGGGCCGCGACATCATAAGCAATTATGATTAAATGTTTATTTTCTCTACAGTGCATTCTGATTATCTCCTAGGTTGCAAAAAAAAACTTGCAACAGTAGTGGAGATTGGAGATGCAATCCACTTCTTAAATCTATTTTTGCACTCCTCTATTTTCTCCAGAAGTAATGCAACCACACTTTCTCTATTTCCCAACTGGGTACTCGGGTGCACATATAGCATGGATTACCAGGAAATATGTGATTATGTCAAGGTACTATTGTAATTTACATAACGACTGTAATTTACAATGGGAAAAAAGCACAAATACCTGCACCACCACTGGATTTTTTTAAATCATCATAGCGTTTCAGCAGTGCGCCCTTGCTCTCTGCCATTTTCTGCTTGACAGAATTTTGTTGTCCAGCCAGGCTGTGGACATACAACATTACAGCTTCATATTTCATTACAAGATATATTATGAATTTTAGAAAAGAACACATAAGAACCCACTTGTCAGCAATTGCCACAGCCTCAGGATCTGTGGGTGGAATAATGAAACAGATGGCTGGAGCTGAATATTTCTGCCCAGCTGCGTCATTCACGTCCCATTTGGCTCCGTTATTGCGAAGCAAAGTGTATCTGTTCCCGCGCACAATTTGCCCCTGCACCCATGCAAAAGTACAGCATGTCATGTTATTCAAAGTGGAAGCCAAAAAGGTCTTGATGATGACAGATGCAAATATCACAATACCTGTAATTGAAAAATCCTGCATAATACAAAAAATATCAGATAATTCCTTGAAGGAAATTAGGGTCAGGATTTAAGAAAGAAGGTGGCCCAGCGGGTGAGCGGTTAGCACGTCAGCCTCACAGTTTTGGGGTCCTGGGTTCAAATCCAGGTTGGTCCTCCTGTGTGGAGTTTGCATGTTCTCCCCGGGCCTGTGTGGGATTTCTCCGGGTACCCTGGTTTCCTCCACATTCCAAAAACACGATATATGATTTTGTAATGTGGAAGATAACTAGAGCACGAAGAGAAAACCCACGCAAGCCCAGGGATAACATGCAAACTCCCCACAGCATGGTCCAGACCTGGGATCAAACTTAGAACTGTGGGGCCAATGCGCTAACCACTCAGCCACCAAAGCACTTGAAGTACAACAAAAAAGTATGAATTGAAAAGAATATTGAAGTACAGTGGTACCTCGTCATACGACCGTTCGTCATACGGAATGCTCGTCTTACGGGGGAAATTTCGATCGAATAATTCGCCCGTGATGCGGTCAAAATTTCGTGATGCGACCAAGCCAGGTAGCCATGGCATTTTTTTTGGCATATGTTTCGTGTATAACAATATTTACGAGCACCGGATGAGCTATTCAGACCAGGAAACGCACAACGCGCATGCGCGGTGAAAAGAGGGCTTTCTGGGTAATGAAGTATACTCGTGCTCGCAAAAGCATCCCCGGTAGCAACTCTATCATAGGCGCCGTTCGAGGGGATGCGAACACAGATGCTACAAGCTAAAAGGAGCCGCTAGCCAGCGCCCCCGAAGCTCCCATAAGCAACGGGGCGATCGCTGATAAAAGACTCTGCTCGTTGGCTGCTCATAAGAACATCGGGGGCACTGGCTCGCTACAGCATCCCCGGTAGCAACTCTATCATAGGCGCCGTTCGAGGGGATGCGAACACAGATGCTACAAGCTAAAAGGGAGCCGCTAGCCAGCGCCCCCGAAGCTCCCATGAGCAGAGGGGCGATCGCTGATAAGACTGCTGCTCGTTGGCAAGTGGTCGTGCGTTCTCCGATTGTGAGGACATTTGTGTGCATCATTTTCGGAATATTTTGAAGGGAATAGTACGACAGCAAACAGCCCATGGATAGCGAACGTGAGGGTGGAGTGTTTGTTCTGTTTACGAGTGCGTCATGTGGAAAACAAACCGAAGCCCCCCGCCCCTTTTGTGCGTCTCTCTCTCCCCTCGGCGAAATCCGCCCAATTTTTGTTAGATTAAACACTTTATTTCTAATAAACCACTCGTTATTTATTACTTTGTCAATATATGGCGAATTATAAGAAATAAAACATTTTTTTCAATCCAATATCCTGTTTTTGGTGTTTTTTTCAGAGAGTTGGAACGAATTAATTTGTTTCCCATTCATTTCAATGGGAAACTTTACCTCGAGTTACGAGTATCTTGTCATACGAGCTCAGTCCCGGAACGGATTAAGCTCGTATCTCGAGGTACCACTGTAATGAGTAACTGCTTACAATATATTTCCCAGCGCAATGAGCTGTTGTTAGTATATTTTACTATAACCTATTACATGACCAGATTAGGCCAAATAAATACACAAAAATCCAACGACAAAAATCCAAAGAAAACTAGTGCCCTCTAGTGGAGAAAACTTATTTCATTTATTCATAATCCGTACCGCTTACATACCTGTCAATTTATACTCTTTTTGTAAAAAACGACCTCGTTTTACCGATTTTGGATCTAATCCGGATCGTCTCTGTCACTGGTAGCAGACGAAGATGTCATCGTTGACTGCTAAAATTGTCATGCTTTTGCACATGCGCATTCCGCCTTTTCACTATATAAATATAGCGCTTCAGCAAGCAATGTACCAAGACAGTCAGGCTGTCTGCGTTATGAGCACCATCTACAGAATCTTGAATTTAGTGCATGCAGAAGGCACACTGGCTGATTGGGCACTACGTCCACTTTGGGGAAGGTTTTAGACTTTGAAGTGCGCCCGATGCGAATAAATATGTGCCTTTTGATTTTTATGGTTTATTATCGCTTAATAAGGGAATTGCAGTCATTAAAAGGGGAGAAATTGGCCGATGTTGACATGTATGTGCTTATCCTCATAGGTGCGAGCTGCTATCCTAGCTAATTACGGGCACCAGGCGGGGGACACCTAGAATTGGTGCCCAGCCAATCTCAGGGCACAATGAGACTAACAACCGTTGATGCTCACACTCCCATACCTCGGGGCAATTTAGAGTGTCCAATCAGCCTACCATGCATGCTGCCTACCTTGAAATTAAAAGGATCAAATCTTTGTTTTTCCCTGGTCTACCAGTGCCAAATGAAAGCTAGATGAGTGGTTGAAATCTGTGGTTTTGAGTAAAGTTCACACAATATCTCATCTCATCTCATTTTCTGAACCATTTTATCCTCATTATGGTCGCGGGGGACTCTGGAGCCTATCCCAGCTGACTCCGGGCCAGAGGCGGGGGACACCCTGAATTGGTGGCCAGCCGATCGCAGGGCACAAGGAGACAGACAACCATGCACTCTCACACCCATACCTAGGAGCAATTTAGAGTGTCCAATCTGCATGTTTTTTGGAATGGAGTACTACGGGTATTACTGGAGCACACGGAGGAAACCCACGCAGGCCCGGGGAGAACATGTAAACTCCACACAGGTGGACATGACCTGGATTTGAACCCAGGACCCCAGAGCTGTGAGGCCGATGCGCTAACCACTCGCCCCATCGGACCACCCTCACACAATATTAAATGGTATATTTCTATGGCACTTTAAAGACGGCAAGTGATTAAACAGACCAGCATGATATTAAGACAGCTGCAAGTTTGTGTGTGGCCATGTGACTGTACTGTTATGTTACGTACTCGTGATTATTATTTTTTGTTGTATCATTGATAAAACTGGTAGAGACACTGAGGGCATCCCTGACACAAATAAAGTAAAATCCAATAGTAGGTAGAGTAGAGACCAGTGTAACCCAAAGTAATCTACTCCTGTCAAAGTAAAAATGTATGGCATCGTAAAACTGCTCTTAGAAAATGTATCATATTGCTACCCCCTCTGATCGGTGCATATGTGACATGTTAAAGTGTTTAATTTGCACCCCATTGTTGGGGATGTGCAACTAGTTTTGATTGGATGTATATCGATATTCGATTATTGATGCCTTGATCCGCATACCACTAGTTTTGACTGGATGTATATCGATATTCGATTGTTGATGCCTTGATGCGCGTACCTTGACCAACACGGGAGATCTTCTTCATAAAATTGTAGTTGGATTGTGGAAGCAACAACGAATAACTATTGTGATGATTTCTCCCTGTGTTTCAAGGTATGCTGGTTGTTGTAGAGGCCGGTTGAGTTTGTGGTTTGCAATATATACACTGTTTAGCGTGTGAGAGAGAAGATAATGTTTAGTAATGTTTATCTACTTTTGAAGTGTGAGCGTGAATGTGCGAGTCCCGGGTCATGGACATGTATGTAACATTCAGTACGCTACCTTCGGCCGCCATTACCCTGTATAGTGTCTATGATGGTTATAGCAAGGAATTTATGTTATTGATATTTCATTGTTTACCCTGTCGAATAGTTGAGAAGGACTTCTCAAAGTTGTAAAAAGAAAAGATAAAACAAGTTATGACCGTATAATGAACGGGTGTAATTTTACATTATGTTTTGGGTTCTAACGTGTTGCTAATATATATATATATATATATATATATATATATATATATATATATATATATATATATATATATATATATATATATATATATATATATATATATGGGGGTAATTGTATATTATGCGTTTTTGTGTTGATAAAGATATCATTAAAGTTGGATTGAGGAAGCAACAACAAATCACTATTGTGATTATTTCTCCCTGTGTTTCAAGCATAAATACAGGGTGCAACACATACCTCATCTGTGTCGAAATCGCATAAAGACTCAGCAGGCAGAGGCTTTTGAGATGTTTCTTGTCTAGCCTTCAGCGGTAAAACTTGAAGACCCCGCTTCTGCAGAGCCTTCACCCGCTCATCAAAGTGGTCCATAGCCTTGGATTGATCCTTCAGAGCGGGGAAAAAAATGATGTTTTTTTGCAGAATGTTCAGAGAATGAGAGTAAAGGTTGATCAGTCTTACAACAAAAACTTACATCTAATTCTCTGATCAGACCTTCCATCTGGTACACATCCTTGAATTCAGGGTTGTATTTCTGTTTAACCTCCACATCCAGTCGCTTCAACAGGTCCTGGGTGTCACGAGCCTCTTTGTGATACTACACACATGCACAAGAGTTATGTAACTATTTTAATAATTTAGTACTTGGCATAAACTTCTTTACCAAATTTTTATGATAATAAGGCACACTTCTTTTTGCACGGCAATGCTCGTAACATAACATAAACAAATTTAAATAAACTAGGATTACGATGCAGATACACTCAAAAATAAGTTTTATCTAACCTTACACTAAACTTAATTCTAATTAGTTTTACATTTTTAAACCTTTCTTCTCTCCTCTTATTCCTTCAAGTTGGCTCTGTTTGCCCCGCCTCCACCCTGAGTTTCAGATGCAACCTATCGATGGTAGTTTGGTTTTGTATTCCCTTCAAAATATTCCGAAAATTATGCACACAAATGTCCTCACAATGGGAGAACGCATGACCACTTGCCAACGAGTAGTATATATAACTCGTATTAGCGATTGCCTCGCCATTCGCAATGACTAACGGGAAAAAAAACACTTACATTACAAGAGGGAGTTGCGACCAGAGATACATTACACGAGGGAGTTGCGGGGAGAGAGACAGTGCCCATGGTGTTCTTATGAGCAGCCTCTCGCGTCCGCTGTCTGCTCGTATATCAAAATTTGTCTGCCCGAAATTTAACTTGTATCTCGAATTGCTCGTATGTAGGGCCACTCATATGTCGAGGTACCACTGTAGTTCATCAATGGTGCGCCTTAGAGTCTGAAAAATATGGTAAATGTTCATGTCTTATCAGTATCGTATCTAACCTTGTGGTACTCATCCATGTGTTTCAGGTGATTTTCTTCACAGATTAGCAGATTTAAATATTCTTTCCAGTCAGCATGAACAGCCTCCATGTGGGCCTGGAAAAGAGCGTACACAGTCAGTTCATGTGTTACATTAATATATATATATATATATATATATATATATATATATATATATATATATATATATATATATATATATAATAGAATACGTTAATATGTAAGACACCGATTATTAATTCACAGATCAACAAGAGCCGGTTCTAGAGGTGACTGTGTAGTTCCGTTCAGAAAGAGTGCATTTAGCCAAAACACCTTCTCTGTGCCACAAATACCTGGATGTACCATTGGATGTACATACTCTTTTTTTTTAATGTATTATAGCCTCGTACATCATTGTACATTTGTTTTAGTCCTTCCCGTCACTAAACCACGCCCCTTTTACACTTGGAAACTAGGACCTATCAAGTCCTACCATAGACCCCCCCCTTGACTCCGCCCAGTTGCAAGGGACAGAATATCATGAACGGAAACTAGTTCAGACAACGATATCTTAAAATGTCGAAACGATCGGTGGTAACTTTTAAATGCTTAATGCATATGTTCAGCAGTATGCCAAGCTTAAAGCAGCGCAAAGCCCTCTTGCCAATAAATATATCTGAAAAATATACCCTTTAAGTAAGAAACAAAAGAAAGGAGAAATTGTTGCATGAGTTCTGCATGCATTTCTACCCGATTCATCACTTAATAAAAAACAAGACAGATTTATTGATTATAATAATCACTCATTACAGCTGTAACTATACAGAAAAATCTCACAACAAGACACAGATCGTTGAAGCGTTACCTCAATAACATTTGACCCTGGATGTTTTGCTGCAATCAACTTTTCTCCATCTTCATTTAGCTTCGTGATTGTCGCCTCCTTGGACTCCAGACATTTGCCAATGAAATTCTGTTAGAAACAGTGCCACAATACATTGATTGAAAAATTCTTAACATTTTATTTATATCCAGTAGTTTTTTTTAAGGGGGCCGAGATAAATCGAAAGCTACAGTAGATAGACAAAATATTTAGAATAGGGGTCTCCAAATTATTCCACTCAGGCTTCGTTCAGACTGCAGGCATATCTGATTCCAGTGTGTTTTCTCCTCATATGCGATTTTGGAGATGGCTGTCCAAATTGGAATTGTGCCTGTTCAGACTTTGCCACAGCTGTCAGGCTAGTGTTAAGACCTACCGTATGTATACATGTACATCTATGTGTATGTATGTATGTATATATATGTTTATGAAAGTGTATGTATGTGTATGTATGCATGTATGTATGCATGTATGTATGTATGTATGTATGTATGTATGTATGTATGTATGTATGTATGTATGTATGTATGTATGTATGTATGTATGTATGTATGTATGTATGTATGTATGTATGTATGTATGTATGTATGTATGTATGTATGTATGTATGTATATATATATATATATATATATATATATATATATATATATATATATATATATATATATATATATATATATATATATATATAAAATGCCTTTCCTATATCTGCATTCTCACCCTCTTGCTACTGTAACAAAGACATTTCCCGAATACGGGATGAATAAAGTTATCCAGTCCAATTATGGGGCCATTTAACAGATTGCTGTGGCAATAAAGGTGTCGTGTAGTGTGTGTAGTGTTTGACATAGTAGGACACCGACCTTCAACACCGTCTTGTACCTTATTTGTCCATGTGCGCAGAAGTAACATTCACAAGCGCAACTGTTCAAAAACATTCTCTAACACTACGGTGCATACTACCGTATTTACTCGCATATAAGGCGCCCCGCGTATAAGCTGCACCCTTAAAATTGCCTTAAAATTGTTGAATTTTACAATTTCTCGCGTAAAAGCCACCTCCCAATTTGCAATTTTCACCTCCATATTCATGGTTTTAATAAGGAGTACAAATGTGTTTCTTTGAAGGGAAAACCTTAAGAAAATCATCGCATGTGGTATTTCTGAGCTACTGTATGAATCAAAAGCACATTATTAGGGTCAATATCATAGGGAAGTTAAATGCAAAATATCAAATTATTCAATTTGAAAAAAGACATAAGTCTATCTTGATGAGAACCTGATGCTTTTGAATGACAGAAATTACAATTTCACAATGTCATGAATTTCCTATGTTTTCCGATGTGTTTCCATTAAAAGGGAAGCTAGTGTATTGTTTCTTTTCGTTCAGGCACCTAAGTGGGCAGCTCAGGGTCCTATAGTTGTAGTTCTTTTGCATGGAGTACAGCGAACATTTTCGGCTGAGTTTTCAATGTTCGTCTAAAAGCTGACTGTAACGTGTTTGTGGAGAAGAATCCCATGCACTGTCAATTCCTTGGAATTAATATAAAGGGAGCTGATGAATCATCTGTGTCTCACTCTCTGACCGGAATATTTGTGTAGATGAGGTGTCCCAGCGCTATCAACGAACACCGTAATGCTAAGCTAATTCGCTAATAGTTTTATCGGTGTATATTTTCTCTACTTTGAAATAAATGACCGTATCGGTTGCATTGTCTTGCGTGATTGTGTTTCGTCTTTGTCACCTTGCAGTTTCGTGCATGTCGTCTTTTTATGCGCGTACAAGCCGTACCCTCGGTTCAGACATCATTTTTTGTCCGACAAATGCGGCTTATATGCGAGTGAATACAGTAATTTTATCTTTCTCTGGAACTGAACCATGTCTGTCTGTATCCTCTCTCCTTTATCGCACACAAAATACTTTCATATAACTAGTCTTGTTTAGATATGTGCTCCCACAGATTGACAAGGAAACACGTTTCTTCCTCCTTCTCTAGCGTGCTCCATTAGAGCTCTTTTCCGCACTCAGTCTTCCGTCACATGGAGTGATGTCACGGACAGTTGAATACCATTTGAGCTGTTCAGATTGAGATGTGTCTCGTCCATATCGGATATGAAACTACCTCCCGCATGTGGTTTCAATATGTTTTGCAGAAATTTGATTTCTGTGCTCTGTGACAGTTCATACTATATAAAGGAGCAATCCGCTTCCAATGTGGATGGCCTAAAAATCGGATTTTGGCTGCCACTCTGAACAAGCCCAAAGTGGACACAGAAATTTGTTCCAGCCAAACCAGACACCTTTTTACCAATTGGTGTGCTGCAAGTGTAATCAGATTGCAGTCAGGTGTTGTTTGTTTTAGTAAGAACATCATTGGTTAAACTCTGTGTAACCCACAATTCCCCTTGAGGAGCGGTTTGAAGACCCTTAACTTTGACAGACAGATTCTATTCATCCATATGACATTGTGACATCACTTAATTCAGTCACTTTATTTGTGAGGAATGGAATTTTTTGTTGTTGGTTTTTATACCTCATATTGCCTTTGGCGGGCTGGGTAGTCTAAATTACTGTCACTCCAGTCATAGTTGATTCTCTCATCAGCCTGTTGGTCCATCCAGTAAAGCTCATTGGTGCAACGCTGCATATAGTCACGCAGACTCCGCAGGTGGCGCTGGCGATCGCTCGAAAGAGCCTAAAGAAAGAGTGTGAAAGAAAGAGCAAGGGAGGCGGGTAGGGGTTTGTGATGGCTCATCGATCATGCAGATGTTCTATTCTAATGAATGATTATGATAACGTTCATTGTAAGAAGATGAAAATATCCATAAATACATACTACATGTACACATGGGCAGCATAATATGTTTAAATTTCATTACCAACAGTTTGTTGTATTTCATCTGGAGGCCACTGACATATTCCTGGGAAAACAAACAAAACATAACAGGATGACAGTGTGTTTGCTAGGTTTTTATTTTTTTGATAGTTGAGTATTTTAACTTATTAGTTTTAAAAATGATCACATCAACACAATTTCCAAGTAATTTTAAATGGCCTGAAAGTATTTCATTAGCCGCATGCTTTCTTTCATTAAGTACACTTTTTCACAAATTCCTTTTATTTCGTGTGAATGTTTGTACCTTGTCACCACCAGCGGAAATGTGAGGCGCCAAAGCCTCCACCTCACTATGGAAGATATTGTGCTCCTCCACCTCGTTTTCCACAGATGGTAGGTCTGGGCCAAAGCCTTTGTTGCTCAGATTTTCCTAAAAAAAAAAGACATGAGAAGGGATCTAACTTTGCTTATGCCTATTAAAAGTTAAGTACCCCATTTACTACTTTAATGACTTGGATGCCTTCACTAACTGGCTCACATTTCTATTATGCTGCTAGACTTCTGCCTGCTCGGTAAGTTCTTGCATATATAAATGACATTGTTTTCATATTTTTTTATTTTATTTCTTTTTCAGATAATTTAGCATTAAAAACAATGCATTTAATTTTTATTTAAGGGTAGCATATATATCTCATCTCATTTTTTGTACCGCTTTGATTAGGATCATGGGGGGTGCTGGCGCCTATCCCAGGTGACTCCAGGCCAGGGGCAGGGTACACCCTGCATCGGTGGCCAGCCGATCACAGGGCACAAGTAGACAAACAACCATTCACGCTCAGACTCATACCTAGGGGCAATTTAGAGTATCCAATCAGCCTACCATGCATGTTTTTGGAATGTGGGAGGAAACCGGAGTGCCCAGAGGAAACCCACGCAGGCCCGAAGAGAACATGCAAACTCCACACAGGTAAACGTGACCTGGATTTGAACCCAGGACCCCAGAGCTGTCAGGCCGACGTGCTAACCACTCGCGCCACCATACATATCTGTATATGTGTATATATATATATATATATATATATATATATATATATATATATATATATATATATATATATATATATATATATATATATATATATATATATATATATATATATGTATATATGTATGTCTGTATATATAATATATATTTATATATATAATTGAATATGTTAATATGTAAGAAACCGATTATTTATTCACAGATCAACAAGAGCTGGTTCTAGAGGTGACTGTGTAGTTCCGTTCAGAAAGAGTGCATTTAGTCAAAACACCTTCTCTGTGCCTCAAATACCTGGAACTTAATACCAACTACCATTGGATGTACACACTCTTTTTTAATGTATTATAGCCTCGTATATCATTGTACTTTTGTTTTAGCCCATCCCGTCACTAAACCACAACCCCTTTACCCTCTTTACAGTGTGTGTTTGTTTGTGTGCGTGTGTGTGTTTCCTACCAGTTTCTCATCCATCATGTTGCCCCAGTTAATTGTGGGCACCCCTTCAGTGCGGATAAGTTGGTAGATGCGCTCATGGTCCTCTCGTAGCTTATTCACTCTCTCACGCAGCTGCCTCATGCTTTACGCAAACAGAAAAACTACTTTAGGTATTTAAGCTAAAACTACATGAGGAAAATACATACTATTACTTACTCTTGTCCAATCATCTCTGCCTGAGGATGCTGAAGACGCTTGGCATTGACAGCATCTTCATCCAAGCCAACGAGCAGTTCCAAAGAATTGAGGAGTCGCTTGTTGGTGTCTTCCTGGTACAATGGCTGCTTGGCCTCGTTGATCTTACTTACATCCTATGGCAAAAAAGTCAAGGTAAAATATGAGTAACACAATTGATTTACGTAATTCAATTTTGCCCTGTCAATCCTGCTCATTGGTTTTTGATAAGTGACTGCTGAGGTCAACTCGCTGAGTGAATATCTCAGAGGAACCACCAAAGATTATTAGGTTTTCATTCAAGAATTATGTTTTTGATTAAATAAGTCAAATGAAAACAACAGTATACAATGTTTTCGACTCAGAGTCATATTCACATACAATGTCTTATCTAAGTACAGCACAGACGTTTCCCCAAGGAATTTAATTTCTGAAAATTAGACTCATGGAAAAGTTACTCTTTTAATATTATTTTTTTCCATGATATTAAATGTTTTTTGGTGGGGAAAGCGCATTTGTATCAGCAATTAAATCTAATAATTTAATTTGCTTGCCCCGTTGACTTTTACGTGTAATTATACGAAACTTACAATTCTATCAATGTAGAAGCTTTAGGTAGGCAGATTGGCAAATCTTAACACCTGTGGAAGTTGTAGCTAACTAAATTTATTTTATTTTCTAACAATATTACTGTACAGTTGTTCCTCTACTTTCAAAAGTAATTGGTTCCAGAACTTTTTTCATAACTTGAAAATTTCATAAGTAGAGCAGTACTTTATATATAAATTCTCTAATTCGTTCCACGGTCCTAACACAACTACCAACTAAACCCTTTAAAATTGGTCAAAGTGTACATTTTTTTTATGAAAGATGTGAGGAAACACAAAAAATGAGAGCAAATTATAAGAAAATAATTTATTAATGTCTTAAAATGAATAACAAGCATACAAAATCTATCCGTGCTGAAACCCAGGGAAACAAGAGGACGCTAACGGTATATGAGGGTCAAGCGGGGCATGTTATCATGAATAGGAATGATGAGTCGATGCGTCTTGACCTCCGCGGCAGAGGCTCCACCAAACCCCTGACCGACTCACCCATGGGGTTCGATCGAACCCAGGTTAAGAACCACTGCTCTAGAGAGTTTGTTTTTATGCTCCCTCGACCAACTGGTCACCCATGATAACCACTTCTTTTCATTTGCACTGGTAATTCTCTTGGGAGGCATGATGATGAAAATCGAAGCAGCTGCTTAATCCACACTTGGAAAAACTCAACAAAAAACACCGTCAGAACTCCGTGATGACGAACGGTGCTCAAAAGTACATAAGAGAGAATCTTGAAATATTGATACATTGAAAGTGGTTGTTGTGAGACACCCAATGAGAGCCCAGCAGAGTGTAGCGAGTGAGAAACGGATAAGGAAATGCATTTACTTTTTGGGGGATTTCGTAGCTTGGATCTTTTTCGAGGCACTCATTTGCATATAAAAAGCTTTCGTAACCTGAAAATGTTGTACCTAGAGCAGCGGTCTCCAAACTATTCCACAAAGGGCCACAGTGGGTGCGGGTTTTCATTCCAACCCAGAAAGAGGACACCTTTTCACCAATCTGGTGTCCTAAAGTGCAATGAGTGGATTGCAGTAAGGTGCTTCTTGTTTTCTGCAGGAATCTCATTGGTCAAAGTGTCTGTGCTGGATCAGTTGGAACAAAAACCTGCACCCACAGCAGCCCTCAAGGACCGGTTTGGGGACCCCTGACCCATAGGCCTTCGTAAGTAGAGGTATGACTGTATTTCAGATTGTACATATACTGTATACTGTATATTGTAAATTTACGTTTTAATGTTTTCAAAGCAACTAGCGCTTTGTTTTTAAACAAGACAGTTTAAGATGTCAGCAAAAGTTTTATTGGGGCAAATATAGCAAAAATTAATTGACCCTAATAATTTGCATAAACAGGTTCAGAGACCATGTTCAAAGATTTTGAGACACTTTGATGGACCTATTTATTGGGTTATAATATTTCATTGCATTATTGTATCACTGTCAATGATATACTTCCCACATTTCAATTTTTTTTCCTACATAGCTTTGTTTAGCAAATGATTTGAACATTCAGACCTGTGATTGATAGTCAAAAAAAGGCAGCATATTTATTGTAAAAATGTATGATAACGAACAAATTATGCATATATATATATATATATATATATATATATATATATATATATATATATATATATATATATATATATATATATATATATATATATATATATACTATATATAAAATACTAAAAAATGTAATGGTCGTTAATATAAATTATCTTTAAAATCTCAGTATTTAAAGTTATCTGGCAACTTAAAACTTCCTAACAAACTGAACTCTACCTTGTTGAGGTTCTGCTCGACATCAGAGATGTTCTTCTCCACTTTATCAGCATTCTTTTGCAGCTTTTCAATCAGACTTGTCAATTCCGTTGAGGAAACACTGAAAGAAGAAGCCACAGTGATTAAGATTATCGCCATGGGATCCAGCCTTTGGTTTATGGCGAATTTAATTGAACAGTGAAACGAAAAGCATTGCAGTTAATAATTTGACACAATGTCAATGTGTTTGCTGCCCATTGTAGCAAAACAGTAGCAAAGCTCGGTCCCAGAACGCATTAAGCTCGTATCTCAAGGTATCACTGAATTAAATTTTAGTTGGTTCATGGCTGATTAAGTAGATTACCGTATTTTCTCGCATGTAAGCCGCCCCGCATATAAGCCGCACCCTTAAAATTGCCTTAAAATAGCTGAATTTTACAATTTCTCGCAAATAAACCGCCCTCTGATTCACGATTTTCACCTCCATAATCATGGTTTTAATAGGGAGTACAAATGTGTTACTTTTAAGGGAAGATCTTGAGCACGTGGTATTTCTGAGATACTATATGAATCAAAAGCACATTATTAGTGTGCATATCATAAGTTAGTAATTCATCCAGTATTACTGCAAAACAGAAAATAACTAACAAATAAAAATTACTTTCAGCGCAAAATCTTGTAAAAATCAAGTACTAAAAGGTTATTAAAAAAATTTATGTAAAAATATGAGATTTAACTGTAACATTTAAGCGCACTAATATTAGATCCTACTGATTTCTCATGTAGAAGATATGCATTGATCTTGAAGTAGGGAATTGTGCCATCATTTAGGGCATTGATTTAATTCACAACAGCCAGAGTTAAGCCAATTTCATTGACATATCAAGCAGTTGCAGTTGCCTTCAAAGCAAGATGAGCAATTAAAAAATAATAATAACAAAAACCATGAGCATTTTATATACAAACTCCCCAAGGCTTTCTCAATTTACTTCTCTCTGTGAAAACACAGTACTTTGTGGACTTTTGCACACATTGCCGTCAAAGCAGTCAAAGTGATAGCAAGAGGTGTGTCTGCTTAGAGATAGGGAGGAAACAGAAACCAGATTGGCCGGCCGGTGTGCTTTCAAGTGCTGAGTTGCCTTCTTCTTTAACTCAGGAATAATTTAGGAAACCATAAAATACTTCAAGCACTATGCATTGTGACATTTATGCTTGGTGATGAGACTTTAATTAAGAAAAGAAAAAAAAAGTAAAAGAAAGAGTATCTTGTATTGCTATTAGAGTTAGCTTGCCTATAAATTCCACAGGCTGGCTGAATAGAGGTTAAAATAGTTTCTTTCATCTTGAGACTTTCTTAGGTTTGCTTTGTGCCAACAAGTATACTGTATCTATATGTTATGTACAGTCTGTTGCATTATTAAACTCTGTGCCTGTTTGACAGGTCATGTACATGTCATTTTAAAAATACTAGTCCACATTTATCTACAATACTCATGCATAGCCCTACCCACTCCACTGCAGAACAAAACAGACCTTATGTAACTCTCTTGCTTAAACCACTGGACAAGTAACTTCAATTGTATCCCTTTTTATGATTTAAAAAATCTAGAGTGCCGAGCAGTTGTTTTGTCCCCTTTGAATGCACAATTTCAGACAAAAAAGAAACAGGTCCTTGTTTAAGACAACATGTCACTTTCTTCTCATTTTCATGTTTCTTTTTTGTTTTAATATGCACCCAGAGTAAACACACGAAAAGACACAATCATAATGAGTTTGCTCTTCAATTGACAAATAGCAGTGTTGCACATTTTAGTTGGAACATTAAAAGGAAATGCCATGGTTTTTTAGCCTCTTTCGTTACAAATATTTGCTAAAAGTTGTATTGGTTGCAGGAAGGGAGAGAGGGAGACATGAGTTTCCATGGCATGGAAGTGTGTTTCCGTGTGTGTGTGTGTGCGTGTGTGTGTGCGTGTGTGTGTGCGTGTGTGTGCGTGCGTGTGTGTGTGCGTGTGTGTGTGCGAGTGTGTGTGTGTGTGTGGAGGGGGGTCTATTTGGGAACATAAGGTTATAATACTGTTATGATTGTGGGTGTGGTTGGAGCTGTTGTCATTTGTTGTGAGATCATCAAAGTAAAACTTACTGGTGTCAGGACTCTGTGAGAACATGTTTGGAGAGACATCAACCTCTCCAGGAGTTAAGTTTGTTCGTAACATTTTTATCAAGCGGTTATTCAAAGAAGTACTTGTAACAGGTCTGAACTAGCATACAAAGAGTTCAATGGATTTTTTCTGTTCTTCCCCCTGTCTTGCTTTCTTTTTAACCACAAAATTACAAACAATTGTAACAAATATGTCAGTGTTTCCCAACCTTTTTTGAGCCACGCACACTTTTTGCAGTGAAAAAATCTCAAGGGACACCCTTCGGGGGGCTCCCTCGTTCTGCTGGGGGACTTCAATCACGTGGGCAATGACAGTTAGACCTGGAGGGCAGTGATAGGGACGAATGCCCTCCTCCCCGATAGGAACTCAAGCGTTCTATTGTTCTATTGTTGGATTTCTGCGCTCGTCGTGGATTGACAATAGTGAACACCATGTTCAAGCATGAGGGTGTCCATAAGTGTAGTTGCCACCAGGAAACCCTAGGCCGCAGTTCGATGATCGACTTTGTGGTCGTGTCATCGGACCTGCGGCTGCATGTCTTGGACACTTGGGTAAAGAGAGGGGCGGAGCTGTCAACTGATCACCACCTGGTGGTGAGTTGGCTCCGATGGTGGGGCCGGATGCCCGTGCGGCCCTGTAGACCCAAATGTTTCATGACAGTCTGCTGGGAACACCTGGCAGAGTCCCCTGTCAGAAGGTTTTTTTGAATTCCCACCTCTGACAGATCTTCTGTCATGTCTGGGAAGAGGTGGGGAAAATTGAGTCCGAGTGGGTCCGCTCTTTTATTGCCGAGGCAGCAGGCAGGAGTTGCGGCCGCATGGTGGTCGGTGCCTGTCATAGCGGCAACCCCAGAACCCGCTGGTGGACACCGGCGGTAAGGAATGCCATCATGCTGAAAAATGAGTCCTTTTTGGCCCACGGCAGCTGGGTGGCCAAGCGGCATGTGCCTCTGGCTGTCTCCGAGGCAAAAACCCAGGCATGGGAAGAGTTTGGTGAGGCCATGGAGAACGACTTCCGGGTGGCTCCAAGGAAATTTTGGTCCACCAGCCGACGTCTCAGGAGGGGAAAACACTGCACCACCAACACAGTGTATAGTGGCGATTCGGTGCTGCTGACCTCGACTCATAATGTTTTCAATCGGTTGGCCAAATACTTTGAAGACCTCCTCAATTCCACCAACACGCCTTCCCATGAGGAAGCAGGGAAGGGGGATGCTGTGGCAGATTCTCTGATCTCTGTGGTTGAAGTCACTGAGGTGGCTAAAAAGCTCCTCGGTGGCAAGCCCCGGGGAGGTGGATGCTGCCCCCACGCCCCGACTTCGGATAAAGTGGGAGAAGATGAGATGAGGCATATGTTATACATACAGAGCTATTCATAGTAATAATCAAGAAATTACACCTACCCAAATAATCTGTGGGTGTGTTTTATGGGGGTTGACTCTACACACTACACCCCCCCCACAAACACACACACATACATACAATTAAGCACCCACCCCAACGGTAGAATTAATTATCTTTAAATGCTTGTTTTCCTTACACGACATACAGAGAAAACTCATTGGGAGACTATTATAATGCTCATCTATTTTTCAGCACGTTACATCTAGGGCTCTCAACTCTCCCCCAAAATTCCATGTCACACTATTCCATCAAACACAGCACTTATCTCCAAGTGACTGAGTGATTGGTGACTATAACAAATAAAAAGACCAAGGTCAAATGTCACCAACCATGGCAGTCTGGGATACAGTAAGCTACTGTCAGAGAGTTAGCAATGTTATTTTTCCCACATTGTTGTTGAAAGTTGGTATATTACCTATCAAACCAGTCAGTACAACTTTACAACAGTGCCACACCCTCTCTAGAAATGAGCGCAAACCATGCAAACTAATGGATTGGTATTTAACTCTCACACCCATGACTGGGATAGGCCCAATTGTTCAGGTTGCATAAAATGAACATATTTTGCAAATACAAAACCATGTTGTCAAATTAAGTCACTGCATGTGGAAAAAACACTAGGTATGGTTTAGCTTGGGTTGTAGTTGAATATTATTTATTAGCAATTTACTCATTCACTTCCATTGAAAGCAAAATACATAAAATTGAACTGGCTGGCATTGAATGATCACGTTTTGAGTGCCACTTGCGTCAATGGGCGTCAATGTTAGAGTTAAAGCGTAGGTACTGCAGAGTTCCTTGAAATGAAAACTAAGAGAATGCGCGTGACTGGTAATTTAAGTCAACTTACGTTTTGGTGACCGGCGTCACAACCGAATTTTTGCTCTTTCTCTTCATCGTGGTGACAGGTGACCTGTTGGCAGCTTCCAATCAAACGACAATGCTAGCCAGTCAACGTTGATGTCGAATTGTCGATCCACTGCTGCTCGCGCGTGAGTGCCGTGTGTCAGACGTGTCTACACGCCCTTCACGAGTCGATACTTCCTTTCCCACACTCAGCCAATGAGCTACACTGCGTTCATTGCAGGAGAAGTCACCTTTGAGTGGATTTTGTCGTTCCACACCTGTCTAGTTGACAGTTAAGCATGAACAGGGCGGGGCTCCGTGCAGGCATGCATTCAAGGCGGCACCCAAAGGCGCGCACGCAGAAACGCGCACTACACACACTCGCGGACCACTGGCTGAACTGGTCTAACTTGAATTTCCCTTTTCACCTTTATGTATGTTGTCTAAGCGCAAAGGAACGAGGGCGTTATACATAAAGAATGTGACTTGAAACATTCTAATTTAAATGGGTTGGACAATGTGGGGAAACAAATAAGATGGGACTGAGGAATTTCACCTGCTTGTAACCCAAATAACAAAGATATTTCATTCATTTTCTAAACTTTCATTCACTTTCTAAACTGCTTATCCTCACAAGGGTCATGGGAAGGGGGGCGGGGGGGATTGTATTGCTGGATTCTATCCCAGCTAGGCGGGGACACCCTGAATCGGTGGCCAGCCGATCGCAGGCCACAAGGAGACAACCACTCATGCTTACACTCATACCTAGGGGCTATTTAGGGGGTCCAATCAGCTTACCATGCATGTCTTTGGAATGTGGTTGGAAACCGGAGTACCCGGAGAAAACCCACGCAAATCCTGGGAGAACATGCAAACTCCACACAGTGATGAACGCCCTGTGATCGAACCTACAACCCCAGAGCTGTGAGCCTGACGTGCTAACCAATCTGTCGCCAGGGCGCCCAATAAAGATAATGCTAACAAAATTTCGCAACATTTTATTTCATTTCCTTGCTGAACCGCTTTATCCTCACTAGGGCCGCGAGAGGTGGTGGTGGAGCCTATCCCACCTGCCTTCAGGCACGAGGCAGGGGACACCCTGAATTGGAGGCCAGCCAAGTGCTGGGCACAAGGACACAAACAACCATCCATGCTCATATGCATACCTAGGGGCAATTTAGAGTGTCCAATCAGCCTACCATGCATTTCTTTGCAATGCAGGATTTCACAACATAGAGTAGTACGTCAAGTACTGCCAAGCGATTCAATTTTTAATCGTGATTAGTCCAAACTCCACTTGCAATTGGAGGTTTTGTTGTTGATGTCTTAAATGCAAAATTTATTACATTTTATATCCTCCTATTAAAACAGGATCAATTGTTCTCATCTAATTTTCTGAACACATTAGAGTTGCTGAAGCCTATCCCAGCTGACTGTGGACAGCCTGCATCGGTGGCCAGCCGATCGCTGGACACAAGGAGATGGACAACCATGCACACTCACACCCATACCTAGGGGCAATTTAGAGTGTCCAATCAGCCTACCAGTAAAAAGGCAGATACTACTGGTTTGGGGCAGATGTTCCTAGCAAAAGCTAAATATAGAATGTATTGAATTGAAAATGGTCTCAATTTAGATAAGAGTGAGCCATTTTTTTAGCTACGAGTCAACATTTGGCTAGTTTTAGTTTTTAAATGGCGATAGATGATTTGGAATTGTTTATCCTTAATTCAATTTAGCTTACTTCATAACAACCCGCAGATATCAGAAAATATATCGACTGAAAACATCAAAGTATTTATATATATTCTTCATCCTCTGTGACAAAACGCTAATATTACCGCTTTCAATAATTGTGAAAGGCTTCTCAGTGTATTCATAATTGTTTAATACTGTGCCTGTAGCCAAATTGTGGTGGTGCTTTGAGTTGCCCCATATTTCTAAAATCAAAGGGTTGAATCCTGGGCATTGCTGTGTGGAGGTTACATGTGTGGGTATTCACTGGTTCAGCGCTCACATCCCAAGTTATGCATGATAGGGTGATTACGGTGGCTGGTCTTCTTCCCATAATAAGATGGTTTAGGTGGTAGCACCATTGTGGCGCCGTTCACGCGGGAGCCAGTGGGAGTAGCTCTGTACACTCTTATGTTTTTCGTGTTTTACAGCCCTTCAATCTTTTTTAAAAATTACATTTTAATATTTCTTAATACATCCCTTTTTACTTTACTTTGTACTTTATACTTTTTACTTTAATGTTTTTACAACTTTCCTTGTTCTGTTAGCCTGGCTTCTTTCGGCTACTTCTTTTTTTGGAACCATTTAGCCATGCCTATGCTGTCACACACATGGGACTAGCTGTTACAATACGCAGCAGAAGGAGCAACACCTCGGTGCCGCCGGAGTTTCGGAGCTGGACAAAAGTGCCGGGAGGAGAAGCAACGCTTCTGACCAACCATTCCATCGTGGGATAAGATGGAAGAGCTGTCGGCGCTTACCAGCAACAGAGTTGAGGAGTTCTGCCCTGCTGCTGTTTTCTTCAGCTCCAGACTACTGAGGAACTGTACTGATAAGCTTGGAAGAGTGACTCTGCATATTCTCTACCTCGGTCACAGTCTGCAGAAGTTCCCCATCTCGTGGAAGACTTCCTGTGTGTGGTTCCAGTTTTTGTCCAACTTTACGACTTTTTGAGTCTATCCGTTTTTGCTACTCGTAGCTCGTTTTGTGTTTTTGCTGCTTTTCTGTCTTAATGACTTGGTGATTCTTAATGATCCCATTGACTTTGATTTGCTTTGTACTTTGTGCTTTTTGCTTTGTTGTTCTGCGGCCTTTGACTGTACTGTCTAACTTATAACTATGCCTTTTCTTGCTACTGTCACAATGAAATTTCCCGAATACGGGATGAATAAAGTTATCCAATCCAATTGTGAACCTCGAGTGGTTACGCAGTACAAAAGAGGAACAATTTAATGCATACTTTAAGTTATAAATATAGACAAAGAACAAATGAAACCCATATTTGGAATGACTATTACAGCAAATCACCAAATATAGTATCAAGACCTGAGCCCATCATTAAAGTTTCATTTTACCCAAAAGCTAATGTCTCAGAAAGTCGTATGCATTTGTCAAAAGTGTTAACGACGGTAGTAATCTGGAAGTCTCATCAGTGCTGTACTGAAACTGGAATGTACATTGTTGAACCAGTTTAGCAACATTCTCAGAAATACACCTTATCCATCAATGGCGCATACAAGATTACGCAGCATAACAGCTGAGATTGTTGAGACACCAATGAAATGCTGTATTTCAACTTAAAAGGAATTTGACGACTCAGGTATCAAATGTACTTTTCTTTCAGGTTCCATCGTTTACTTCTATACACTAAAGTGTGATTTGTCTTTTTAATACAATTTTACTATTTTACTATCATTATGAACAATGCACATTATCATTTACCAACTAGTAATTTATTGATGAAACCACATTCTTAAAATTCTGTTTTGTAACAGTAGATGAAACTGGAACCTTTCAGGTGCAGTAAACTGAAAACTGAAGAATCTGATGATACCACCCACAAGGTAAAAAATACACACACACACACACACACACACACACACACACACACACACACACACACACACACACAATTTACATTATTTATGTGTGTGTGTGTATCCCCACCTCTGGCCCACAGTCAGCTGGGATAGGCTCCAGCACCCGACGACCCTAATGAGGACATTTATTATAATTATTTTGCACTATCACTGCGATTCTCCAGGGAAAAGATTAGTCAATGAAGCTTTCTGACCTTAATTCTCATATTCAAGTTCCCTTGGGGGAACTGGTGATATATGGGCCTATCTAAGGTCTGCACCTGCCTAAAACACTCGTCAGGATTAGCACCATGGTAAATTATTGAAGGAATGAATGTTAAAGTGTATATATATATTTTGACTTAAATATGAGAATTAAGGTCAGAAAGCTTCATTGACTAATCTTTTCTCTGGAGACTTAATCGCAGTAATAGTGCAAAATAATTACAATAAATGAAGCTCAATTCTTTTGTTTTGACCACTACAAGATGCAATAATATTGCCTCAAAAAAGCCTGGTGAGGTTTAATTATGGGTTATTTGCGAAAGAAACATGCAGCTAAATACAACTGACCCCAATGTTTTCCCAACCCACTGACCAGAATAATGACATTGATGAATTTACAGTGGGTCGCAAACACCACTTTAACGTATTACTTGCATGTTTTCTGCAAAATGATAAAATACCATTTTGAATTAAGCAGCGTGCCTTACGACTGACTGGCAACCAGTCTACGGTGTAGTCTTCCTTTCGCTCCGAAGACAGCTGGATTAGGCTCCAGCGACCCCTGCAACCGTTTTGAGGATGGGGAGTTTGGAAGATGAATGAATAAATGAATGAATGAATTGAGCAGCATTTTTTTTTACATAATTTGCAGTCTCCATGGTATCCTTACAGGTTTTGTACATATTGTATGTGACAAAATGCATTGCCATTTTCATTTTATAAGAATGTTTTTTATTCTCACAAACCTTTGTTGCTCATAATAATGTAGCCAACTGATTAAATGGAAATGTGTGGGTGCTTGTGTTGCAGTATTACTCCACGAAAGAATGAATGGAAGTATGGTCTTTTGTTGGGTTTCCACATTCCCTTTGGAGGTGGGTCCGCAGCAACTTTAAGGTGTGTTTGTCTGTCCCTGAGGTTAATTACCTGGAGTAGGAGGGTTTTGAGTAGGTATGACAAGTATGCCACATTGTTGCCACGGATGTTGGAATACGCCCTGAGTCTGAAATGACTTTAGATGTATTGTTTTGTTATGTTACATTCCTTGGTTTATTAAAGGTAGCATCCACACAGCAGAAAATGCTCTGAATCTTTGTGTTTTATGTTACCCAAGCAAGAGATAATTCATGAAAAATTAAATGAAGAGTTAAATGATTTCTTCATGAAATTAAGGTTGACACTCAGTGTGACTTTTATTTTATTCAGTAATTTTCCGTACCACTTATCTTCACAAAGATCGATGCCACACGAAAGCAACGTTCCCTCTTAGCTGCGCGCGTACGCAATTGCGCACTACTCTCGTGTTCTCTGTGTACAGCAAACATATGCAGCGCACAAAATAAAATCCAACATGAATTGTAAAAATCATAAACACATTTCAATTTTTCTGTGCCATTTTGGAACGGATGTTGTCAGACAGTGGCAGCCTGTCATTGAGAAACGACAAGAAACGGTAAACTATAACTTACACTGTGTCCAGCCAATGATATGATGCGGTTTACGTCACGTGTTTACTTCCGCGGCATGAGTAAATGTTGCAGGTTAGCATATACAGTAATACCTTGAGATACGAGCTCATATGTCGATTTACTCGTATCTCAAATCAACGTTTCCCATAGAAATGAACTAAATACAAATTAATTCGTTCCCACCCTCTGAAAAAACACCAAAAACGGATATTACAATGGGAAAACATTTTTATTGGTTGTAATTCACCATCTACTAAAAGAGTAACAAATAACTATCTAGTGGTAATGATGTTCAATACTAAAATGAGACATTAATCAGTACAACGTGGAGTGCGTGGAGGGGAGAGAGAGAGCGAGAGAGAACGCGCTTGTAACATAACATAAACATAAATTTAACATAAATGAACTTAGATTACGATACAGACACACTGAAAAAGAAGTTTTAATCGTACCTTACACTAAACTTAATTCTAATTTTGTTTTAATTTTTTTACTTTTCTTCTTCCGGCTTGACTCTTTTTGCCTCGCTTCCACCCTCACTTTTAGCCGGCGTTTTTAAAAGGAACCTATCTAGGGTTGTTTGCTTTTGTCTCCCCTTCAAAATATTACGACAATGACGCACACAAATGTCCTCTCAATAGGATAACGCACGACCACTTCTTGCCAACTTGTCCGGGTGCTCCTCTCGTATTGGCGAGCCAGCTCCGTCACGCGTACACCACTCTCATGTTTTTCGATTATTTATGCTTAATATCGACTGTCATCACAAACCTTTTCTTGGCACTACCCTTCATTACAACTGCTTGCTTTGGACCCATTGTTTTTCCCTTAATTCTGCACTGACTAAAGCAAAAAAGACATGGAAAAAATGCAACGCTCTGCCCAGTGCTCGTAGATATCTTTACATAAGGGAGATCCGGCTAGAAAGACACTGCGCTGTTGTCATAAGCAGCCGCTCGAGTCTCGGCCACCTGGCTGTTTTATATGTTCGTATCTCAAAATTTGTCTCGTATGTCCAGGCAAATATTTGCTCGGAATTTCACTCGTATCTCAAATTTCTCATATGTTGGGGCACTCGTATGTTAAGGTATTACTGTATGTATGTACAAATAGAAGAACAAGTGGTGAAATTGGATGAGAAAGGTCTCCTCTGCAAAACATGCAGCGAAGCTAAAGTAGTAAGCTAGTTTTCCCATGGAAAAATATTGCATATAAATGGAAGCTTTACGATCTCAAGCGACACATTCAGGAGTCATTTGAACGAGAATGAGAAGTAAGAAGGACAGATGTGGAAAAATAAGGTAAAATTTAAGTCAGATTTGTGCATATTCTAGGGGTCCGGTGAGTTGGTCTCAGGGGTTCGGTGGAGCCTCTGCCGCCGCGGTCAACACACGTTGACGAGGAATTTTTATATCTTGAATTTGAAAAAAAATCATATTTTATTTTACATTAAAGTAGGGTTTGGTGAAGGTGCATAGGAAACTGGTGGGGTTTGGTAGACACAAAAAATTAGAGGGAACATTGCTCGTAAGTACGGCTGGTTAAAATATAAAAGAAGGAAGGTTGTGTAACACTAAAAAAGCAAGCCCTTATCATCAAAGTCTATACTGATTAACTCTTTTTCAGGACAATATTACAGTTAAAATGTAAAACTTAAAAACGCAACAGGGTCTTGCTTGAGTTTTCAAATAATACTTGATCTTTGTAACGAAATTACATGCTTTATCCACTCAAGGTTTGCGCGGGGCGCAGGAGCCCATCCCGGCCGACTTTCGGACACGAGAGGGTGGACACCCTGAATTGGTGGCCAGCCGTTCACAGGGCACGAGGAGAAAGGCAACCATTCACACTCACACTCATACTCATACCTAGGGGCAATTTCGAGTGTCCTAACAGCCTATCATGCCTGTCTTTGGAATGTGGGAGGAAACCAGAGGAAACCCACGCAGGCCTAGGGAGAACATGCAAACTCCACACAGGTGGACCGACCTGGATTTGAACCCAGGACCCCAGAACTGTGAGGCTGACATGCTGACCACTCATTCGCCGGGCCGCCCTATGCTAAAAGTTGATTGTGCAAAAAAATTCTCATCTCATCTTCTGAACCACTTTATCCTAATCAGGGTGCTGGAGTCTATCCCAGCTGCCGGGTCAGAGGCGGGGGACACCCTGAATTGGTGGCCAGCCGATCGCAGGGCACAAGGAGACGGACCATCACGCACACGCACATCCATACCTAGGGGTAATTTAAATGTCCAATCAGCCTAAGATGAATGTTTTTGGAATGTGGGAGGAAACCGGAGTACCCGAAGGAAACCCACGCATGCCCGAGGAAAACATGCAAACTCCACACAGGTGGACCGACCTGGATTTCAACCAAGACCCCAGAGCTGTGAGGCTGACGTGCTAACCACTCATGACACCGGGCCAGTCAAGCTAAAAGTTGATTGTGCTTAAAAAAATTAAAAAAATCCACGCACCTCTCATTTTATCTCATCTCATCCCATTTTCTGAACTGCTTAATCCTCTTTAGGACCGTGGGGGGTGCTGGAGTCAATTCCAGCTATCTCCGAGCCAGAATCGGTGGCCAGCCGATCACATGGCACAAGGCCAGGCAGAGCACGTTTAACTACGGTAAGATGGCGGACGACTGAGCGATCAATGGCTTGCACAACTAAGTGAGTTTTTCACGTTTTATGCAAGGCACAGTTTTTTCTCTTGAATTTTATTCGCACACGTCAAAATACATTTTGTTTAACATTTTATCTGTTTATCTTTTCTCTATTGTAAAACAAATGACCGTATGAGCCGCATTTTCTTGCGTTATGGTGTTTGGGCTTTGTCACCTTGCAGTTTCGTCCATGTCAAGTCTAATTTGTGCGTGTATAAGCCGTACCGTTGATTCAGTCATCATTTTTTGAGTTACAAATACAGCGTATATGCAAGAAAATACGGTATTACGATTTTAAAAAGTTGGCCAGATGAGAGCAGCATTGGATCACATTCACACTGACACAGTACATCTATTGAGAATTCAGTCAGTCTTGAATTACTAATCTACTGCTATGAGAGTGACATTCCACAAAAAGGTTTTAACTATTCAAAAGTTAGAAGTTATCCATTATTCCCAATCTGTAGGCATAAAGATGAGTGACCAACTCCCCTCTCGTCTCTTTGCTAGATTACATATTGCTCAGCATGTTAAGTAATTGTCTTTTTAGTAATTATTGAACATTAGAACTTTCTCTGTGCATAAAATGCACATCATCACCTGTACTTGACTAAAAAAACATTTTTAGGTTCTAAGAAAGATAAAACCACTAGGATCAGTAAAGGTAGGAGCCCCCCTGAGTACAGTACATACAGTTGTGGTCAAAAGTTTACATATGAAGAACATAATGTCATGGCTCTCTTGAGTTTCGAGTTATTTCTACAACTCTGATTTTTCTCTGATAGAGTGATTGAAACAGATACTTCTTTGTCACAAAAAACATTCATGAAGTTTGGTTCTTTTATGACTTTATTATGGGTAAACAAAAAAGTGATTGGATCTGCTGGGTCAAAAATATACATACAGCAACACGAATGAGCAATTTTAGTGACTTAGAAAGTTGTGTCAGTGAAATGAGCTTCATAGCATGGCCTCTTAACTTCTTGAGTGATTATGAGTGACTACAGCTGGTGACTTCTCTGGGGCCATTTAAATAGGGCTCATTGGATGCAAACGCCCACAAACGCTACAATGGGAAAGTCAAAGGAGCTCAGCATGGATTTGAAAAAGCAAATCATTGACTTGAACAAGTCAGGAAAGTCACTTGGAGCCATTTCAAAGCAGCTGCAGGTCCCAAGAGCAACAGTGCAAACAATTGTTTGTAAGTATAAAGTGCATGGCACTGTTTTGTCACTGCCACGATTAGGAAGAAAATGCAAGCTATCACATGCTGCTGAGAGAAAATTGGTCAGGAGGGTGAAGATTCAACCGAGAATACCCAAAAAGCAGATCTGCCAAGAATTAGAAGCTGCTGGAACACAGGTGTCAGTGTCCACAGTCAAGCGTGTTTTGCATCTCTATGGACTGAGAGGCTGCCGTGCAAGGAGGCCCTTGCTCCAAAAGCGGCACCTTATGGCTCGACTGAAGTTTGCTGCTGATTACATGGACAAAGATAAGACCTTCTGGAGGAAAGTTCTGTGGTCAGGCGAAACAAAAATCGAGCTGTTTGGGCACAATGCCCAGCAATATGTTTGGAGGAGAAAAGGTGACTTAAACCCCATTGAGAACTTGTGGACAATGCTGAAGAAACAAGTCCATGTCAGAAAGCCATCAAATTTAACTGAACTGCACCAATTCTGTCAAGAGGAGTGGTCAAAGATTCAACCAGTAGCTTGTGGATGGCTACCAAAAGCACCTAATTGAAGTGAAAATGGCCAAGGGACATGTTACCAAATATTAGCGCTGCTGTATGTATATTTTTGACCCAGCAGATTTGATCACTTTTTTCTGTTCACCCATAATAAAGTCATAAAAGAACCAAACTTCATGAATGTTTTTGTGACAAAGAAGTATCTGTTCCAATCACTCTATCAGAGAAAAATCAGAGTTGGCCAAGGGACATGTTACCAAATATTAGCACTGCTGTATGTATATTTTTGACCCAGCAGATTTGATCACTTTTTTCTGTTCACCCATAATAAAGTCACAAAAGAACCAAACTTCATGAATGTTTTTTGTGACAAAGAAGTATATGTTCCAATCACTCTATCAGAGAAAAATTAGAGTTGTAGAAATAACTGGAAACTCAAGGGAGCATGACATTATGTTCTTCACAAGTGAATGTAAACTTTTGACCACAACTGTATTTGAACGCATGGGTGGTATTAGAGTTCTTATTTTTTGTTTTGGAGGATTTTTGGGAAAATACAGAAAGACACACACACACACAGACTGAAAATTCTCAGGTTCAATTGTCACACCAGCGTGCTTTATTTAAAAAAATTACAACTTCGTGTTATTTGACTCGAGATTTTAAATTACTTTAATCAGCAAGAATATACATTGTGAATACTGTCTGTCTACACAGTGAAGCTGTGTGACAAAAACTATTTCTGGAAAATCAAATAAATTAAAACCAAAACTTATCAAGTGCCTGGTGTGATAAAAAAAAACCCTCAATTTTGACATACACAAGAAAAACACTGCATCATGGTGACAAAAAAACTAGAAAATCTAAAAATCTAAATCCTTTTTGGCTAGATTGTCCGCATTTGAGGTTCCTCATCTCCTATTTTTTCTTCCTTCTACTCCACCGGTCCGCGATCTTAGACTTCCATGCAATGAATGGTCCATTAGATCTCTTGTAAAACAAGAGTCCACATTCAAAAGCAACAATATTCAAAAGTGGAAAAAAGCTTTAGTGAAAAAAATGTATGAAAGATACACTTCAAGGCACAAGATACAGTAGAATGCATGTAATTCTCTCCACATTTAAGGAGTAAAAATACTTCCAACTCAGAGATTACAGAGTTAACATAAGAATCAAGAGTGTCTATAGTAAGATTTAACAGTACTATAGGACATTTACAGATGAAAAATTAACATCACATTCTTCAGGGTTACCCCATTTTGCAAGATTGTCAAAAACCAACGCTAATTTGTATAGATAAGTCATCAATAGTGTCTGTTGTAAGATTTAACAGTATAGCACACTTACAGGTGAAGGGAGACAGTATTCAAAGCCGAATATCAATATTGAAAAAAGACATTGAAATTGTATCCAGAAAAAAGAGCCGAGTTAGTTTTTCCTGAGGAGTAAACAGAGGTATCGTATGCTAATCAATCAAAGTATAAGTTATATTCCTTTCTATTCAATTTAATGAGCAATTTATTCATTTATCTATTTCTTTTCATTGCTCGTTTCGGATTCCCGAGACAGAATACTGTTTTAATTGTCCAATGTTCTACACAAATTCAAAGGAATCTGATTGCATTCACTGAGAGAGGGGTGATGTGTCCTCAGCTGTAATGACTGTCAACCCGCCAACAGGCTTGCACTGACCCCCATTGGGTGTGGGAACACATTTTGCTAGAGTTGTGGCATAGCAGGAGTGAAGCCTGATTGTTTTATCAGTACTCGTGAAGCCTCAATCGCTCATGCTAGGAAGGAGACAATCTTATCCCAATCGCACCTCAATCTCGTAATGTGTGGGTTTCCGTCCTGTACACATAATCAACATTTACTAAATGGTAAAAACAAACCAGAGGAGGGATAGTTCAAAGCATATGAAATTCATCCTAATTTGGTCAGCCAATTCATCATACTCAAAATCTTACCACCTGGAGATCCTCAAACTGCAACTGACATAAAATTCCTATAAAATGTAATGTAGCAAATCATTACTATACTGAAAAAAAACTGTAACATGTCCTTTCGACCATATTGATAATAAATTAATAAAGTACATTCATTCATTCATTTGTCTTTTGTTCTGCTTATCATAACAATGCATAACATTTTAGATTTTGGCGAATAGTGTGTTTGGTTGCTTTAATAAAATTAGTGTGTTTTTGAATTGTTTTAATACACCAATAAACAAGAATCACAATTATCTTACTTCCATCATTAAGGTTTTTGAAAATCCAAATGCCTAGTCAAAATTAAGAAATCAAATCAAAAGCCTTTATTGTCATTATACACAGTTGCGTATAACGAAATTGGTGAATATTAACTGGTATACTATTTTGATCATTGCTTCCTTGTTAGGCTTGAGAACTGGATTTGTTTTTTTCTTTTCTTTTCAGCTGAAGCAATTACACAAATTAACTGAACAGACACCAATCAAAACTGTCCTCCCATTGTTTTATAGTGTTGAAGATCATATTTTTTGTGTGTACTACTACGCTCCACACTCTGCATTGGTAACACTTACAGGTTGAACCCCAACGTACAGGCACCAAGTCGGGGAGGAATGAGTATACCCTGCTCGTCATCTCCCACCATAGGCTACTCCAGAGTAGAAGAGGTGAGTGCAACTACATCCGGACAGAAATTCTCAACCTCACGCACTCACTCGAGCTCTTCCCAGCCACAGAGGTGGGTAACATTCCACGTCCCAAGAGTCAGTTTACACATGCACACACACACTGTTAATCAGAAATGCCAGCCACGTGCGACCTTACGTCGTGGCGCTTATTTGAAAATATAACTTGCTTGGCGAATTGGATGGCAGAAAGGGGGATTTTTTTTTTAGAAATGCAAGCCCCGGGCCACGTTACAGAGGATGGCATCGGCATCAAAATAGAGCACTTTGACCGGCGAGGATGGCGAGACGTCAAGGCGGAGCAACGTGGAAGTTGAGATTCCATTTAAGTGCGCGCAATGGGCTGACGTTGTTGAACTTATCTGAAAATAGAGCTCTCTGGACAGCTAATTGATGGTTGGACGGCGCAGAGGAGCGAAGTGGAAGTTTGATTTCCCGGCCGGTTGGCCAGCGATACGGCGGCCCATGCCTGCGGCGTAGGGGATCGCACGACTGGTGAACAATTTTTCAGGATGTTTTTTCCACCAGGTCAGAAAGTCCATAAAATTTCTCCCCCATTTTTTTTCTGGTTTGTGCTTTTGGAATCGTGGATGCTTCCTCCTCAGCGATCTTCTCATTGAATTCCTCATGTATTGCCGAGCGTTTCAATAACTCCTGCTCCTTTGAGAGTTCGTTTTGGTGTCCCTCGACCAACTCGTCGATGTCCTCCTTACTGACCACCAACCCATTGCCTGGCCCCGCGACATAATTGTTCCAACTGCAAGTCCGTCGAGGGCACTCAGCCTCAGCTTCCTCCAATCATAAGTTCAAGCACACAAGGACGAACGGTGGTCAAACAGACATAAGAGAATCTTGAAACATGGAGTTGTTGTTGTGAGACAGCGAATGAGAGTCCAGTAGTGTAGTGAACGTGTCAAGCAAGATGCAAAGCGGATACAGGAACTGTATTGATGTTTTCGTAACTTGGATATTGTTTTCGTATCTTGAGGCACTTATTTGCATCTCAAAAGCTTTCGTAAATGGAACATTTCGTACCTAGAGGCATTTGTAAGTAGAGGTGTGACTGCAATAGGGATGATCCTACTTAGCGGTTTTTCATGTCGACATCTGGTCTATATTATCTGAGAAATTGGAGGAAAGACTATACTTTGGTTCGAGTCTGTGGGTAGTCTAGTACAGCGATCCCCAACCTTTTTCTCACCTCGGACCGGTAAAGCTCTTTCTATTTTCTCGTGGACCGGGCGACAACTTAAGACAAAATTGTGTGGGGGTGGGGTCGGTGCACGAACGACACCCACAACGGCAAAAAACAAGTCCCAAGCATAATAGCAATTATTTATTATTATAACAACTTTTCTCATTTCAAGTAGTATTTTCAAATCCAACATCAGATTTTGATGGGACCATGTACTTTAGTTCAATGCTTGGGGAATCAAATAAATGTCATTACATACCTAATTAATGAGTAAAAATACAGCTATTTTAATTAATTAATTATTCCCATTTTAATCAATGCCAGGTTTAAGTATTTGTTTAAGGATGTATTTATTTATTTTTTAAAGTCCTGCTTGGTCCTCTATATTAGAAGAGAGTCCTTTTGTTTCTCACATAAAATCCCAAGCATTTTATTATTCAATATTTTTATTCAATATAATTTGCACATCAAAACATATAAAAACAGAAAAGTGAGGAAAATACACAATTGAACAAATTATTAATTGTTCTTTGCCTGTTTGTAAAGTGAATTGTGATTGTGAAGATGTTTTTTTGTGCCGCTGCTCCACTGAAAGGTGATTTTCTCTCAAAATCACTCATTAAAATTCAAGAATTCTGATTGAGTGGCTCACTCGAATTTACTGTATAAATGGCTAATTCATATTTTCATCATGTCAATGCATAGTCAGCTACATATTCACAGGTCGGTTTTACTTCACTGTAGTACTGAAAAGATTGGCCACTTTCAAGTAAATCAAATGTATTTGGTGATTGTATATCTAAGTACTATAGCTCCGAAAAAAAGGGCCATTTTTCTCTTTCAGTGCTATTCACCATGATAGCCGTCCAATCATTCTTCTGCTGTGAGAAACACATTTGAATTCACAAAAGCAGAATGATTCGACACAACATGATTGGATGTCTAGCAATGTCAATGGCACCTGAAAGAGTGCATTTTTAACATTTTCAGTACACTTTTTAGTTAATGAGCATTTAAAATGTCTGATTTCTTTGTGTCAAACCAGATTATCTTCTAAAAGATGTGCAATTTTTGGAAAACGTGCAAAGAATAATAAATTGGTAGAATAGCAACTCTGATAACTTATGCAGTAAAAAAAGTAACATCACGAACGATGCTAGACAGCCAATAACCAATGGCTAGGAATTTCATTGAGTTTATCATTAGTAGACATCCAATCCATATGAAGTTTTCAAATGGGACGAACATCTAGCATTGTCAATGGAGCTAATGAGCTAAATAGCAATGACAGCACCTCGAACAATGTTGATTGTTCAATCACGTGGCGTCCACTCACCTTTTTGCTGTGAACTTGCTTACATTGAGTTTATCAGTCTTAGCAACCATTTCATTTAAAGTGGGAGGGGGCAGCAAATTAACATCACTGGCACCGTCGGTGGCAGTCACTGAGGTAAAATATTTTCAATGCACTGTCCCACAACATATCCAAAGTGGTAAAGGTGATGCTAAACAGGCGGGATGGGTTGAGCTTTAAAATATTTTGCTACTGTCTAACATTTCAACTCACTGATTATTTTATTTTTTCACTGCACTTTTACCAAGCAGGCTGGAGATAAGGTTGGAGCCTTGACTCTCTCTATGTTTCCCTTCTCCGATGGGGTCCATTTGACTCAATTCAGACTGATCCAGCATCTCGAAGTCTTCTACATCAAAGTCTGTGTCCAGCTCTGAGCTGGACTGCTTGCGGGGTCTGCGGCAGGCGCCTGCTCTGGGAGGCGCTCGTCTATGTTGAGCGGAGGGATGTTGGGGCACCATGGCTCCAATCAGTGCTGCCCGGATCATGTTGCTGGCGATGTCGCCGGCGATGTCGCCCGCCAGGTTACTTGCAAAGTTTGTGGCAGGCGGCAAGCCACTCAGGGACATTTCGGCATCTAAGTCCTCCTGGTCCGATTCCAGATGAGAATCCATGTCAAGTACGGAAGCGCGGTGACTCTGCAGGCTGGGAAGCCCAATGCTGGTGTCGTCGTCGTCATCCAGGATAGTGGCCTCTGGGTTTATGGATGGGAAGTCGGGAAGGTCTTGAGCGAAAGATTCCTCGGCATCGCTGTGTCTGTCCAGATCTGAATAGGAAAATACAGATATGAAGTAAAAGAAAGAACACAGGTGTCATGTTTGGCAGATCACTTTGTGTGGTCAGCCAAAGTAAATCATCAGCATGTACAGTGGTACCTCAAACTACGATCAGCTCGTAGTACGACATGCTCGTGGTACAACGAAAATTTCGATCGAATAATTCGCCCGAGATACGATCAAAATTTTGAGATGCGACCAAGCCAAGTGGCCATGGCACTGTCTTTTTTCATCTCTTTCGTGTATAAAATATATCTACGAGCACTGGGCGGACTTTGCATTTCCCCATCCAGTTTTTTCCCCGACGTTGGTCTACATTTACATACAAGGTAAACAACAATGGATCGACAGAGTTTTGCAAAGAAAAGACGACCGTTGACAATCGACATGAAGCGCGAAATCGGAGTGGGGTACGTGTTACCGAGCTTGCAAAACCATATCCACCATCTTTAAGCAGAAGGACGCAATTAAGGAGAAGAGGCCTTCCAAAGGACGAACTATAATTTCCCACCGGCGCAGTGACATTCACGACGAGATGGAGAGCCTTCTATTATTGTGGATAAAAAAAAAAGAGTTAACAGGAGATAGCGTTACCGAGTTGGAATTTACATGGATTTGATAACAACGAAAGGAGAGCCTTCAACACCTTCAGAACCCTTTAAAGCGAGTCATGGCTGGTTGGAAAAAAAAAAAAATCTGGAATACATTTGGTGACCATTTGTTGCCGGAACTCAGTAGCGAGGAGGCGGTGAAAGAGGCAGGGCCCCTGGCTACAAAAGATATCAAAGACATGCTCGCGAAGTGGCAAGAGGTTTCGGATTTTATAGAAAAGACTCACCCTGACAAGCTGGCAAGTGGTCGCGCGTTATCGTATTGTGATGACATTTGTGTGCGTCATTATCAAAATATTTTGAAGGGAGGCAAAAACAAACAACTCTTGATGCGTTCGTTTTGAAGACCCCGGCGGAACGTCTGGGTGGGGTCAACCCGTAGAACTAAGGTAAGAAAGATTAAAACAAAATTAGAATTCAGTTTTGTGTGAAGTTACATTAAATGTTGAGTGTCTGTATATATTTATCCAAGTTAATTTAAATTTGTTTGTTCATTTACGAGTGCCATGGATAAAGTCCCCCCGAACAACCGCCCCCCCTGCCTCCGTGTATGTCGCTGTATCTACCCTCCGCGAAATGCGTCTAATTTTACTTCTATTAAACACATTTTATTACTATTAAACCACTCGTTATTTATTACTATGTCAATATATGGCGAATTAGAAGAAATAAAACATTTTTTCCAATCCAATATCCTGTTTTTGGTGTTTTTTTCTCAGAGGGTTGGAACAAATTAATTTGTTTTCAGTTCATTTCAATGGGAAACGTTCGCTCGAGTTACGAAAAGCTCGACATACGATCTCAGTCTCGGAACGGATTACGATCGTATGTCGAGGTACCACTGTATTAACCTTATGTTTATTCGCTCAAATGACATTTAAGCAAACATTTCTGAATGAGAGATCAAGGACTTTAACTTTTTTTCCTTTAATACATTGTTTTAAATAAAGGAACATGTTTTTAATTGCAATAAAGAAAATATCTACTTTTTTATAGAAAGTTTTGCAGCCAATTGGTTTATACATGGTTCATAGCTTTACACAGACTAACTGGCATTATAGCGAGAACTAGTGGTATAGAAGCTCAGGAGGATAACAGGACAGTGGGGTACTCGGACGTTTGGTCGCCCGGAAGGTTATTGATAATTACCATTTAAAATTGTTGCTCAAATTCCCTAAATACAAACTGTGAATTATTATTTTGTCATACTTAATGCCCTATTAATTATTAGGCTAAAGAAAAGCTCCAAATTTCCCATACTTTTATTGTGTTTTGTTGGAGAACTTGTTAAGACCCTGACTGACATCCCTTCCTAAGGGGACAACCCATGTACATACACACTCATACACTCACACGTCCGCTCAGTGAAACTGCTCAGGGCCATTGTTGGCTTTGATTGATGCGTAGACAGTGTTGTTTGGTCGCCGGACTTTTGGTCGCCGGACTTTTGGTCGCCGGACGTTTGGTCGCCGCACGTTTGGGTCCGGGCGACCAAACGTCCGGTCACGGGACAGTGGTACCTCTACATACAAATCGAATCAAAGCGATAAAAAAGTTGTACAAATGCAACGCGGCACAAATTTACTCACATAGGGCACACTTAAAAGTCTAACATTTTCTCCAAAGTGGACGGGGCACCCAATCAGTCGGTGCGCTTTTTCAAGATTTAGTAGATGCTGCTGTATGACGCTGACAACTTGACTGTCTGGGTACATTGCTTGCTTATTTATATAGTGAAAAGGTGAACATGTGAAAGGGGAATGCCGAAATGGGTAAAACAAGATCGGTTTTACAAAAAAAAATCATACTTAAAAAAAAGGATTTTCCTGTACTAATGTTATACGGCGTTCACAATTTGAAATGACCAAAAACATAAAATACTTGAAAAACGTACAAGTTGACAGATATGCAACATTCACACAGCATAGCCTCATTTCGATTATATCGGTGATGTCTGGTCTACATTATCTGCGAAATTGGAGAGAAGACTTTAGTGAGTCAAGATATAGCCTTTCTTGTCTAGCTCGGGTGGTGAGTTCCTGATTCTTGTGTTGGCCCACATGTTTTGAAGTTGTGGGTATATTATTGGGGTGGTTCTATTATTATATTTTTTACATTTTTTTTTTTTTTACTACATTCTTACATAATGTAAATAATTGGGTTCTAATGTTGATTTAAATGCTGTTCTTGCCGCTCCTTGTGAGTGAAGTGAAAGACAGAGCAAGCAAGGGACACAGAGACAGAGACAGTGCAGAAGAGCCTGACTTGTTTTGTTTGGTTTGTTGTTGTGGTGTTATTTTAATGGCTTAATAAATAGTTTTCTTATATTTTTGCATACATACATTTGCATTCATATTCCATTCAAAATTGCTAGACTGTTTATTTGTTATTGTTGTTGGTTGGCTGGTAGTACTGTTGATTTTGGAACAAATTATGCTAATTTAATGTAAAATGCTGCACTACTTATGATAAAAAAGTCCAATTTACAAAACAAGTTCTGGAACCAATTAATTTCATAAGTAAAGGTACCACTATACAGTAATCGCTCGAAGAACTCGGATAATGTAGACCACTCACCCAAATTATTATTACCATACCAAATATTTCCGCGCCTTTACAAAAATACAAGTACACAAATACAATGATCATGAAGTGTATTTATAAAATACAACAGTTATAAGGATATGAAAAGACTTCAATCTATTAATATCTAAATATACCGTATTTACTCGCATATAAGCCGCATCCTGAAAGTTGCCTTGAATTTTTTTAATTTTACAATTTCTCGCATATAAGCCGCCCCCCTGATTCCCAATTTTCACCTCCATATTCATGGTTTTAATAAGGAGTACAAATGTGTTAATTTGAAGAGAAATTCTTAAGAAAAATCATCACAAGTGGTATTTCTGAGATACTGTATGAATCAAAAGCACATTATTAGGGTCAATATCATAAGGAAGTTAATATGCCTGTCTTTGTAAATGCAAATTATCAAATTATTCAATTTGAAAAAAGAAATAAGTCTGTCTGGATGAGAAGCCAGTGCTTTTTAATGACATAAATTAAATTTTTCTTACCAGAAGTGGAAGTTTAAGATGTGGCGGCCAAATTGCTTCTAATCTCGAAATATCTCGATTTTTTTCAATGGTTCATATTACTGCAATAGTTGGCCCTTTCGAACAAGAAATAAAAAGAAAAAATATCAAAGCGGAATTTTGTTTTATATCATAATCACAAATGTACAATCGTTTCCATTTTGTGTTCCGAAAGGGAGGGTGTGGTTTGCACGTAGACAAATTAAAAAAGGAAGTAACGTAAGCACAACCAGGAAATATGACCATAGCGCTATACGCTGTTTGTATTATTCGGCGCGTCATTTTTTTCTTCCAGGGTGAAATTTTTCTTTTTCTGCGCGGAGTACCACCCATTTCAGAGCCGAAGAAGAAGCGGTTCCCTGACTTCCGCCATTTTTCATCTCCTGTCTTCCGCTTGTGAGTTTCAGCGTGGATTTTGACATTTTTATGAACTTTTTGTAATACTTAAGATAAAAAAACGAGATGGACAGTAATTCTCGATTATCGCGGTTAATGTAGACCAGACATGGTGATGATAAACGAAAAACCGCGAAGTAGGGATACCACTATTTTAAATAATTAAAATATATATATATCTTTTTAGTAACAAGCGGAGGACAGAGGACTGGCTTCCACTTGCGAGTTTCAGCGTGGATTTTCACATTTTTATGAAAAAAAAAATTCCACCAGAAAAAAATCTGCGATGTAGTGAAACCGCGAAAGTTGAAGCCCCAATATTCAAGGGATTACTGTACTGAAGTTGTTGCTGAAGCTGCGAAGTGGTGTTAGGCTCCAGTCCCCCCCCACGACCCTTGTGAGAATAAGCAGTTAATAAAATGAATGAATAATGAAAAAAAAATAGAAGCAGAATTTTATGGTTTTGTTGTTGTTTAAAATCTTTAAATCAAAGGAACATTTACTGTATTTTCTTGTTTGCCTTGGTTTCATTAAAAATAACTGTTTTAAAAATTCTTTGTATAAAAAATATGGATTACAATGAAATTAAAATATATGAAGAGAATATTTACTGTATTTTCTAGTTTTAATGTAAAAAAAGCACAATTAGTTTTTCCTCTTTTTTAATGTTTTTTGTTTTGATAAATTATGAAAAGAAACCAAACTGAACAGGAATATTTGTTATTAAATACAATAAAATGAAAGACGAACATTTTTAGGAGAACAATAGCTCTCAACAGCTAACTGGCAATCAAAATACTAGTTATCAAATCATTTAGATTCGTTGTTGATTAGTCAATTAATTTTCACAGGCAAAAATAACGGCCGTCTGAAAAAAATAAATAAAAAAAATGTCGCCGCTGATAAAAATAATTTTACAACTCCTGAGAAAGATGAAAGATAAACAAAAATAAAAACTCACCCTCAGAGCCCTCGGTTAATGGTGTCTGTCCCCGCGATAGGTTAAATGTCCCATTCTCGGTGTAGGAAATCTCTGCGTCAGAGTGTTCTGAATCAGTCAGCGTGAGCTCCTTTGCTACCACGACGTCGTCAAACTGTAAGATACAACAGAGCTGATCTAAGCTAAGATTGTTTGCCTGTGTTATTTTGTGAAGGGGACTAACCGCAGGCCAAAAAGCAGCAAGCTCCTCCTCGCTGTCTTCGTCGGTTACGACGCCACACAGAGGCATGCGCAAAACTGCAGAGAAGGTATTAAGAGGTGGTTTACATTCATTCAAAAAAAGCTCAATCCTGTTTACGCTGTGGTTCTTAACCCTAGGGCTTCGGTGGAGCCTGTGCCGTGGAGGTCAAGACAGATCGACTCTACATGTCTATACATAATAACATGCCCCACCGGAGAATCACTGGCTGCAAATGATCACGTGACATTGTTTGGCAAATCAGTGCTGCAAGGAATTTCTATATCTTGAATTTGGAAGAAAAAAAATCATATTTTTGATGAATGCGCATATGAAACTGGTGGGGTTCGTAGCTCCAACAAGGTTAAGAACCACTGTGTTAACCTCCTAAGACCCAGACTCTTGCAAGGCATGCATTTTTATTTTGTCTTTGATATTTAGGCTAATTGGACGTAAAAACAAAGAATTATCTTTTTACATGATGCAGTTTCTGAGAAACAATATGTCCACATCATAAGTGGACGCCAGGCCCTTGTAGTCCAAAATTTAACATTCTAGTCTTGTACCAACAAAAAATTTGATATCCACACATGTGGACGCCAGGTCCTAGGAGGTTAAAGAATGACGCTGCATAATGGCGACGCTCCTTACATTGATTGTCCAGCGGCTTGGACATCATGTATCCGTAGACGCTGAAATCGAGACGCTGCAGGCCTGGCTCCAGCTTCACAAACACGCGCTGAAAAACTCTGTAGTAGGCTGCTAGAGGGGCCAGGAGTGCTGCCAACACTGAACCACATAGATAAAGAAAAAAATAGATAGATCGAATGGATTAGAGGTCTGTTCCTGTAAATATATCCGGTCTGTGTTGACTGAGAACTACTAACTAGAGGTGTTTTAAAAACAGGTTTTGTACTCCTTTTTCATGGCCAAATTCAAGCACTTTCAAACCAACTTCAAGTGCCTTTTAAACATTATTCCATGTTTTTTTTACAATTATAAAGAAAAAAAATATTGTAAACGTCTTCCAGAATGTTCTATAAACCCGATGGCTCGAGAAATTTAGTTTGAAATGTGCTCTGTGGGAGAAACGCAGGGCAAGAAACTCACCAAAATTAGTTTTTTCAGGGGTACCTTAAAGATGCCATCGGAAGAATATAGTGCCCACCACCCGCCAGCCCTAACTCACGCAGGGGTAAAAGTTCCTCCCTCCCTAAAGTTTGCCACAAGCCACCTGTGAGACACACGAAGCATGTGGAGGAAGGTGCACTGGTCAGATGAAACCAAACTCGAACTTTTTGGCCACAATCCTAAAACATTGTTTGGCATAAAAGCAACACAGCTCATCACCCTGAAGACACCATCTCTATTGTCAAACTTGGTGTTGGCAGTCACATGGTTTGGGCCTGCTTTTCTTCAGCAAGGAAGAGGTTATGATTGATTGGAAAATGAATGGAGCCAAATACAGGACCATTCCAGAAGAAAACCTGTTGGAGTCCGCAAAAGACACTGGGATGGAGATTTATCTTTCAACAGGACAATCGTCCAAAACATAAAGCCAAATATACAATGGAATGGTTCACAAATAAACGTATCCAGGTGTTAGAATGGCCAAGTCAAAGTCCAGACCTGAAATCCAATCGAATAAATCTAAACCGGGCTAACACCGATGTGGTCTAACACGCACCAAAAATCTAAACAAGAGCATGCAGTCAATCTTTAGAGGTGCTAAAATGAAATTTCAAAATTTATTTTAAAATGACTACGGCACAAAAAGGAGATGCAGTTGCAACAGGAAGTGGGGAAGTCTCAGCGAATCAGGGTTTTCTGGCAAAGATGTTTTTGTATATACATAAATACACACGCACACACACACGCGTGCACACACATACATATACAGTAATCGCTCGCTTTTTGCGGATAATGTAGACAAGACATGACCCCGATAACCGAAAAACCGCGAAGTAGCATCACCCCGTTATTACTACATACCATACTACATGTTTTCTCGATTATACAAAAACATGAGTACCCAAGTACAATTATCAATAAGTGTATTTATAAAATATCAGTTACAGGCATATGAAGACTATAATGTATTAATATCTAAATATAATCTATAATTTAAAAAAAAAAAATACTTTAAGTACTGCACTCACAAAGAAAATAGTTCTCCGCTTGATTTATATAATAAAAAAAACGTTCTTGGAGCTTTAGTCCAAGTCCTCTTCGTCAGATTCGAGAGTCATTTTTCTTGTAGAAATATTGCTGTTGTTGTTGTTGTGGAAAACCACTCAGAGCTGCCACCCAGGAACGTGGCGCCCTACGTTTTTCATCCAGCCGGAGATATTCGCACTGCCCCACACCTCCGGCTACCCCTGGATGAACTAATCCGCGTTCCAGTGACAGCTCCAGCGCTGCTGAGGGTAATCCTCAGGCGCCTGAGGTGACACTGTCAAGATGATAGCCAAATTCAATGGCTTGGTCAATGTTGTCATCAATCTCATTTTGAGTGTCCCCATGCAGTGTGTTGACGTCCCATCGTCATGCCAGCTTCACAGGCGTATCTACGACGTAAATCCATCTTATGCTGGTTCATTTTTTATTCCTTAGAGTCGTGGCGTCTTCGTCCACATGAGAATTTGCAGTTCCGCACCTTGGAAGATGCGGGCTTTGGGCAGTGAAAAGCGGCGCGTGCGCGTCGGTGACCAAGCGAAAGCGGCAGCGCTTTGTGGAGAATAACGGTCGCTGCAACGTGCGGCACGTCAACCTGGGCGGAGAGACCATCTGCTATATCTCGGACCTCTTCACCTTATTTATTCGCAGCATACAGATCGCCGCAACACGCGTGCATCACCAGAGGAGAAGTGCATTCACTTCCTGCATCTCCCCTTTAACCCCACGGTGGAGCCCATTAACATGGTTCCTACCATCTGAATTATGTACAAAAGAACGCCACAGTGTAGATTAATTTATGCCGCAATGGCGTGCTGCGCCTTTTGCATATCAAGGAACGTCAATATTTAGGAGGCATTTTAAACAGAGATTCAAAAAAATAGTCTTTCTGCACAGGTGATGGGCGGCATGCGAAATTCACTCGCAACAAAACAGGAAATGGCAAGACATAGTGAATCTTGCTTATCGTTTGTTCTTTGGGGCTGAGTGCTCATCATTTCAGTGCGGAAGAGGAAGCGGTGCCTTGACTTTTGCCATTTTTCATCTGTCTTCCGCTTGCAAGTTTCAGCGTGGATTTGAACATTTTAATGTAATGTTTTTTCCTTCAAGAAAAAAATCCATGATGTAGTGAAGCCGCGAAACTTGAACCCGCGAAAGATCACAGTGTATATATACATACATATAGTTGTGGTCAAAAGTTTACATACACTTGTGAAGAACATAATATCATGGCTCTCTTGAGTTTCCAGTTATTTCTACAACTCTGATTTTTCTCTGATAGTGATTGGAACAGATACTTCTTTGTCACAAAAAATATTCATGAAGTTTGGTTCTTTTATGACTTTATTATGGGTGAACAGAAAAAAGTGATCAAATCTGCTGGTTCAAAAATATACATACAGCAGCGCTAATATTTGGTAACATGTCCCTTGGCCATTTTCACTTCAATTAGGCGCTTTTGGTAGCCATCCACAAGCTTCTGGTTGAATCTTTGACCACTCCTCTTGACATAATTGGTGCAGTTCAGTTAAATTTGATGGCCTTCTGACATGGACTTGTTTCTTCAGCATTGTCCACAAGTTCTCAATGGGGTTTAAGTCAGGACTTTGGGAAGGCCATTCGAAAACCTTAATTCTAGCCAGATTTAGCCATTCCATTACCACTTTTGATGTGTTTGGGGTCATTGTCCTGTTGGAACACCCAACTGCGCCCAAGACCCAATCTTCGGGCTGATGACTTTAGGTTATCTTGAAGAATTTGAAGGTAATCCTCCTTCTTCATTATCCCATTTACTCTCTGTAAAGCAACAGTTCCATGGTAGCAAAACAGCCCCACAGCATAATACTACCACCACCGTGCTTGACGGTAGCATACCTGTCAACCTCTGCCGATAACTGCCCTTATAAATGATTATGATTCCCCTTAAAAAAAACAAAAAACCTTACAAACACCGTACGACTCGTACGGTGTTTGTAAGGTTTTTTGGGGGTTTGTAAGGGGAATCATAATCATTTATAAGGGCAGTTATCGGCAGAGGTTGACAGGTATGCGGTAGGCATGGTGTACTTGGGGTTAAAGGCCTCACCTTTTCTCCTCCAAACATATTGCTGGGCATTGTGGCCAAACACCTCGATTTTTGTTTCGTCTGACCACAGAACTTTCCTCCAGAAGGTCTTATCTTTGTCCATGTGATCAGCAGCAAACCTCAGTCCAGCCTTAAGGTGCCACTTTTGGAGCAAGGGCTTCCTTCTTGCACGGCAGCCTCTCAGTCCATGGAGATGCAAAACACGCTTGACTGTGGACAGTGACACCTGTGTTCCAGCACCTTCTAATTCTTGGCAGATCTGCTTTTTGGTCATTCTCGGTTGAATCTTCACCCTCCTGACCAATTTTCTCTCAGTAGCAGGTGATAGCTTGCGTTTTCTTCCTGATCGTGGCAGTGACAAAACAGTGCCATGCACTTTATACTTACAAACAATTGTTTACACTGTTGCTCTTGGGACCTGCAGCTGCTTTGAAATGGCTCCAAGTGACTTTTCTGACTTGTTCAAGTCAAGGTTTCGCTTTTTCAGATACATGCTGTGCTCCTTTGACTTTCCCATTTAAATGGCCTCAGAGAAGTCACCAGCTGTAGTCACTCATAATCACTCACAAGAAGTTAAGAGAGCATACTATGAAGCTCATTTCACTGACAACTTTCTAAGTCACCAAAATTGCTAATTCGTGTTGCAGTATGTATATTTTTGACCCAGGAGATTTGATCACTTTTTCTGTTAACCCATAATAAAGTCATAAAAGAAACAAACTTCATGAATGTTTTTTGTGACAAAGATATCAGAGAAAAATCAGTTGTAGAAATAACTGGAAATTCAAGAGGGCCATGGCATTATGTTCTTCACAAGTGTATGTAAACCTTTGACCACAACTGTATATTGAAAATCCCTGTTTTTTTTCCAAGAAATTAATCTATATATCTATTTTTTTCCTTAAAAAATAACAGGAATTTTTAAAATTAACTTTAGTGTTATTGGTATTTTATTTATTATTATTGAATTTGACTTGATTTTAAACTACTACTACAATTAACTCCATTAAAGTACTTATTATTATTAAATAAATGTTCAAATGTAAGTAACTCGGAAAAATGCAGTATTATTCATTTAGTCATTTTTAGCTGCAATGCTTCACCAAAACTTCTTCAAAGTCAAATGGATTGGACGTCTGGTGGTGGACCTTCGGCTTGTCCCCCTCAGGGGTCACCACGGCAAAACTGTTGAATCGCCCGCTAGATTTGGCACACAGCTTTACGCAGGATGCCTTTCCTGCAGCAACCCACACATGTGGGAATCAAACCTTGCTTATCACAACTGTAGTGGGGCGTTCAGACCACTGTCCCACCAAAGGGTCTGACTCGTGATAAATAAATTGATGGGCGCATCAACTTGGCCAGAAGAAGAATAGATTTTATGTTTTCACCTAAAAGGGTGATTTTAAAAGAAGGCGCACAAAGAGTTAACAAATTGGGTGCCATTGATGACCAAAGACATCCAATCCATTTCAAATGGATTGGACGTCGACTAGTGACAAACTCATTTAAATTCACAGCAGAGGCACTGCAAGGGACTGACCAACTGAGTAGGAGAGCGCCAACCCAGGAACATAGCATCCAATCACAGCCAAAGAGAAGAAGAGGCAAGAGATAAGGATGCAGAACTGGAACACAAAAACAAAGCGCACATAAGGCTTAACACCACAAATACTGATGGTAATTTCACAAATCTCACCTTGCCGGGGTTGAATCTTTTAAAATGCATCACGTTGGACACAAGAACAAGCACGCTGACCCAAGCCTCAGCGATGTGGTGACACAGTTCGGGCACGCTGAGGATGCCGGGCTGCACCAGCCCCCAGCTAGAAACAAGATATGACATTATTTATGACAACATTGCATCTGTATTTTTCAGAAATTGTTTCCAATATAGAAGTGTTAGATATACAAATATTCACTGTGGTGACTAACCTTTCACTTTCAGATTCATCTTGGTTCCTGACTGAAAAACAGGAATTAAAACAAGGGGTCACATTAAATGCAGTTTTTCGTTTTAACTAAAAACAAACAGAACCCATTCATTTACAAATGTTATTGCACTTTAGTTTACATATTTAATTGTTCATTAAGATGTGACAGAACGTTTTTGCATGATTTACATGCTTTTTCTCTCGAATATATTGTTATAATCATTTGTTTCAGATGTGCTGTAATTATCTTCTGTATCAAAATTCAATTTGGTGTTCAAAAGTTCTTTTTTCAAACTTGTCTTAAAAGCAGGATTGTCTTATATTCGGACCAATGTCACTGCGCAGCTTGGAAATTATGGTTCGTCATTTGGAAGGCTTGATATCCTTCATCCTTCTCCTTAAGGATGGTACAGATTGTCTAAGTACTCCTCTCGTATTGGCAAGCCAGCTCAGTCTCGCGTACACCACTCATGTTTTTCGATTATTTCGTGCTAAATGTCGATTGTCATCATACGCTTTTTCTTCTCACTACCCTTAATTGCACCGGCTTGCTTAAGACCCATTGTTTTTCCCGTAATTCTGCACTGAATAACGCAAAAAAAAAAAACGTAAAAAATGCAACCTGTAGCCCCACGTGCTCGTAGATATCTTTATGTGAGGGAGATGCGGTGAGAAAGACAGTGAGCTGTTATCATAAGCAGCCTCTCGCAGACTCGGCCCCCAGGCTGTCTGTTATGCTCGTATTTCAAATTACTTGTTTGTCAGGGCACTCGTATGTCAAGGTGTTACTGTACTTTGATAGTCAAGGTATTACTGTACTTTAATCATCTTTGAAGGGCTTAATGGGTACTATTAAAGATCGTGGAACATCCCTTATAAGTAGCGGTCATGAACTATATATTTTGTGCAGCAGCCTAATAAGTTAGAACCTGTTTTCCAGGTGACATGACGTAATTTTCCACATCTAGTGAGTACATATACATGCACTAACTTGGTTTGGCTTGCCCACCTAAGGTATGCAAACGCATGGTATAAATTGATGACCTCCTTATCAGAATTTTTCCCATATGTCACGATAGAAGCTGGGCATTTGATCTTGAAGCTTCCCCCCTCAGTTGAAGCATTTCAACCAATAACCGACTGCCAGTTGTTGATGTTGCATTTATCTGAACCAAATATAGCCCTGATTAATCTCACAGGCACCAGCCTATTGGCTCGTCTGCGTCGCTTGTCAAGATCAGGGACACAAGAGACACATTGAGAAGTAAGAATTGGAGATTAACTGCTGTCGGTGAACCACAAATCCCTTTTTGAGTCCAGTGATTGCGGGTGGGATTGTTGCCAACAGGTGGCTTAACTCTTTACTTTTGTGACTGGCTCAATGAAAAGAAACATGAAGCACCTCTGAGCTTTGGCCAAATCTTGTTCCTCCACGTTTCGACACAGATCACAACCAACAGGCCGGACGCCAGCAGGAAGAAAAGACGCAGAGACGCCAGGGCAAAGAACCTATGGGAGAATGCAAGCTTGTCAACAATAACACACTGTAATTGTTTGTATGTCTGCCGACTGACAAAATAAATACAGTAATATCTTGACATACGAGTCCCCCGACATATCAGAAATTTGAGATATGAGTAAAATTCCGATCAAATATTTACCTTGAGATATGGGTAAAATTACGATCAAATATTTACCTTGAGATACCAGATACATTTTGAGATACGAGCATTCGAGACAGCCGCAAAAGGCTGCTTATGATTTCTTTCTCGTCGCATCTCCCTCGTGCAAAGATCTCTACGAGCACTGGGCGGAGCGTTGCATTTTTTTCCTGTTTTTTTGCGTTAGTCAGTGTAGAATTAAGGGAAACACAAGGGACCCAAAGCAAGTATGAATGCAATGAAGGGTAGTGCGCGGAAAAGGCGTATGATAACAATCGATATTAAGCACGAAATAATGGAAAACATGAGTAGTGTACGCGTGACCGAGCTAGCTCGCCAATACGTATGGAGAAGCAGGAAGCTCGATAGCCGTGGTGGAATACATTAACCTCTTTGCCTTGGTTATTGCACAAGAAGGTGGTGCTCGGATGATTCGCCTAAAGACGTTTCGCCGACGGACGTTTGACAGACGGACAGGTCGCCAAATGGACGTTCCACCGAACGGTCAATCGGCCGAACGGCTGTTCGGCCAAGCGGAGGTTTCGCCGGCGCGCTCGCCCCGCCCCCGGATCGTGTGTGTACAAGTTTTTCAACCTCGGCCCGTGGGCCATATACGGCCGTTACAGATAACATTCATTTAGGAATAACAAGGGCATGTACTGCCCCCCGCTGGGCATATTTCTAAATACAAGTACACGGCATCCTAAAACAGCATTTAATGATCAAATACAAATACTGGAGCTCTTTGGACATTAGAACCGAGCCCAGGGAAGTGAATTCCTCGGTAAAATGTCGCGATAAGACAAAAAAACGTCTATATATATACGACCATTTGCCAAACGGCTCAAAATGCGTTTAATGATTAAATACAAATACTAGTATTTGTATAAACAATACTAGTATTGTATTTTATACTAGTATTTTATTTAAAAGAAGACAAAGGAAATTCACATATTCTTCGTGTATACAGACTAGATGTCTGATGCGCGTTGTGAGGCAACGGAGCTCGACGTCGTCGCTTGTCGGCCATTTTAAGAACAGAGCCATTCGCCAAACGGCTCAAAATGCTCTCAAATTCGGTCAAATCCAGCCGAAAACAGCGTTTAATTATTAAATACAAATACTAGTACAGTGGTACCTCGAGATACGAGCTTAATCCGTTCCGGAACTGAGCTCGTATGACGAGATTCTCGTAACTCGAGCGGACGTTTTCCATTGAAATGAATGGAAAACAAATTAATTCGTTCCAGCCCTCTGAAAAAACACCAAAAACAGGATATTGGATTGGAAAAAATGTTTTATTTCTTCTAATTCGCCATCTATTAACAAAGTAATACATAACTAGTGGTTTAATAGTAATAAAATGTGTTTAATCTAACTAAAATTGGGCAGATTTCGCCGACGGGAGACAGAGACGTTTGGGGGCGTGGGCGGGGGGTTCCTTTTTTTTTTCCACGACAACGCACTCGTAAACGGAACAAACAAATTTAAATTAACTTGGATTAATATATACAGACACTCAAACATACGTTTAATGTAACTTTACACAAAACTGAATTCTAATTTTGTTGTAATCTTTTTTTACCTTCGTTCTGGCCGGGTTAGCGGTTTGCCACGCATCCACCCTCACGTTCGCTATCGATGGACTGTTTGCTGTTGCATTGCCTTCAAAATATTCCCAAAATGATGCACACAAATGTCCTCACAATAGGATAACGCACGACCACTTGCCAACGAGAAATAGTCTTTAAAAAACGATCGCAGGAGCTTTCCTAAGAAAGAATAACAGGAAATGACATAGCTGAGCTTCCCACGTAGTGATTGTGGGTAATGAAGTTTTAATCTGAGAAAGGTTGCCATTGCCTATGGTTTTGTGTGCAGGAGTATACTTCATTACCCAGAAAGCCCTCTTTTTGCATGCGCGTTGTGCGTTTCCTGGTCGTATGAGAAACTCGTCTGAATTAATTAGTTCCGTGCTCGTAAATATTGTTATACACGAAAGATATGCAAAAAAGACCCGGCTTGGTCGCAGCACGAAATTTTGACCGCATAACGGGCGAATTATTCGATCGAAATTTCCCCCGTAAGACGAGCATTTTGTATGACGAGCGGTCGTATGACGAGGTACCACTGTATCTGTATTTGCGACATCAAATGTCGGATAGGCACTGGGGAAACACACTGTTGATGTGTGTGGTGCTCATACTTTGAAAAATTTATGGAGCTCGGGATTTCAGCGGGGCATCAGCCAACCCAATCCGCTCATGTGTCACTATCCTTGGTTACGCTCGGGAAAAAACGCTGCCGCCCACAGAGCACTGTGCTCGGTGAAAAACCCCTCCAATGTGTGTGGGGCTCAAATTTGAAAAATTTCTGGAGCTGCAGAAATTCAGCGGGGCGTCGTCCAACCCAGTCCGCTCACGGCGCACTATTCTCGGATAGGCTCGGGGGGAACCCCCACCGATTTTTAAAGTGCTCAAACTCGGGAAATATATGGAGCTTGATAATGAAACTCAGCATGTGTCATTAAAATCCGCCTACGAAGCACTGTTCCCGGGGAGAAACCCCTCCGATGACCGTAGGGATATGATTTACCTACTCGGCGGGCCGGATTAAAAATCCTAACGGGCCGAGGTTGAAAAACTTGTACACACACGATCCGGCGGCGGGGCGAGCGCGCCGGCGAAACCTCCGCTCGGCCGAAGCTCCGTTCGGCCGATTGACCGTTTGGTGGAACGTCCATTCGGCGACCTGTCCGTCTGTCAAACGTCCTTCGGCGAAACGTCTTTAGGCGAATCATCCGGCCACGCAAGAAGGTTTAAATTGAGCGCAACGTAAGATTTTTTTTTAAATGTGTGTGTATAGAATATCTTTCTCCCTAAAGAGACCGTTGGAGTTTGCTTAGTTTATATAAAACTATTATTTTTGGTTGGGGGGTGCGAAACGTTAAATTCTTCTTTTGGGGGGACCCAACAGAAAATCATCGAGAAGCACTGAACTACGGTAACATGGTGACGCCCTGAGCGAGCAGTGGCAGGCACAAGTATGGTATTTAGTATATATTTGAGTACAATGCGGAAAATGTACGGGTGCGCGTTATACACGAGGTCTTCGCTTTTATGACCAAATCCCGGTGAAAAACTGCCCTCCGCCGGTGAAAAAGTCCCCTCCGCAGCTGTTATAATGGGAGACGTAAAACCTGTCTTTGTTCGCCAGATGGCGCATGAAGCCTGTTCTACCAAAAACCAGCCTTCTCCAAATAGCCTTTGGCAAGTTTATAGGGGAAGGTAAAATAAAAAAGTTACTCCAGAGAAACGTTAGCCGGTGCTCACACTTAGAAAAAATAACCCAAGGACAATGGAATCAATTCTTCGGTGAATCTGATGATGACGAATCAGACGATAAATACAGTCATACCCTGAGGTACGAGCTTAATGCGTTCCGAAACCGAGCTCGTATGTCGATTTACTCGTATCTCAAATCAACATTTCCCATAGAAATGAACTAAATACAAATTAATTTGTTCCCACCCTCTAAAAAAACACCAAAAAAAACAAGATATTACAATGGAAAAAATATTTTTATTGGTTGTAATTTACCATCTACTAACAGAGTAACAAACAACTAGTGATTATGATGTTTAATACTAAAATGAGACATTATTCAGTACAACGCGGAGAGAGAGACTTGACGGATGCGCTCGTAACATAACAAACTTTAAATTTAACTTAAATGAACTTAGATTCCTATACACACACACTTAAGAAAAGTTTAAATTTTACGTTACACTACATTTAAACCTTCTTGTGCAATAACCAAGGCAAAGAAGTTAATATATTCCACCGCGGCTTTCGAGGCGAAATTCCTACTTCTCCATACGTATTGGCGAGCCAGCTCAGTCACGCGTACACTACTACTACTCATGTTTTTCGATTATTTTATGCTTAATATCGATTGTGATCATACGCCTTTTCTTCTCACTACCCTGCAATGCACCGGCTTGCTTGGGACCCATTGTGTTTCCCTTAATTCTGCACTGACTAACGCAAAAAATGGGAAAAAATGCAACGCGCCCAGTGCTCGTAGAGATCTTTGCACGAGGGAGATGCGGCGAGAAAGACTGTGCTGAAATCATAAGCAGCCTCTCGCGTCTCGGGAACCTGGCTGTCTCATATGCTCGTATAAAAGACAATTTGAAATATGATGATTTTGAAAAGTATTTTTGTTGTTCTGTTGTGCAATAGGGCGGTCCGGTGGAACGGGTGGTTAGCGCGTCAGCCTCACAGCTCTGGGGTCCTGGGTTCAAATCCAGGTCGTGTCCATCTGTGTTGAGCTTGCATGTTCTCCCCGGGCCTGCGTGGGTTTCTTCCGGGTACTCCAGTTTCCTCCCACATTCCAAAAACATGCATGGTAGGCTGATTGGACACTAAATTGCCTCTAGGTATGGGTGTGAGTGTGCATGGTTGTCCGTCTCCTTGTGCCTTTCGATCAGCTGGCCACCGACTCAGGGTGTCCCCCGCCTCTGGCCCGGAGACAGCTGGGATTGTCTTTTGGCTCTAAATGAGCTTGTATCTGTTAAAGCTGAAAGCAGAGTTGATGTATGAATCGTTGTTTTTACATGATGTGCCTAAACACAATTTTTGGAAGAATTTCCGCCAGTGAGTTTCCTGGTGCGCCCCGAAACACTTTTTTTTCTTGTCGTGACGGGAAGACTCAGCAAGACACGAATTTGATGTTGATCACTGTCAATTGCAGGAACTTTACTTTAGGGGAATGACTGCAACGCACGGATAATCTGTATAACAGAGTAGTTGAAATCTTGAGTAAAGAAAGGAGGATGGATTTTGTGTACCAAAATAAAAGGATTATTGGTAAGTAAAATCCTTTAACTAAAATGTGGCCATACAGTAATACCTCAACATACAAGTGCCCCGACATATGAGCAATTTGAGATAAAAGTACAATTGAGCAAATATTTATCTTGAGATACGAGACAAATTTTGATATACGAGCAACAGCGGACGCGAGAGGCCGCTCATAAGAACATCATGGGCACTGTCTTTCTGGTCGCAACTCCCTCGTGTAATGTCTCTACGAGCACTTGGTGGAGCATTTTTTCAGTGTTTTTTTTTCCCATTAGTCAGTGCGCTAATACGAGAGGAGTACTACTTCCCGGGCAAGTTGGCAAGGGGTCGTGCGTTATCCTGAGGACGTTTGTGTGCATCATTTTTGGAATATTTTGAAGGGAAGACAAAAGCAAACAACCCTCGATAGGTTGCATCTGAAAGTCAGGGTGGAGGTGGGGCAAATAGAGCCAACCCGGGGAGAAGAAAGGTATCAAAATTTAAAACAAAATTAGAATTAAGTTTACTGTAAGGTTAGATTAAACTTATTTTTGAGTGTGTCTGCATCGTAATCCAAGTTAATTTATATTTGTTTATGTTATGTCTCTCCCCTCCGTGAAATCCGTCTAATTTTAGTACTATTAAACACATTTTAGTACTATTAACCCACTAGTTATTTGTTACTTTGTTAATAGATGGCGGATTAGAAAACAAATAAAAATGTTTTTCCAATCCAATATCCCATTTTTGGTCTTTTTTTAGAGGGTTGGAACGAATTAAATTTGTTTTTAGTTCATTTCTATGGGAAACGTTCATTTGAGTTACGAGTAAATCGACATAAGAGCTCAGTCACGGAACGAATTAAGCTCGTATCTCGAGGTACCACTGTATTGTTAAATAATATTCCAATTTTATGAGGTTATTATTGATGGTTTGTTTTTGTATGTGTTGCACCTGTATCTGCAGTCAAAAGTTTTATACCCATAAAATAGTTATTGAGTGTTGGATTGATTCAGATGGAGCACTACTGAAGCCTGTATGCACAGCCCGCCACTGATATTAAATACAGTGGTACCTTGTCACACGACCGCTCGTCATACAATATTCTCGTCTTAGGACGGAAATTTCGATCGAATAATTCGCCCGTCATGCGATCAAAATTTTGTGATTCGACCAAGCCTTATTTGCATATCTTTCGTGTATAACAATATCTACGAGCACTGAACGATTAATTCAGACGAGTTTCTCATACGCATCGACCAGGAAACGCGCAACGCGCATGCGCGGGCAAAAAGAGGGCTTTCTGGGTAATGAAGTATACTCGTGCACACAACACCGCTAGGCAATGGCACTCTTTCTCAGAATGAAACTTCATTACCCACAATCAATACGTGGGTAAGCTGAGCTGTTGCATTTCCTGTTATTTTTATTATCTAATACGACGAGTATTATATTACTTCTCATTCGCTGCTCCTAAGAACATCAGCGGCACTGGCTCGCAATTCCCTCTTTGTAATATTTCTGGTCGCAACTCTCTCTCATAGCCGCCGTTCAAAGCGGTTGCAACCAGAGCCATTTCATCGAGGGAGTTGCGAGCCGGTCTTTATGAGCAGCGGAGCGATCGCTAAAATGTACTACAAGACTATTTCTCGTTGGCAAGTGGTCGTGGGTTATCCTATTGTGAGGACATTTGTGTGAAACATTTTCGGAATATTTTGAAGGGAATACGTAGTACAACAGCAAACAGCCCATCGATAGCGAACGTGAGGGTGGAGGCGTGGCAAACCGCCAACCCGGAAAACGAAGGTAACAAAAGATTACAACAAAATTTGAATTCAGTTTTGTGTAAAGTTACATTAAACGTATGTTTGAGTGTCTGTATATATTAATCCAAGTTAATTTAAATTTGTTTGTTCCGTTTACGAGTGCGTTGTCGTGGGAAAAAAAACAACCCCCCCCCACGCCCCCAAACGTCTCTGTCTCCCGTCGGCGAAATCTGCCCAATTTTAGTTAGATTAAACACATTTTATTACTATTAAACCACTAGTTATGTGTTACTTTGTTAATAGATGGCGAATTAGAAGAAATAAAACATTTTTTCCAATTCAATATCCTGTTTTTGGTGTTTTTTCAGAGAGTTGGAACGAATTAATTTGTTTTCCATTCATTTCAATGGGAAACGTCCGCTCGAGTTACGAGAATCTTGTCATACGATCGCAGTCTCGGAACGGATTACGATCGTATGTCAAGGTACCACTGTATAGGAAAAGTTTTCTGAACCGCTTTATCCTCACATGGAGCCTATCCCAGCTGACTTTCGGGCACTGGGCGGGGGACACCCTGGATCGGTGGTCAGCCGATTGCAGGGCACGAGGAAACAAGACAACCATTCATACTCATACTCATTTGGAGTGTCCAACCATCCTACCATGTATGTCTTTGGAATGTGGGAGGAAACCGGAATATCCAGAGGAAAATCGTGCAGGCCCGGGGAGAACATGCAAACTCCATACAGGTGGACCGACCTGGATTTGAACCCAGGACCCCAGAACTGAGGCCAAGTGCTAACTACTTACTCACCCTGAAAAGTATTCAACATACCGTATTTACTAGCATATAAACCGCACCCTTAGAATTGCCTTAAAATCGTTGAATTTTACAATTTCATGATTCCCCTGATTCACAATGTTTACCTCCATATTCATAGTTTTAATAGGGAGTACAAATGTGTTGCTTTGAAGGGAAAATCTTTTTAAAAAATCATCGCACGTGGTATTTCTGAGATACTGTTTGAATCAAACGCACATTATTAGCATCTATATCATAAGGAATTAATTTATTCAATAATGGTTGTTTTGTTACTGCAAAACAGAATATAACCAACAAATAGTAAATGTTACTTTGCCGACATCTACTGATGAAAAACAGTATAGCAAGTCTTGTGCGCATATAAGCCGTAACTTTGATTCAGTCATTTTTTGGGTTACAAATACGGCTGATATGCGAGAAAATGCGGTACTCATTTTAAATGTACTGGGATATTAAGAATATATTAATCTAAACCAGGGGTCTCGAACTCAATTTACCTGGGGGCCGCTAGAGGCCGAGTCTGAGTGAGACTGGGCCGCATCAGGATTTCCACAAGAAAAGCACTGATAAAACTTTCCAACGTTATCAAATATCTTTATTTTTTAACAAAAAATAATGAATTAAATAAATTAACTTAAAGATGAATAAAAAATAAATCAATCAGTAATATAAAACCAAATAATACTAATGAGCATACAGTAGATATATACTGGCTGGCTAAGTAGAGAAAATGAATTATTTTTATTCCGTTTCAAATGTCTGTATTAACAGCTCTTTAACCTTTAACTTTCTGAACTTGAATGGAACATTGAACATGAAATATTCTGAACACGGCTTCTTTTGCCTACTCCTTGCTGCTAGAGACCTGGCAGCGCTTCTTCTCACATAGTCACATTTGGCTTGAGGGAGGAAGCAGTGGAGACCCTCAGTAGAGCTTGAAGATGCTCATCAGTAAGTCTGGACCTGTACTTGGACTTATTGAAGTTCAAGGTGGAGAAGAGCTTCTCACACAAGTATGTGCTCCCAAAAAGGCACATGGTCCGCTTGAACCTTCGGGAAAGTTCAGGGAAGCTGGGGGTCAACTCTCTCAAAAATTGCCCAAGCTTGTCTGCTTCTCCACTCACCTCCCTGAACTTGGCTTTGAGTGCAGAGTTGCACTGCAGGTCAATGAGCTCCATTTGAAGCTCAGGAGGGGCATCTTGCACATCAAAGGAGAAGGGGTCCGCAAAAATTTGAAATGTGGCTTTGTGTGTCTTGAAGTCTGCAAATCTGTGATCAAATTCCTCCTGTAGCTTCGAAATGGCCTCAACATACTTCTCACCACTGAATGGTGTGCCTGCATCCACGAGAGCCTTGCATGCTGGGAAATGGCAAAGGTTTGTCTGAGAGAGCTGGGCTTTCCATAACACAAGTTTAGTGCAGAATGCTCTCACGTTGTCATAGGCAGCACTGACAAGTTGCCCCTGGCCTTGTAGCTTCTTGTTCAGTACATTAAGCTCATGTGTGATATCAACAAGAAAAGCCAAGTCCATGAGCCATTTGGGATCACTTAGCACAGGATCAATCAACTCACAAACGGCGTAGCTAGCTTTGACTGCTGCATTACTGTCTTTGGTAGCCTTCTTGAAGAGATCCTGTTGCCTCAGAAGACGTGTTTTAAGACTGGCAACCTGGTTGGCTCTCTCATCTCCCTGGTATTTTTCGTACTCCTCAGCATGTCTCATAGTACAATTACGTTTCAAATTGTATTCCTTGTGCACCGCAACTTTTTCAGTGTAAATGAGACACGTCGGGGTGCCCCTGTGTTCAACAAAGAAATATTGCACTCCCCACTTTTCTTGAAACTGTCTGTGCTCATCACCGACCTTTCTCTTCACAGCAGGCTTTGAAAGAGACATCTCTGGGGCTCTGTAATATGTTTTTCCACTTGGAATGAGTCTCGGGTTGATCTTTCACATTCAGTCGCGCGGGTTTGTGGCGCATGTGCACTTTCGCTCTCCGTTTCAATCGCGGAGATGGCTACAGACACTGACACAGGCTGGATCACGGATCATAGCGCCTCATTCAGTTCTATGCTGAGAGCAGCGGAGGAGTGTGCGCGCCGAGCGGAGTGATCGGCCTCACGGCTTCTCCTCCGCCCAGCTGATTGGAGGAATGAATGAGTGAGTGAGCGAGGCACTGGACAGCCCGGCCGATGTCCCGCCCTCCAGAGCCGTATACCTCACCGTGATTGGTTCATTCAGCTCCGAACCAAAGTTCCCTCTAATTTTTTGTTGGTCTGAGCAGAAAGACAACCTCCCTGAGCGCACTGAGTACCAGTGTGAGCGACATCATCGGTACTCGGATGATTCGCTTAAAGACGTTTCGCCGACGGACGTTTGACAGACGGGCAGGTCGCCGAATGGACGTTCCACCGAACGTTCATTCGGCCGAACGGAGGTTTCGCCGAAACGGGATTCGAACGCTCGCCCCGCCGGATCGTGTGTGTACAAGTTTTTCAACCTCGGCCCGCGGGCCATATACGGCCCGTTAGGATTTTTAATCCGGCCCGCCGCCGGTGTTTTCCAAATTATAGTAAAAATCAATGTTCGTCTACCATCAATGGCAGTCCGGGAATAAGCACTCTTGGGCAGGCAGATGTAGCAGAACCGAGCCGTAAAATGACAGCAATCGGGTCAAATCCATCCTAAAACAGCATTTAATGATTAAATACAAATACTGGATGATATCGCGATGGAGGCAAAAAAACGTCTATAGACGTCCATTCGCCAAACGGCTCAAAATGCTCTCAAATTCGGTCAAATCCAGCTGAAAACAGCGTTTAATGATTAAATACAAATACTAGTATTTGTATTTAATCATTAAACTAACAAATACTAGTACGACCTGTCCGTCTGTCAAACGTCCGTCGGCGAAACGTCTTTAGGCGAATCATCCGGTCACGACATCATCATTGCTCGCTATCGGCACACCAGTATCACACCTGCCACAAGCAGGTGCATGTCAATGTTCCCTCTAATTTTTCATGTAAAACATGCTGTAAAACAAGAAAAACATGAGTGGACAGAGCTACTGCCACTGGCTGCCACTTAAACGGCGCCATCAGGGGGAAAGGGGTAAAAAAAAAAAAAAAAAAAAAAAAAAAAAAAAAAAAAAAAAAAAAAAAAAAAAAAAAAAAAAAAAAAAAAAAAAATCGATATTTCATATTAAGACGGGGGCCGCAAATTATCGTCCCGCGGGCCGCAGTTGGCCCGCGGGCCGCAAGTTTGAGACCCCTGATCTAAACCTTACTGTGAAGTAATTGTAGGGCTTTATTTCATTAAAAAACTGAGTGCAGAAAACATCAAGCACTCTCCTAAAAATGACACAGTTCTGGCTTATTCGTTTAGATTTTGCATCAGTGCCCAATTGTTGCGGGAAGTATAATAAAGCAAAGAGATTGTGCCTCACCAGAACACAACGTTGACCAGCAGGCAGAGTAGCAGACACTGGAGGGGTTTTTCCCACACAAGCACCGACTGGAGGTAGGTGAGCAGCGGCTCGTAGGGCCCCAGGCGGGACTGCAGAATGGCTTTCGTTGCCCGCACTTGAGAGTCCCTCTCGGTGGAGACCGGTCGACTTCGGAGGGCAGCATTAATCGAGCTCGATTTGTCACCGGCCACTGCCCCCACGTCTTTCAAACCCGCCGTTTCAGCCATCTTTTGCCAGAAATGTGTGAGAAAATAATACTTTAATGTGGAAAGACGAAGAATACGATTGTTATCAGGCGATACGCAGTGGCAGTCCAACTTCGGCTTGCTTCAAGCTAGCGGATTTTAAAAGGATAACACTGGCAGAGTGTCTAAACGAAGACGCCTGGCGATATTAAATACTATTAGACCACTTGCAGTTATCGGAGCCATTGGAGGAAGTGGGGAAAGGAGCTAACACTTACTCTCCAGACATTTTAACACGTAGGATGTCTCTTTGTAAACTAAAAAATGGCGTAACCTGTTTTGCTGAGCCTTCTACCGCCCAATCAGAACATGCAGGGATAAAAGTGGCATGTTGCATTTAGTAAAATCGGAATAATAAAAATCTTTAATATTTTCTTTAAAAATAAAAATCAGTCGACGATCATAGTTGATGAACATTATGGCCAATCATTTTAACTGTGGCAATCACATTTAAGTTTTTTTAATTTAATTTAATGTCGCTCAGACATTTCGATCCAATACGAAAATCACCTTCCACAACTCACAAGTCAGATAGAATGCAACAAAATTCCGACCGATACTACTAGGCTGAGTTGTAACATAAATAAAAATGAAATCAAAATGTGAAAAAACGTCACTGCATGTTTGGATTTTAGTCAGCAAATTTTTAGTTATGTCAAAAGTGTGTGTGACATCAGTGTCTTTTAGCCACTTGCACTGTACTGATAAACCATGGGACTGTGGTTTAGTTGTTATATGAAAAGTAAAACTTAAAATGTTTTTGTATTACGATTCGCACACCGTACTTAATCATTTATCATGTTTATAACGCAACTAACACTTCAGCTTCCCATATCCGCCTCTAGAGGGCAGTGACATCCGATCAAACTTTAATAAACAGACGAGAAAGTGTGCTTCTAACGTCAGATCAGCACCAAGCGGGAAGCAGCCTAGCAGAGGTTAGCACCCTGGCAAAATAAAGGGCCGCCAATATACCAAGATGCCTCGGGAAATAATAACGCTTCAACTTGGACAATGCGGGAACCAAAGTACGTGTGCCATAAAATACACACGTCAATATACTTAGGAGCTCTCCCCTCCATCTGAGTTGTTAGCTTGCTTGGATCGGTGATTCTCTCCATCGACGTCACCGAGATTCTGTCATGATGTCGGTTTCCATCTTTTATGCCAAAGAAAGTTCAAGCATGCTGCTTTGCAATTCTACTTGATGTAGTAGGGCCAAAGGCTATATCCAGAGTCAAAGCTTCTGTCAATTATGCTCCCAATTTCACGCTTAAAATCGCAAGTGTTCGCCTGTGTGTGTTTGCAGTTGGCTTTGAGTTTTGGAAGCAGCTGTGTGCAGAGCATGGCATCAGTCCAGAAGGCATCGTCGAGGAGTTTGCCACCGAGGGAACCGATAGGAAAGATGTTTTCTTCTATCAGGTACGCCATGTCCATTCAACCCATTTATGCTAGCCTTTGAGAAAAGGCAGCTTTGTTGTGGCTCTCAAATGGTTAGATGCGAGTTTTGTTGCGTGCCACTAGATGGGAGCAGATGAACGGAGAATGTACAACTATCAATTTATCCATAGATTTTTCAGTCCTTGCAGGCATGCACTGAAATCTGACAATGTGATCGTTTTTAACAGTTTACGCGGAACTCTTTCAGTCTCTGTGACATTGCGTGGCTTTTAGATAAAAAATTCAATTGTGGTCAAAAGTTTACATAAACTTGTGAAGAACAATGTCATGGCTATCTTGAGTTTCCAGTTATTTCTATAACTCTGATTTTTCTCTGATAGAGTGATTGGAACAGATACCTTTTTTGTCACAAAAAAAATCATGGTTTGGTTCTTTTATGACTATTATGGGTTAACAGAAAAAGTGATCAAATCTGCTGGGTCAAAAATATACATACAGCAACACGAATTAGCAATTTTGGTGACTTGGAAAGTTGTCAGTGAAATGAGCTTCATAGCATGGCCTCTTAACTTCTTGTGAGTGATTATGAGTGACTACAGCTGGTGACTTCTCTGAGGCCATTTAAATAGGTCTCATTGGATGCAAACGCTACAATGGGAAAGTCAAAGGAGCTCAGCATGGATCTGAAAAAGCGAATCCTTGACTTGAACAAGTCAGGAAAGTCACTTGGAGCCATTTCAAAGCAGCTGCAGGTCCCAAGAGCAACAGTGCAAACAATTGTTTGTAAGTATAAAGTGCATGGCACTGTTTTGTCACTGCCACGATCAGGAAGAAAACGCAAACTATCACCTGCTGCTGAGAGAAAATTGGTCAGGAAGGTGAAGATTCAACCGAGAATCACCAAAAAGCAGATCTGCCAAGAATTAGAAGCTGCTGGAACACAGGTGTCAGTGTCAACAGTCCAGGTCTACTACATACAATATTTCAGTATTGATACTTCCTGACTTTTTGATACTTTTGACAATACCTATTGTAGTGCATATCAAACAGAGTAAAGAAGACCTGAGACTTCACATTTTTATACTGTAACTTGATTGACAGCGATAGGCATTCAGGCCATTTCATTCGCTGCCATCCTCCCACGAGGGAGTTGTGGGGAGAGAGACAGTTCCCAAATGAATTTCATGTCTGCAAGTGATAAACTCATTGAAATTAACAACAGAAGGATAAGAAACATTACTGGGCATTTTCTTTGTCCATCCCAATGAAATTGTAAAAAAAAACTATCGGTTGTCTCCATAACTATTTTTTTGGTCAGGCCGACGATGAGCATTACATCCCTCGTGCGGTCCTCCTGGATCTGGAGCCACGAGTAATTCACTCCATCCTCAACTCTCCCTATGCCAACCTGTACAACCCCGAGAACATCTATTTGTCCGAGCACGGCGGAGGGGCTGGCAACAACTGGGCCAGCGGGTTCTCGCAGGTGCGAGTATAATCAACTAAGATGTCCGTGAATGGCCTCGGGAATTGTCGATTCACGTTTAATTTTGTGGGGAAAATCTTTCTCTCTCTAGGGGAAAAAACTCCAAGAGGACATTTTTGACATTATTGACCGTGAGGCAGATGGGAGCGATAGTCTGGAGGTAAGTTCCTAACAAGGTTATTAGAGTTCACGAAAATGAATGTAACAATTCAAATGAAGTGAACAATTTTGTGTGTGGCAGCCAAAGAGTTAACAAAACACCATCTTAGTGCAACAGTTTGGTATTGCTTTTTTAAACAGTGACACCTTTTTAAAAAAATAATAATTATTATTTACAGGACCATATCCATTATCTTTTGGGATACAAGGTATCACAATATGTCACCATTTGATACATTGTCACAATCTGGATATACCATTTCAGTATCGATACTTTTGTCAATCCTATTTTACAGTTTACTAGTACACTGCTGTAAAAGCTGACTGTCTCCATTTTTAAATTCCATTTAAATTCTACAACTATTATCCTTAGGTCTTTTTGTGTGTGCTTTCTTTAGCCACCGCCTCGTGAAATAATAACCATTTCCTCACTAATGTCTGCAATTCCTGTAAGACACATATTCTTAACCCCACATCTCACCATCATTTAGTGTGCGTGAGAGAAAGTGGAAGGTTGGTCCATGTGAGCATGTGTATGTTGGGAGGGCGCGGTATGTAATAAATGTCGTAGTAATAGCTAAGGCCCGAGTACAAGGCAGGTATTACAAGCAGGGAGGTTTTAGACATTTTTTTTCTGCATGTGTGATGATAATAGGCCCACTGCTTCTCATTATGAGTAACTTAAATTCTTCCGCAGGGTTTCGTCCTCTGTCATTCCATTGCTGGTGGCACAGGATCTGGTTTGGGGTCCTACCTGCTGGAGAAGCTAAATGACAGGTGCAAATATTTCTTCAGAAAATGACTACATAATGAATTCCGTATTTTCACACCTATTTTCGCACCAACTGAAAAGGCGCTGTCTCATTTGCGGGTGCAATTTCTGTTTTTTTGCCCATAGAAAAGGCACTTCCGCTCAAAGGACGCACTGCAATGGTCGTGCTAGCATGACATATACATTAGCTTGTATGCTAGCGTATGTTTTAAAAACGGCAACAGGAGCAAAACTGAGTTTGATTTTGTTTTATTGACGTAATACGTATTTGGAAAGTCAAAGCATTCAAACAGACTCCTCAAAGTCCTCATCTTCTGTATCCGACATAAGAGTTCGGCAATGTGGTTGAGTTCGCCAACAATGTTGGGTTCTATCTCAGTGTCAGGCTCAGCGTTGTTGCCGTGGGGTTTCATAATGGTCATCCCAGCTTTGACGAAAGCTCAAACAAACTACAGTGCTTGCTGGCACTTTGGCCCAGGTATCGACAATCCATTCCAAATCGCCACGTTACTCTTGCGACGCTGCCTGCCAGTCTTCGTATGGAACTACTATGTTTGCCATCTGACATTCATCACTCCCAAGCCGTTCGCAGCGCTGTTATTTCGGGTTCGATCCATGGCTTGAGTCCATTTTCCAAGCGTTCACACCCGCATTCTGTTGTCAGTCAAGTCAGGCCTTTCCTCTGTATAGCTCTAAGGCAGTGATCTCCAAACTATTCCACAAAGGGCTGCAGTGGGTACGGATTTTCATTCCAACCTAGAAAGAGGACACCTTTTGACGAATCTGGTGTCCTACAAGTGCTGAAATCTCATTGGTCAAACTGTCTGTGCTGGATCGGTTGGAACAAAAACCTGCACCTACACCGGCCCTCGAGGACCTGTTTGGGGACCCCTGCTCTAAGGTGTTGTTTCTTTGACTATTGAGTCTTTTTGAGGGTTAAAAGTGCTACGAGCACACGGAAGTCAACTGCCTCGCCACTCGTCTGGGATGTTTTGAATGGATTTACCGTAATGTTTGATATAGGCGGGGAGGCTATTCTTAGGGTGAACGTCCACTGGCTTGACTGCTGTAAGTCGCATGTCGGCAGGGTCATACAAAATTTTGAATTTAGTGCATAAAAGGTGCACCGACTGATTGCGCACCCCGTTCCATATTAGAGAAAATTTTAGACTTAAATGCGCTATATAGGTGTGAAAATACGGTAGATTTATATATTTTTTTTCAACTTTTTAATGTTCTCACTAGGTATCCAAAGAAGCTTGTGCAGACCTACTCGGTCTTCCCCAACCAAGATGAAATGAGCGACGTTGTGGTGCAGCCTTATAACTCCCTCCTCACCCTCAAAAGGCTCACGCAGAACGCAGACTGTGTGGTGAGACGCATTTGCTGCTGTTGACGGTGATAAACGTCCAATCCAATTGATGCGGGAGACCTGACAGCGAATGAACGCTCATTTGCTGCCAGAATCCCACTTAAAATGGATTTCACGTAGAGCTGGGCGGTAAAACCATAAAAATAATTATGATCAAATGATTTTTGTCAACAATAAAAATAAAAACTTTTGATACATTTTGATAAAGTTAAACTGCAATTACACCACCTGAACACCGCAAAGAAGGGGGGCGCTGATGCAACATAAACGCTAGTTCCAGACGTAGGTTCACGAGAAAAGATGGTAAGGAAAAAAACGGCTATTTTTAGCATGTTTAGTTATAGAGCGGCTAACAGAGCATGAAAGCAAAAGGACTATAACACAGTGATTATGAGATGCAAGAAAATTCAGAGCCGACCCACTACAAGATGCGAGTGATTATATTTATATATTTATATATATATATATATATATATATATATATATATATATATATATATATATATATATATATATATATATATATATATATATATGTGTATATATATGTATATATATATATGTATATATATATGTATATATATATATATATGTATATATATATATGTATATATATATGTGTGTGTATATATATATATATACATACATATACACACAAACATACACAACAAATTTTACAAGAATTAATGTTCAAACGGACTGTAGTGTTATTTCTGGCCATGTTTCTTGTCCCTTACACACACCTTTCATGTGACTGTGAATTTTCAGGTGGTTCTAGACAACACAGCGCTGAATCGCATTGCCACAGACCGGCTGCATATCCAGAACCCTTCCTTCTCACAGATCAACCAGCTGGTGAGTGAGCGGGAGCATCTTACTAACCTCCTCCTCCTATATTTGGCATCACGTCCCACGATTAGCAAACTTTTCTGGGTGGTTTGTTGTTTGTTGTCTTAAAATGAAATGAACACTTAGGAAAAATTACGTGAGTTTGAATTGGTTTTTGCAATCATGTGATCGGGTTTCTAATTCAGAAGACTTAATAATAGCGAGTGAACACTTCCTCGTTTGGATGACTCTTGAAAAACTTAAATTCTCCTTTTTTTATTTCTTGGTAACAGGTATCGACTATCATGTCAGCAAGCACCACCACCCTGCGCTACCCGGGATACATGAACAACGACCTGATCGGCCTCATTGCCTCTCTTATCCCGACGCCGCGCCTCCACTTCCTGATGACCGGATACACGCCGCTCACCACCGACCAGTCTGTGAGTGGACTCGCGTAGGCAGGGTGATTCCTGTTGGGGATTGGGATTGAGGTGCTGTTTGTTTGCAGGTGGCCAGCGTGAGGAAAACTACCGTGCTGGATGTAATGAGGAGGCTCCTGCAGCCCAAAAACGTAATGGTGTCCACGGGGAGGGAGCGCCAGCCCAGCCACTGTTACATCGCTATCCTCAACATCATCCAGGGAGAGGTGGACCCCACTCAGGTGCCGCTGACAAAATTGCACTTCCTATTTGACGACTCTCACTACATGAACTTCATAATTGACTGCCGTTGACGATTCCAATCCATTTGGATTGTTCGTTCATTTGCACCATGGGTCCAACTGGAATGGACGTCTATCGTCGTCGATGGGACGGACACCTGAGCTTCACATTCATTCATTTTCCCTACCGCTTATCCTAAAGGGTGGTGGGGCGTGTTGGAGCCTAGTCCAGCCAAGTATGGGCACCAGGCGGGTGACACCCTGAATTGGTGGACAGCTAATCACATGGCACAAAGAGACAGACAAGCATTCACGCACACACTTGCCTATATGGGCAATCTAGGGTGTTCAACCAGTCTACCATGCATGCTTTTGGGATATGGGAGGAAATCAGTGGTCAAGCGAAAGCATATTAATGTTAATGAACATATACAGTAATACCTTGACATACGAGTGCCCCCACATACGAGCAATCTGAGATATGAGTAAAATTCGGATCAAATATATGCCTTGATATTCGAGACAAATTTTGAGATACGAGAATACGAGACAGCCAGGTGGCCGAGACGCAAGAAGCTGCTTATGATTTCTTTCTCGCCGCATCTCCCTCGTGCAAAGGTATCGCAGTATTGCATTTTTTCCGTGGTTTTTTTGGTGTTCGTCAAAATTAAGGGAAAAATGGGTCCAAACCAAGCAGCTGCAATGAAGGGTAGTGCAAAGAAAAGGCGTATGATGGCAATTGAAATTAAGCACGAAATAATGGAAAAACATGAGAGTAGTGTACGCGTGACAGAGCTGGCTCGCCAATACGAGAGGAGCATCCGGACAAGTTGGCAAGTGGTCGTGCGTTATCTTATTGTGAGGACATTTGTTTGCGTCATTTCCGTAATATTGTGAAGGGGAGACAAAACCAAACAATCCTAGATGGGTTCTTTTAAAAAAACTCCGGCTAAAAGGGAAGGTGGAAGCGAGGCAAATAGAGCCAAGCCCGGAGAAGTAAAGTGAAAAAATGAAAACAAAATTAGAATTTAGTTTAGTCTAAAGTAAGATTAAAACTTGTTTTTAAGTGTGTCTGCATCGTAATCTAAGTTCATTTACCTAAGTTAAATTTATGTTTGTTATGTTACGAGCCTGTGCTCCCCCCCCCCCCCCCCTCCTCCGCACACTCAGCATTGTACTGAATGTCTCATTTTAGTATTAAACATCATAACCACCAGTTATTTGTTACTCTGTTAGTAGATGGTGAATTAGAACCAAAAAATGTTTTTCCATTGTAATATCCTGTTTTTCATGTTCCTCAAGATACGAGCTTAATGCGTTCCGGGACTGAGCTCGTATGTCGATTTACTCGTAACTCAAATGAATGTTTCCCATTGAAATGAACTAAAAACAAATTAATTCGTTCCAACGCTCTGAAAAAACACCAAAAACAGGATATTTGATTGGAAAAACCTTTTTATTTATTCTAATTTGCCATCTATTAACAAGGTAACAAATAACTAATGGTTTAATAGTACCAAAATGTACTAAAATTAGACGGATTTCGCGGAGGGGAGAGAGAGAGGGACAGAGGGGTGTTCACTTTTTGCACAGCAACACGCTCGTAACAACAAACAAATTTAAATGAACTTGGATTACGATGCAGACACACTAAAATCAATCAAATCAAAAGCCTTTATTGTCATCATACACAGCTGCCTATAACGAAATTGGTGGTGCTACTCCACAAAGTGCGTTTTCCCAGTAAAAAAAAACATAAGAAATATTAAAATATAAAAAGTAATAACCTTACCAGGTAAATTCTAAAATATTGCACAATCTAAGATATTGCACATTGTTATTGCACACCCCGAAGTTATTGCACAGAAGGGATTGTGTGTCGTGCTAACGCAAGTTCGGAGTCCTGATGGCTGTGGGAAAAAAAACTGTCTCTAAGTCTATTTGACCGTGCTTAGTGAGACCTGTAGTGTCTGCCAGAGGGCAGCAGCTGGAACAGGTTGTGGCCAGGGTGGTATGGGTCCCTAACAATGTTCTGCTGAGGTAGCGAGGGCTGGCAATGTCATCCAGTGAAGGCAGAGAGCAGTCGATGATCTTCTGGGCGGTGTTGATCACTCTGCATGGCTTTTCTGTCTGCTGCCGTGCTTCCAGCGTACCACACTGTAATGCAGTATGCCAGGATGCTCTCCACAGTGGCTCTATAGAAGGTTATCAGAAGCTTAGTGTCCAAGTTGTTCCTTTTGAGTACCCTCAGGAAATGGAGTCGTTTTTGGGCCTTTTCCACCACTGCCGTGGACCAGGAAAGCTTGTCCGTGACGTGGATCCCCAGGAATTTGAAGGACTGGACTCTGTCTACGCATACTCAATTTATGAGGAGTGGGGCCAGATCTGTGGTGCGTTTGCGAAAGTCCAGGATTATTTCTTTAGTTTTCGTGGTGTTTAGTGTGAGATTGTTTACCAAACACCACAAAGACAGTTTGTTGACCTCATCTCTGTAGGCAGACTCATCCCCCCCCCCCCTGAGATGAGTCCGACCACAGTGGTGTCATCGGCAATTTTGATGATGGCGTTAGACTGGTGGGTCGGTGTACAGTGTACAGGGAGTATAGAAGAGGACTCAGTACACAGCCTTAAGGGGAGCCAGTGCTCAGTGTAATGGAGGAAGAAAGGTGGGGACCAAGTCTAACAGTTTGTGGACGGTTGGTTAAGAAGTTCTTAATCCAGCAGCAGAAGGAAGAGAATAGTACAAGGTGGGAGAGTTTGCTAGCCAGAATGTCCGGTATTCTAGTGTTGAACGCTGAGCTATAGTCAATGAAAAGCATCCTCACATAGTTCCCATGGTGCTCAAGGTGGCTCAGCGCTGTGTGTAGAGCTACGGTGATGGCGTCCTCAGTGGACCTGTTTGCTCTATAAGCAAACTGGTGAGGGTCAACTGAGGGAGGGAGTGTATCCCTGATGTGGCGGGTGACCAACTTTTCAAAGCACTTCATGATCACAGGCGTAAGAGCAACAGGCCTATAATCAATCAGGCTGTCAATGGTTGACTTTTTAGGGACAGGGATAATGGTGGCAGATTTCAGGCAGGATGGGATGATGGATTGTTGCAGGGAACAATTGAAAATCTTTGTGAAAACCCCAGTCAGCTGGTCAGCACAGGCTTTGACCACCTTCCCAGGTACACCGTGAGGGCCTAACTTCATTAGATTATATGGTTAAAATATGTCAGTCTTCATTAGATAAAATGGTTAAAATATGTCATAGTCTTCATTAGATAAAATGGTTAAAATATGTCATAGTCTTCAACGTACTGGATAAACTTAGGCAGAACAGTCTTTAAACATGCTTTGTTGAAGTCACCGGCGACAATAAAGACTCCATCGGGGTGGTCAAGCTGCTGTTTGTTTACAGACGCTAGCTGGAGGCTAAGTGCCGGGCTAATGTTAGCATCCGGTGGGATGTAAATGTAATCAGTCGTTGTGTATGTACAGGCAAAGCCCACAAGCGACCCCCCCCCCCCCCCTCCTGCTTTTTCCGGATTCTGTTGTTCGATCCTGCCGGTGTAGCGTGCGGCTAGCTAGCGATACTGCGGCATCGGGGATTTGCGGGTGTAGCCACGTTTCCATGATGAGAATAATGTTGCAGTTCCTGACAAAGCTGTTGGTAGCAAGCTGAAGTTCCAAATCGTCCATTTTGTGGGTGATGGTTCTGGCGTAGGTCAAGAAGATACTCGGAAGCGGTGCTCTGTGCGGTTGTTTCCTTAGCTTAGCAGCTAGGCCCGCCCGGCATCCCCGCTTTTGCTTTCTCTCCCTTCGCCCCCTCCGTCGTACTCTGAGTGGGCTGACTATCCACGGAGATCCTGGTGGTCTCGATGTCCTCGGGGATATTGTAGGTTCTTTGGTAATCTGTTCTGATGGATATATCTCATCTCCTGAGAGTAATTAAATCGTGGCGACTGTAAAAAAATGTTTGCCTCGCAGATTTTCGTAAATAACGATAAGACTGAGGAAACAAAACACCAAACTAGAGAGCAAAGAGCCGCTGCACCTGTGCGCACCGCCATCTTGGATCCAAGATCAAGTACAAAATAAAGTATAAAATAAGTTTAATCTAACCTTACACTTAACTTTTTATACCTTTCTTCTCCCGGGTTTGCTCTATTTGCCCACTAGGTCGAATGTCTACTACCAATAAACATTCAGTTTTCCAAGTCAGTGTGGAAATTTTGGCAGTAGTTATGTACTGAAGCTCACCATCATGTGGGCAGGTGCACAAAAGCCTCCAGAGGATCCGAGAACGCAAACTGGCCAGTTTCATCCCCTGGGGTCCGGCCAGCATTCAGGTGGCGCTGTCCAGGAAGTCGCCGTACTTGCCGTCGGCCCACCGCGTCAGCGGCCTCATGATGGCAAATCACACTAGCATTTCCTCGGTAAGTCTTGCATCAAGGGACACGCCTTTGACTACTCTTTTGTTGAGATTGCTCGTGTGTTTGCCTAGCTTTTTGAGCGGACATGCCGGCAGTATGACAAGCTGCGCAAACGTGAGGCCTTCCTGGAGCAGTTTCGCAAGGAGGACATCTTCAAGGACAACTACGATGAGCTGGACAACTCTCGTGAGGTGGTGCAGCAGTTGGTGGACGAGTACAGTGCCGCCACCAGGCCCGACTACATCTCCTGGGGGACGCAGGAGCAGTGAAGGAAGATCATTCCACTTTCTGTTTTCTTGCACATTGTTTGAAAAGCTGTCAATTCCTTAGTGGTTAAATTTGGAATTTGGAGTTTGCAGACATAACAGCCCTACAACCAAAGGTTTAGGTTATGGGTGAACTAAAATTGTCCAAATGCTTCCTTTTTCCACTTCTTAAAAAAAAAAAAACTTTTTTCCACATCGAGGGACGAAAACCACTTTTTTTTGTTCAAAGCAAGGTATGGCAGTAAATTCTCTCCATTTAGTTTTAACTTAATTGTTATTTTTTTTAAATACATACAAAAAGGTAGAAATTTTGGGTTTTAAATTAAAATGAGAAATATTCTTTAATTTTTTAAATTTCCTCTTTTATTTTATTATCTGGTAGCACGGTGAACTAAGCGGTTAGCACATTGGCCTACCAGTTCTGGGGTGGAGGGTTTCATCCCAGGTGTATTCTCACTGTCTGGAGTTTGCCTGTTCTTCCTGGGCTTGTGTGTGTTTTTTCCGGGTACTCCTGTTTTCTCCCATGTTCCAAAAACATACGGGGCAAGCTTATTGAACTCTCTAAATTGCCCCCCGAGATGAGTGTGGGCATGAACGGTAGTTTGTCTTATTGTGCTCTGTGATTGGCTACCAATTTAGGGTGTCCTCTGCCTGGTGGCCATAGTTGCCTGGGATAGGCTGCACCAACACCCTCCATGACCCTTTTGAGCAGGGGTCCCCAAACTTTTTCCTGTGAGGGCCACATAACCTTTCCCTTCTCTGATGAGGGGCCGGTGTCAGTTTTTAACAGAAAAAGTGTGACAATCGTCGGGGAGCTTAAATTTTTTGATTGTTTTCCAGAAAGCCACACATAACCAAATAACCCTTTGCAGGTTCAGAAAAAAAGTCAGGAAACAAATAATAACACTTAATGAAATAAATAATAACTAAATAACCCTCTCTGAGTTCTTCACAGAAAAAACAGGAAATAAATAACACTATTTATGAAATAAATAATAACTAAATAACCCTCTGAGTTCTTCACAGAAAAAAACTGGAAATAAATAACACTATTTATGAAATAAATAATAACTAAATAACTCTCTGGGTTCTTCATAGAAAAAAAGCCATGGAACATTAACTTTCTGTTGTGCCATGCACAATCTTAACAGATAAAAGTTCAGCTCAGTTGTCAGACCAGAATCTCTCTCACGTCAACACTTTGCAGCACAGTGTTTGCTGGTGAATTATGCAGTGGACTCGTAGCGGGGCGGTGAGACCCCTTTTTTTCCAACTCCCTGTTCATGCGTCCCATTAGACCGCGAGTTTCGCCCACCATGCTAGGAGTCCCGTCAGTCGTGATGCTAGCTAGCTTTGACCAGTCCAGGTCCAACTTCTCCATGGTTTGGCACACTGTCAAAAATATCCTCTCCCGTTGTAGTCCCTTTGAGACTTTGGAGGGCTGCCAGATCCTCGCATATCTCAAAGTTTTCGCTAACTCCACGAATAAAAATGAGCAGTTGCGCTGTGTCTTGCACGTCCGTGCTTTCATCCAGTGCTAATGAAAAAAAGTCAAATTCTTTCGTCTGCTGCTGCAGCTGGCCATATACATTACTCCCGATTTCTTCAACGCGTTTGGTCATTGTATTCGCCGACAGACTTACGGCATTAAATGCATCTTTCTTCTGGACACACCTCCTCCGCGACAGCACCCATACATTTCTTAACAAACTATCCGTCAGTGAAAGGCTTACCGCTGCTTGCTATCAGTTTAGCAACCCGGAAGCTGGCCCGAACGGATGCCTGGTTCAGCTGAGCTTAGCGTACAAATATATTTTGCTGAGATAGTAGTCCACTTTTTCGCTTTGAGTTTGTCTGCTCGTATTTGGCCTTGCAAGCTATCATACTTGTCTTTGTGATGGGATTCATAGTGTCGGCGAAGATTGTATTCTTTGAATACCGCAACCGTCTCTTGACAGATGAGACAAACAGCCTTTTCTTTGCATTGAATGAAAAAATAATCGTTTGTCCACTCCAGGTTAAATACCCTGCATTCTGAATCAATTTGCCTCACCTAACTTTTTCGCCATTATTCCGTTCTCAAACAGGTTGCACAGTTTTTATATGCTTGAATAGTCTGCGATGGTCCCAGGGCTCCGCCCTCCCCCGCGATCGTCCAGATGTCTCGGTATCACTGTGCTCGCGCATCCAACGGTGGACGTGCCCGCGTGCATCAAAGGAAACACTCTCCCCGCGCATGTCACCAAAGAAGCAATGCGAAGCCCCGCTTCACTGGGATGATTTGTGGGCTCAGCAGGGGTGCAATGAACCAAACACAAGATTTAAAGGTCCCAGTCTTCAAGGCCAAATAGGAAAAAAATCTGATAGCGTCTCTGGTATTGTTCAGAGGGCCGGTCCAAATATGCCGGCGGGCCGTAGTTTGGTGACCCCTGCTTTTGAGGATAAGTGGTTTGGAAAAGGAAAGATTGAAATGTATTTACTGGTATTTCTGTGACAAGTAAATATTCCGCACTTTCATTAGTTAGGAACAAAATTCATTCAATCATCAACACCGCTTGTCCTGGACAGGGTTGAGGGGTGCTGGAAGGTTCTAAGAGGGAGGTCTCAGAGGCGGGGAACACCCTGAATCGGTGGCCAGCTGTTACGATCGGGGACGGAGGACCCCAAAGCAGGCAAAGGCAGCAAGTCTGGACTTTATTGAAAGTGTCCAAGATACGGGCAGAGGCACAAAAGGGACTAGCGTAGGTGAGTCTTTAGTCGTGGCAGAAAGGTCGGTACCCGAGGGGTACGTAGTGGAGTCCAGAGCGAAGGCTACAATGTGTGAGAGTGGGATTGTGGGCCGTGGTCGTGGGGCTGACTGTGGTCGGGATCCTGAGAGCAAAACAAGAGGTCGGACATCAGTAGAGGCAAGCAAGGCGATAATGCGAGAGGGTACTTAACAGTAAACTGATTAAGACGATTCAGGGGCGTGGTCATGTTATTGGTGGCTTTAAATACTCCTCACTGGCTGATGAATCACACCTGGGAGAGCTTGAGTGATTAGGGGCTGAGCGTGTGATTGGGTGGCAGGCACAACCAGCCACCAGTCTGGTCCGGGGCCTGACACCAGCCGATCGCAGGGCACAAGGAGACAAACAACCATTCACGCTCACACTTATACCTAGGGGAATTTTAGTGTCCAATCAGCATACCATGCATGTCTTTGAAATGTGGGAGGAAACCCACGCAGGCCAGGGAGAAAATACAAACTCCACATTGAAGTACCGACCTGGATTTGAAGCCAGGTCCCCCACTGTGAGGCCGACGCGCTAACCACTCAGCTGCCAGGCCGCATGTGTCTTTATAACTACCTTTATCTATTTTATTTTTTTGCGTGAATTTACTTTTACCTGCTGGTATACCATTTTTCTCATTTTATTAAGCTGGCCAGCAGAGTCATATTTTGTCTTCCATAAATTTAAGCGTTTAAACCTCGAAGTGGACTGGTTCTCAACAAATTTTCAATCCTTACACACGAGAGACGTTGTTCCGGGCTATTACCATTTGCCGATTTACTGTTTGATATACCCATTTTGGAATAAATTCGTATATATCACCCAAAGTGACCACACCAACTTTATACTGGATCAGTGCTGCAATTTCTTCAACTCTTTTGGATAAGTCGTCAACCTTGGGTACCCAGTTGCGGAGCCGAAGTCCAGCCCATTAAAATTAGAATTATTTTCAGGTGCAAACTGGCATAGTGCGTTTCCTCCTGACGCATTTTTAGAGGTCGTGACTCTGATTTCACCGACTTGCTACACCCAAAGTAACGTTCAAACGGACGTTACAATTAAATTACAGTCAATGGATCATCTAACCATTTAACACTTGTACATTAACTTCTGGACCAAAAGCACTTGTTTTCCCATGAGACAAGCAACTTAGGGTGACGGCCACAGCTCAAACTGCCTTCTTTTCCACACTTTTCTTTTCTTCCAATGAGATTCCAATTAGCGGTTTAACAGCGTGACTTGAGTCTTTCTTTTTAAATAAAACACATGAAGACTTTTGGTCTCCGTGCGAATGAGGTCTCCTCTCCTATCTTCTTCAACACAGATCCTTTTCGCCTGGGAAGTTTAAAACTACAGCATTGACGTCAGCGACTCACAATACACTGTATGGCCAATCAAATGGTAAGAAATCTGACCCTTTTCAGTCAGCATTCAATGCCTTCCCCTTTGGCTCCCGAGTCTGACGCCAATTATTGGAGTTGATCAAAATGCACCATAAGCTTCGGTTCCACACAGGAGGCACGACCAACTTTATTGTTCAACTCAGCGTGTTTTATGGACTGAACACAGTGCAGTGTAAAATTGAAAGACAATCTGCCGTCATTTGTCATCGTTTTGGCACCGTCTGATGTCTTCCTTGGAAAGTCAGCCCAACCCTGGCTCATAAACACGTGATGCTATCTGCGACTCACGGCCGCCTGCTAATTCCACAATAGGTGTTATCTAGACTAACGGGCGCCACAATCTTCCACAATAAGACTAAGAACAGTTCATACAGATGTTGCGCTCAGAAATATATTGTAAGCAGTTACTCATGTACACTCTTGTTTTTCGTGTTTTACAGCCCTATCTTTTTTTAAATTACATTTTAATATTTCTTAATACATCCCTTTTTATTTTACTTTGTACTTTATACTTTTTACTTTAATGTTTTTACAACTTTCCTTGTTCTGCTAGCCTGGCTTCTTTCGGCTACTTCTTTTTTTGGAACCGTCCAGCCATGCCTATGCTGTCACACATGGGACTAGCTGTTACAATGCGCAGCAGAAGGATCAACACCTCGGTGCCGCCGGAGTTTCAGAGCTGGACAAGAGTGCCGGGAGGAGAGGCAACGCTTCTGACCAACCATTCCATCGTGGGATAAGATGGAAGAGCTTTCAGCGCTTACCAGCAACGGAGTCGAGGAGTTCTGCCCTGCTGCTGTTTTCTTCAGCTCCAGACTACTGAGGAACTGTGCGGATAAGCTTGGAAGAGTGACTGCATATTCTCTACCTCGGTCACAGTCTGCAGAAATTCCCCATCTTGTGGAAGACCTCCTGTGTGTGGTTCCAGTTTTTGTCCAACTTTAAGTCTTTTTGAGTCTATCCGTTTTTGCTACCGAAACTCGTAGCTCGTTTTTTTGTTTTTGCTGCTTTTCTGTCTTAATGATTTGGTGATTCTTAATTGACTTTGCTTTGTACTTTGTACTCCTATTTAGACACCTGTTTTATGGGAACTTTGAAGCACAAGGTTGCCACACATACACACAAAAAAATAGAAATGTGATAAAATGGTGCTTTTTTTATTAATAATTACATACAGTATTTATCATATTGCACTTTAATTTAGTTAAGAAAAATAGTGCAATCAACTATAAACACACATTAGATAAAGGGTACCATGCAGCGTACAAACAAGCTGAATATAAAATAACAAAAAACTTTGTTTTGCCACATCATCCCGGAGCTGCCTGCAGCTGCGAAGCAGGCAAAATTTGGCAGATTGATCTCAATATTAAGAGGCTGCTGGCAATTTGTTTGTTTATTGTTATGTGGGCAAACACATAATGCACAATTAGTGCCACATAATCGCTCCTACAATACAATTAAACGCTTGAATAGAATGCGGGGAGAGGCAAAGTTTTTGAAATCCATGTCCAAAAACATCTTTGGTCCGTCAAATAATTCTAAAACTGTTCTGTTTTTAAAGCACCAACACAAAAGGCTCAGTTGCCAAACGTTTCCTATGTCATGATTGCTTGAAAGTGAAGGCTGTAATTACGCCATTTCCCAAATCTATGTGTAAAGTTGAATCTTATGTTGTTGTGTTAACAGGTTTTGTGATTATATTTGTGTTTGTGGGTACTTCATTGTTCCCACCTAAACAAATATGCCCCTAATTGCGCAACACAATGCCAACAGTAAAAGACTACTACTTACTTTAAGACATGTTTGAACAAAATAAAAGGTATGGATCCCTGCAAAAAAGCTAAAAGAACTTTATTGGAGTTAACTCAATGGCTGATAGATTTGACGTGGGAGGGTTGGCTGTGAATGAACAAATGTTTTATATAATATAATACAATATAATAAAAAAAATGTTTTTTTAACTAAAACAAAGTTATAAAATAACTTTATATAGTATTTCAACATCTCACTTGAATAAGACAGTTTGTATAAAATAAACCATTTGTAAATTTGTCAAAGATTCAACAAATGAATCCTTTCAAGGAGGGATGACGACCGCCTTGGTTAAGAAAGAAAGCAGACGTAGAAGTTCTTGGTGGCAACGCCGACTTTGAGCGGCCACCGCGTCAGACAGTGTGTGAGGGCAGCTCTAGTAGGGTGTGTGCGGATGGGTGGCAGAACCCCGTGGGTGTCCCATCATGGATTTTGACGACGTCGCTTTTGCCTCGTTGCATATGGGTAGCGTTGAAGTAAGCGTTCATCAGCTGCGTGATCTCGTTCAGCTGGGACACAAAGAAACATTACATACAATCATGAATTGAAATGAGTTCATCACTAAGATAAAAATAGAATAAATGTTTATTCATTTGCTGTCGACCTTCAATTTCAAATGGATCGGACGTCTAGCACCTTCAATGGCAACGATTGAGGTAAACATTAGGGATTCCTGATCACATTGACACACCAGGTTCAGATCAGTGTCATCTAATTTTGAGGATATGCCGTTACGGTCTACCTATCCTATACGTCCAATTGTTAAATTAACATTGTATAGTATTTACACTTCAATTACTATTCAATGAGCATTAGGCAGTACTTACACTTCAATTAGTATTAAATGAGCATTATGTAGTATTTAGACTTCACAATAAACATTACAGAAACATGTTTTGGAAATAACTAACAATTTAAACTCAATAGTTAATTCAAAGTTTTCCCAATTTAAAGACGACTTGATGATATTGTGCGCGTCGTGATCGTGGCTTCTGTATGATTTTTGGCCACCAGTCGTACAATAGCCTTTAAATTTTTTTTTTTTTTAGAAAATTATAAAAATATCACATAGTACAAACATATTTTTTGACAATACCCTTGATATTGATTTATTAGTTTCTTTGTAGTCATTAAAAATATAGGGTGAAAATCCCTAAAAATGAAATGATTGGGTCAGATTTTTGATCATGTGGTCAGCTTTGTGATGTACCTATTAAATATACAGTCGTACCTCGAGAAACGAGCTTACTGCATTCCGAGACGGCGCTCGTATGTCGATTTTCTCGTAACTCAAACGAACGTTTCCCATAGAAATGAACTAAAAACCAATGAATTTGTTCCAACTTTCTGAAAAAACACCCAAAACAGGATATTGGATTGGAAAAAACATTTTTATTTGTTCTAATTCGCCATCTATTAACAAAGTAAAACATAACTAGTGGTTTAATAGTACTAAAATGTGTTTAATCGTACTAAAATTATACGGATTTCAAAGGGGGGTGAGAGAGAGACGGACAGGGGGGGGCCTTGCTGCACAGCAACGCGCTCGTAACATAACACAAACAAATTTAAATGAACTTGGATTACGATGCAGACACACTCAAAAATAAGTTAATCTAACCTAACACTAAACTTAATTCTAATTTTGTTTGACATTTTGGTACCTTTCTTCTCCCGGGTTGGCTCTTTTTGCCTCCACACTGACTTTTAGTCAATATCGAGGGTTGTTTGAATTTGTATTCCCTTCAAAATATTCCCAAAATGATGCACACAAATGTCCTCACAATAGTATAACGCACGACCACTTGCCAACGAGAAGTAGTATATATACGCCATTCGCACTGACTAATGGGACAAAAAACCACTGAAAAAATGCAACGCTCTGCCCAGTGCTCGCAGAGACATTACAAAGAGGGAGTTGCGACCACAGAGATATTACACGAGGGAGTTGCGGGGAGAGAGACAGTGCCCATGATGTTCTTATGAGCAGCCTCTCGCGTCCGCTGTCTGCTCGTATATAAAAATTTGTCTCGTATCTCAAGATAAATATCTGCTCAAAATTTTACTCGCATCTCAAATGTTGAGGTACTACTGTACTTGCATTATGTGTTTTACCTTGTTGGTTTCAAAAAGTATGTCACGGCCATCGGTGCTGATCTTAAAGGTGTTGCTGTCAGAGACGCCATACGAGCAGATTTGCTGGTAGGGAAAGGACTCGAGGGCCTCGGCTTCTCCTTGGCGATAAAGAGAGACGCTGCCAGCTGCCACCCCTAACCATAACTTCTGGGAAAAAGTCCCCGTTGAGCTCTGGAGAGGACACTCAAAATGTCAGTGTGACTTGTATAGCATGACTTTTGTTAAACTTTTACTGATACTTCCCTTTGGTGACAAAAATTTAGTCAATGGATGTAAAATATACTAAAATAGAGGATTAAAATATTCACAAGGTGAGACATAAGGTAATTTGATAGCATGCTGATGAAGTCTTGATGATATAAAAAAGTAAAATGTGAGCAGTATTTTTTTTATTATGTGGGACTTCTTTTTTGCCTTGTTTTTTGGCTACATAAACCTGTACTTTTTCATTTTTTCTTTCTTTCTGTAAAAGAATTTACTGTAATTGATTGGACCTGATCATAAGCCACACACACCAAATTTGAAAAGAAAGTTTTTTCTTGTATAAGGCACACTAGACAATATAAACTACATAAACTCGAAAATGAAGAAATAAAGTTACTGTTTATAGTCCAAACTTTTTTTTTATTTTTAAGAACAATATTATAAAATATTAAAAGTCATTAGAAGTAATTATTACTTGTATAAAACATAATTATTCATCCATTCATTTTCCGTACCATTTATCCCCGGGTTACTGGTTACTATCCCAGCGGACTTCAGGCAAAAGGCTTCGTAGGGCACACAAAGAGACAGAAATCATTCGCACGACCAATCAAACCACCACAAAGGGTGAATCAATCCCACGCTTGCCCAAACCGAAGTCAGGCGAGTGAAGCCCTGAACCATCAGGTGGCCAAAATTGTTTATATTTGTGTAAAAAAATGAGAAAAATAAAAGAAAACATGTATTAAAAAACAAACATCAAAGGCTAATGAAAAGTCAATTAAATATAAAATTTGTAATGAAATATTTATATTTTTATAGCACCTTGTTAGCTGAGATAGGCCCTAGCGAACCCACAACCCACATTGTCAACCCACATTGTTAGGGTTAGTTGGAGTTTTGGTTGGTTGGTTTGCTTTTCGCCTCGTGTCCCTCCGGGCTTCCCTTCCTCTCGTAACCAGCTGCGTGCACTTTGAAATCAACCCTTGTCTGTCTATTAAAACCCTGTGTGTTTGTGAGTCATTGTCGGATCGTCTGCCCTGTTTGCTTCATGCAATGTCACCACGCCATGTTCCATGTTCCTCGTTTCCCCATGTCAGGTTTGATTTTGTTATTTATTTTTAAGTCCTTGTTATTTTCTTGAAACCCCTCCTGCCTCAGTTATTAAAGTTTTGTTAGAACACTCCATGTTCTTGTCCCGTGATTGCTTCCCTGCATTTGGGTCCTACACTAGGTTCCTCCCTCGACGTCACACAAGGATATGCAGAGCGGAAAATGAATGGATGAATAATATTACTATGAATATCAACGTTCTGATTCAGTGGAGAGCATATATTCCTTTTCATTTGAATTAAACTACTTAAAACTTAAAAAAACGCAACAGCATGTAATCATACAAAGAACCCAATTCTAAAGTGTGAATACTCTGAATATATAAAATAAGCATTTAAATATCAACAAACTGAATATTCATATTTCAAAACTGTACACAGGACTATCCTGTTAAAGTGCTTTAATTCAATATTAAATGTAACACAAAATAGCTAAGAAGCCAAGTGGTTAAGAATGTGGCGTTTGACCAAATGGCTCCAGATTAGATCGATGCGTGTCATTTTTAGAACTACTCACAATGTAGAAGTCAACTTCATAGAGCGTGCATCCGAAGCCGGACCATTGGCGGGCGATGGCAAGGTAGGCGGCCATACTGTTTCTCCGGTCGGAGCCCGCCAGTCCCCTCCATCGCTCCAAAATGGCCCCCGTGACGGCTGCTGCCTCCTCCTTCACGCGGTTGCGGAGACGCAGATCATTTTCTGCCTTTTGCTTCTGCCCCGCGGCTGCATGGCTCCACAGCGCCCCCGCTAAAAGGCCGCCAGGGAAGCGGTGGGCGGTGGGGATGCCTGTCGCTGGGGACACCAGTGATGCCAGGACGCGGGCTTCCAGCACGTGGCCGGGAAAGAGTTCGTCCAGGGGTGGGCAGGGCATGTGCGTGCTGAAGTCCCCCACGACTGCTTGAAGTCGGAGGGCCGCCAGCGTCTGGAGGTCCTCCTCGCAGACGGGCAGCTGCCCGCGGACCACCATCTCGTGACACTGCGGATTCAAAAATCACCAAGGTTGGAAAGGATGATAGATGTCGGTTCGATTTGAAGTGGGAGCACTGGCAGCGAAAGTCCCTTCGATGTAAAGCATCCCACTTCAATTTAATTGAAGTTCTAGGTCCGTCAATGGTTGCCAATAATTGAAACATGAACAAACGTAGAGTATGTAGATAAATTGTGATTTCAGAGATAAATAATCCTAAAAACAAAATGAAATATAAAAAGGATGCACTGAAGTGAAAATTACTGGCAAAACTGAAAACCGAATATAAGAGAACTGAAGCAAGAACCTGAACCAATTATCTAAAATATTAATAAAAAAGAAAAGAAGTGCATAACTAAGCCAATATTTGATTTTTAAAAAGATTTTTAAGGTTATTTATTAATTGTTTTTCTATTTAAAATATATATAGGAATTCTTAATGCTGAATTACTAAACTATGTCCTTGATATTTATTTAGTCCTGACATGCACAGCATAAATGAGTTAACTTGACCACTGTAGTGTGAAAAGCATGTTTGAAAATGCTGATAATAACCTGCAATTGGTTCACAGAAAAAGCATTTTCCTTTATTTTCACTACTTGCATCATATTCTGTATTGTGTCGCTTTCATTCGCAATTGCTAATAATAATTTAACTGAGAAAAGTGCTTTGAGATTCAGAGCAAATTAAAAGTTTCCAAAACTGGAAAGACAACCTGGTAGTCACATTTGACCTGAAGAATAAGGAACTATGTTGCGGCTGCTCTTCCTCTCTATGTTCTAGTTGCACTGAGCCAACACACCTTCATTCACATGCTTACCTGCTCAAAGAGGAATATATACTCAATGCTGTCCACTGGAATGCTGTCTGCATCTAGAAGGCAATAGAGCTTGAAACACAGTTTCCGTTGGCCTCTGGATTCACAATCTTTGTTGGAGACGCTGCACACAAAGTCACCACACCAATAATGAATTCCCAGGGCGGATTATACTAATATTGCAACGCATAGGTTCTAAAATCGCAGGAAAGAAAAAAAAGTCCAACACTGTCATGATAAATTCTGTGAAATGAAATGTTTACACTGCTAACCAGTGAGCTTATCACCACCCATGCTTGATACGTGTACAGAAAACATTTGCAATCATTGGATTATTACATTAGTATTTCTAAACAGTTTTTGTCAGTTTTGTTGATAACTGAAAGTAAAAAAATAAAAAAACTTAAAAATGAAAAAAACATTTTTGGGGAGGGGGGTTTTATGTTTTAAAAAAAATAACCTTAAACTTTTAGTTGCAAAACATATTTTTGCATTCAATACCTTTAGCCTCACTCTTTTCACCATGTTTTTTTTTAATTTCCTTTAAAAAATAAGAAGGTAGGACACAATAAATAGTATTATCTTTTTGCTTTCAATACGTTGGTTAAGCTTCATACCCAAAATGTTCTTTTTTAAATTTTTCCTTTAAAAAAAAGGAAAGATACGATAAATATTATCTTTTTTAACTTATTTAAATTTGTTGATTTATAAAAGAAAAATCTAAAAATTCTCTTTTTACTTACTTTCTTAATTTATTATTTCTATATTTCTATTTTAATCAACAAGATAAAACTCTCTTTTTTCATTTTTGAATTTGATTAAAAAATAGTATAAAATCTCTATTTAAAAAAAATAATTTTGTTAAAAAGTTTTCCGAATCTCTGCGCGACAAGTTTGTTACCGCTGTGATTACTGTCATCACATAAGTAAATTTTTAAACCCTATATCAATTATACATCGACCAATTAGCGGCACCGATATTTGGACATTTGACATATATCGGTATCGCCCTCTTTTGAATCCGACCGGCTGATATAAAGAAAGTATTTTGAAACTGAGTTATGCTTCTCCTCTCTTTCTCCTCTCTCGCTCTCTCTCTAACATAGATGACCACCTGCTCATTAAATCTAGGGCTTTGATGTTTTTGCAACTGCTATGCTTCAATTTATCTATACAGACGCTCCCCTACTTACGAACGAGTTAGGTTCCGAGCGATTGTTCATAAGTTGAATTTGTTCGTAAGTTGCTCAGTGCTATATTTTGTATTATAATTTATGTTTAAGGCCTATATAAGTATATTGAAGGTTTATATAAGTGCATTTGTATGTTTAAGGCTTGTATATGTAACACGCATTGGTTTGTACTGAAAAAAACATTGGAATGGAGAGAATACATACAGTACTGTATACATCATACATTAGAGAGCGAGAGATTTACTAGAAACTGGCCGAAAGAAGCTATCTAATGACGATTGCAGTTTTCTTTTTTTCATCATAAATGATGCGGTAGCACTGTATGGCATCATTCAATTGATTTCCAAACTTTGTGCAACGTTCAATATTTGGGTCCTGCTGCTCGATCTTTATGTTTATAAATGGTACTGATGGTCGAACGATTCAAGTTGTATTCCCGTGCAACGCGCATCAAGCTTCGTTATTATTGCCACTCATTTCAAATTAAATGGCTTGCCTCTTCCTTGCACCTCCCTCAATAGAAGCCTTTCGCTTTTCACCAACCATATTGAATAATGGATGCACGAGATATTTAATGATAAAAATGAAAAGGGATATTTGCCCACTGGAGATACGTTCACGCACTTCCGCACTGCAACGAAGTGGGCAGAAGAAGGTAGATGCTGGGTGAGCTGAGCTCTCACAGCGCCAGGCGTTGGTATTAGCGGCGGAAAGAAGCACTACTCGGAAAAAGGCGCGCAATACAAAATCGAACTTACGAACATTTTTCGACATAAACGCAATTTGCAGACATGTTCGTATGTACCGTTGTTCTAACTCGAATGTTCGTAAGTAGGGGAGCGTCTGTACAGTCATACGTTGAGATACGAGCTTAATGCATTCTGGGACCGAGCTCTTTGCATGAGGGAGATGCGGCGAGAAAGACAGTGCGGTGAAATCATAAGCAGCGTCTCGCACCACTTCGCTGTCTCGTATGCTTGTATCTCAAAATGTGTCTCGTATCTCAAGGCAAATATTCGCTCCGAATTTTACTCGCATCTCAAATTGCTTGTATGTTGGGGCACTCATATGTCAAGGTATAACTGTACTGGTAATAAACAGAGAGAGAGAGAGAGAGAGAGAGAGAGAGAGAGAGAGGCACACACCAGTACCAATGCAAATTTCACACAAAAAAGTTGAATTGTACGTTCAATAACATACATCAACAGATTTCCTAATAAATATTGAGGTAGAATAAATAATTTTGACTTAGTCATTTGGTTAGCATATCAACATACTATATATCAACATATATAGTATATATGTTTGATTTAATGAAGTTCAGTGCTTGCATTATTTTTAAAAAGTACATCAATCTTTACTTTTACTGCAATTAAATATCGGCTCCAAATATCGGGTATCGGCCTTCTCCAACTACTAATAATCAGTATCGGTCTTGAAAAAAAATACTACGTAAAAAACTTAAAGTAAATGTTGATTATTTTAATCAACTCTACTTGGCTTTGATAATGGAGTTTATTACAAGTAGACACCTGTGAACTGTGAGAGTGGCAACGAAAGAATATTCTTTCTTTTGCAATAAATTATTGTATTTGGAAAACATTTTAGTATTGGATATTTTTTTTATGCTCTTGACATCTCTTCGTGTAATAATATTTGTTGAAAACAAGAAAATTTGACGTTTAAATTTCCTACGTTTGTCCACTAGCACCAACCCAAAGGTTGCTATCAAACTGACACATGACGGTCCACAAGAGACAAAACAAACCAGACCTGGTGAGGATGTCTACAATGAGCACGCCGCCTGAGAATGGACGCTCCCAAAGCGCGTTCTGCTCGTACAGTGCAAATGTATTCTTGCTGTCCTGCAGGCATAGTCTCTGCTGCATCCGCTGCACCACCTACAAAGAACACAAAAAGCGTTGGCTAAAGGAAATGTCATCCATTACTTGAATGGATACATAGATTAAAGCGAAAAACAAAAATTAACAGACATTTGTCTGGGGGTTGAACATCGTCGAGTAGTATTATTCGAGGTGGTTAATTCATAAAAGGTCAAATAACCTATTGTCAGAGTTTTTATATCATATTAAACATTTGCTTTACAATAGGCTTGGCCCTGCAATTGAAGAACACTTTGCTCACCCTTAGTTATGCGCACATTATTACTAACATACTGGCTTGCAATGAAGTATAAGCTTTGCTCCTGTAAGCCTTGTTTTGCAAATGCTCAAAGCTTGAGTTTACACGGTAAATAAATTCAATCACTCGTCTATTAGGATCCGACAGCCGTTTATGGCCACCATAATGTCATCTCTACGATGCACGGTTTGGACAAACGTAGTGTGAGAATGTTAACATAAAACACCCACCCATCCATAAATCACGCTTTATCTATTCTAGGCTCCACAAAATACTTTTTTTTCCTGTCGTGACGGAAAGACTCCGCGAGACACGATGGTGCTTGACGCGCTGACCCAATGTAGCCTTTCCACGACAATTACAAACGTCATTTTCGGAAGAATTTACGCCAGCGAGTTTCCAGGTGCACACACATATCCATCCATAAATCACGCTTTATAAGGATTATAGATTAGTGAGAAAATTGTGCTGCTTGAAGGTTTGTAAAAGTTGTGTTGACGAAATGGAGGGTCTGTTTGATCATAATTTGGGAGCAGAAGGGTGAGTTAAAAAAGACAGAAAAGTTGGTAATTTTTTCACACAAGGTAAAAGAGTTGGATTTCAGGATGAGCACGAGAGAGTATGATCGAAGCAAGCGTCCCATTTTGTTTTTGTTCCTGTAAGATGCGTACTTTCTGCAATAGGGGATGATGAGCAATCGACCTGCTATAAAGTTGTGTGCCAAAATAAAGCAGAACATTTCATGTCAGTGGTTTCGCCAGTATTTGGGAAGGTAGATGTATTCATGGCACCTCTGAAAAAAGCAAAAGTAAGGCAGCCAAACAAGGCTTGAGGAGTCTCAGTGGTCCCTACCTGGAATATGGGGCCTTGACGGACACCGCTCTACAGTAATACCTCGACATACGAGGAATTTGAGATACGAGTGAAATTCCAAGCAAATATTTACCTTGAGATTCAGGACAAATTTTGATATACGAGCTACAGCCAGGTGGCCGACGCGAGAGGCTGCTTTATAATTTCACCGCACTGTCTCTCTCGCCACATCTACCTCATGCAAAGATCTCTATGAGCACTGGGCGGAGCGTTGCATTTTTTCTGGGTTTTTGTTTTTGCATTTGTCAGTGCAGAATTAAGGAAAACACAATGGATCCAAAGCAAGCCAGTGCAATGAAGGGTAGTGCAAAGAAAAGGCGTATGATGAAAATCGATATTAAGCACGAAATTATCGAAAAACATGAGTAGTGTACGGATGACAGAGCTGGCTCGTCAATACGTATGAAGCAGGAAGTTCGCCCCGAAAGCCGCGGTGCATGAACCTCTTTGCCTTAGTTATTGCACAAGAAGGTTTAAATTTAGTGTAACGTAAGATTAAAACTTTTTTTTAGGTGTGTGTATAGGAATCTAAGTTCATTTAAGTTACATTTAAAATTTATGTTACGTTACGAGTGCATCTGTCAAGTGACTCTCTCTCACTCGCTCTCTCCCCTATCTACGAACTCACCGTTGTATAAAATAATGCCTCATTTTATTATTAAACATCATAACCACTAGTTTTGGGAACATAATTTGTTTTTCGTGTCTTTTTCAGTTGCTGACATGAATTGGACTGGGGAGCATCCGCTTTCATTGTGGAAACTTCATCAAAACAAACAAATTTGTAACTGCAACACAACGAGCGTTCCAGCACCCCTGCGACCCGTGTGAGGATAAGCAGTTCAGGCTACGTGATGCTCCATGTGGAGCATTCGAGGGCGCAAAGGCCGATGGGTTTGATCTGCACTGTGGATGTAAACTGTTGTGAAGTCGACTAAATGGGTGTAGCTAGAACAACATAGAAGTGGAGCTATTGAGCATGGCTTCAATGATGGCTCTTTATGTGTTGCAGCATTTCCTTGTTAATTATATATACGACATCGTTCCTCTTTTAATGTTTTCATAACTTGGACAAATTTTCGTATTTTGGAGCAAAACATTTTGATTGAGAAATCCAAACCTCATTGGCAGTGGTATGTGAACTGATGTAGATCTGGCAACACCCAGGTCCTGGATAGTGCACAATGCACATCATCTCCTGCCTGCTTATCAGCATCTGGATCTCCTCCCACGAGGGTACGCGCTCACGAGACTTTGTCTTCTCTAGAGCCTCGCAGATAAAGGACGCGTAGTTGTCCATTTCCGATTCTGGACTTTGGTTCTGAATCCTGCAAGAGAGAAATGTGTTTCGATTTGTCGGCCCAGTTTGTAATACAGACGCTCCCCTACTTACGAACGAGTTAGGTTCCGAGCGATTGTTCATTAGTTGAATTTGTTCGTAAGTTGCTCAGTGCTATATTTTGTATTATTGGATTGGATTGGATAACTTTATTCATCCCGTATTCGGGAAATTGCGTTGTTCCAGTGGCAAGAGGGTGAGGATGCAGGAATAGGAAAGGCATTTTAGATATAAATAGATAGGTAATAAGTAGGTCAAGAAATAAATACATGAATAAATATATAATTAATATTATAATTATTATAATAATAATTATTATAATTTACGTTAAGGCCTATATAAGTATATTGAAACCTATATAAGTATACTAAAGGTTTATATAAGTGCATTTGTATGTTTAAGGCTTATATAAGTAACATGCATTGGTTTGTACTGAAAAAAACATTTAATAAAATGGAGAGAATACATACAGTACTGTATACATACATTAGAGAGAGAGAGAGAGAGAGAGATTTACTAGAAACTGGCCAAAAGAAGCTATCTAATGACAATTGCAGTTTTCTTTTTTTCATCATAAATGATGCTGTAGCACTGTATGGCATCATTCAATTGATTTGCAAACTTTGTACAACGTTCAATATTTGGGTCCTGCTGCTCGATCTTTCTGTTTATAAATGGTACTGACGGTCGAACGATTCAAGTTGTATTCCCGTGCAATGCTCACCACTTTCTCACGTGCATCAAGCTTCGTTATTATTGCCACTCATTTCAAATGAAATGGCTTGCCTCTTCCTTGCACCTCCCTCAATAGAAGCCTTTCGCTTTTCACCAACCATATTGAATAATGGATGCACGAGATATTTAATGATACAAATGAAAAAGGTTCTTTGCGCACTGGAGATACGTTCACGCACTTCTGCACTGCAACGAACTGGGCAGAGTAAGGTGGATGCTGGGTGAGCTGAGCTCTCACAGCGCCAGGCGTCGGTATTAGCGGCGGAAAGAAGCACTACTCGGAAAAAGGCGCGCAATACAAAATCGAACTTACGAACATTTTTCGACATAAACGCAATTTGCAGACATGTTCGTATGTACCGTTGTTCGTAACTCGAATGTTCGTAAGTAGGGGAGCGTCTGTATGTTAATGGTCCAAAACATTAAGGGGCGCCCCAATGGGTGGCCAAGGCCACCTTTATCAAGTTATCGTGTACCCCACATGCCAGTAGAACGTCGGATTGCAGTTGCATCACTCATTCATTTCATCCCAAATGCACAGCCAGGCAAGCTGTTGCTCACTACCATTTCCCAACTCTCCTCCGTGCCTTTAACGTGGTAGCCCGCGGGTGAAAAAACTGCTGAAACCAAGGACACATACACACCCACGTGGAGTTACTGGCCATCCCAAAATATTCAGAGGCCGCGTCTGGCCATCCCTATTAAAAATGTCTGCAGGCGTAACTGCTCTACCGTAACTGTAACTCGGAGCCTATCCCAGCTGACTTCAGAGGCGGGGACACCCCTGAACGCCAGCCAATCGCAGGGCACGAGGAGACGGATAACCATTCACTCTCACACTCCCATGCCAATGGCGAATTCAGAGTGTCCAATCACCCTACCATGTATGTTTTTGGAATGTGGGAGGAAACCAAAGAACCCGGAGAAAACCCTTGCAGCCCCGGAGAGAACATGCAAACTCCACACAGGAGGACCGACTTGGATCCGAACTCAGGACCCCAGAACTGTGAGGCCAACGTGCTAACCACTCATTCCACTCAAGCCGCCGGACCACCCACTAATGAATATTTGAAGTGCAAATCTTATATATCGCTCCTTTGAAAAAAGGTCTCGGTTTTGAAGCCCCTAAGTGACATCTGCATCCCTCACGTAATGCAATTCCTTCCTTCCTTTCCCATCCCTGCTTTGTGTTTAGGCAAGACTGAGGTCATGTTAACCAGCGATTAACTTTTTTATACTTACAGATGAAGACTGTTAACTCGGTCCAGTGGATGAGTGGTTAGCATATCGTCCCCCATGGGGATAGAGGGTTCAATACCAGGTTCGGACTTTACTGTTTGTAATTTTTCCCGGGTTTGTGTGTGTGTGCGTGTTTTTTTGCAGGCACTCAAATTTCCTCCTATGTCCCAAAACATGCATGGTAGGCTGGCTGAACACTCTAAATTGTGTCTAGGTATGAGAGCGAGCATGAAACTTCTCCACAAATTAGCCAATAACAAGATAAGTTCTTTGTTTTCATCCAGGTTGCCACAGCTCTGTTTGCTTTATAAACTAAGGGTGCACAAATAAGACAAGGATATGTACATATATCACTTGGACTATAAGTATGTTTACTTATAGTATAAGAACATATACTTGTGGTTGTATTATAAGAATGTGATTTTGCAATGTACTTAAACCACTTTGTACAACACTACAAGTAATAGACTTTTACTCCAAGTACTCGTACTTGGTGAGTGAGTACTTTTACTACAAGTACATGTACAAGCGTTTACTTGTACTGCAAGTAAGCATACTAGTACCATCCCTCCCCGTGACCGGACGATTCGCAGAAAGACGTTTCGCAGAAAGACGTTTTGCCGACGGACAGTTCGCCGAACGGACGTTTCGCCGAAACGGGATTCGCGCGCTCGCTCCGCCCCCGGATCGTGTGTGTACATGTTTTTCAACCTCAGCCCGCGGGTCATATACGGCCCGTTACAGATAACATTCATTTAGGAATAACAAGGGCATGTACTGCCCCCCGCTGGACATATTTCTAAATACAAGTACGTACTACAATGGGCTGCCAATTTTTTATATTTTTTATTTTATCCTTGCGTTTAAAGTAGTAGCCATTTGGAGATCACGCAGAACAGTATGTGACAGAAGAAATAGAGAAAATAAAGTAGTAGTAACAGTAAGTACTACTGTAATGAAATTGTAAATCCAGAAATCCTACTCCAGAAAACTTACACGAGCATAGAAAACGTTGAGATTAATCTTTGAATTAAGGTTCTCAGCAAATCATTTTGAATATATATTCCCTAAAATAATGGGAAATTATTTAAAATTAAACTAGAAGTAAAAGTGTGTTCCATGGCATTTTCAGGTATTGTTCTCTAAGCCCTCTAGTCTGTCCAAGGCACTTAGAATTTCACAAAGGTCTTCTAGTGTTGTTTTTTTCTCAGTGTCAGACATCAATCCCCAGCTTTGATAAATTACATTGCGTGTCCAAATGGCTACTACTTTAAACGCAAGGATAAAATAAAAAATATAAAAAATTGGCAGCACATTGTAGTACGTACTTGTATTTAGAAATATGTCCAGCGGGGGGCAGTACATGGCTTGTTATTCCTAAATGAATGTTATCTGTAACGGGTCGTATATGGCCCACGGGCCGAGGTTGAAAAACATGTACACACACGATCCGGGGGCGGGGCGAGCGCGCGAATCCCGTTTCGGCGAAACGTCCGTTTGGCGAACTGTAAGTCGGCAAAACGTCTTTCGGCGAATCGTCCGAGTACCATCCCTCCCACACAGTGGCGGGCGGTGCATTTTCTGGTAGCGCCTTCAACGTATCAATCCAACCCTCAAAAACTATTTTATTGCTATAAAACCTCTACTGCAGCTACAGCTGCGACACATAAAAATAATCAATAAATTAATGCACAAAAATGGGGTAAAATCCACTTCCTAGCAGCATTTCATGATTAAATACAAATACTGGAGCTTTTCAGACATTAAAACCAGGCCAGGGGGTGATTTTCTCGGGAAAAGACAGCGATGAACGTCAATGGCGTATGGGCAAACATTGCCCGAAAATGGGGTAAAATCCAGCCGAAAACAGCATTTATTGATTAAATACAAATATTGGAGCTTTTTAGACATCAGAACCGGGCCCGGAGTATCATTTCCCCGGTAAAAAGACAGCGATGAACGTCGATACGTCCATACGTGAAATGACAAAAAATGCACTAAAATACTAAAATTAGGTAAAATCCACTTCCTAGCATCATTTATTGATTGAATACAAATACTGGAGCTTTTGAGACATTACAACCAGGCCAGGGGGGTGATTTTTCCCGGGAAAAGACAGCGATGGACGTCAATGGTGAAACGCCAAAAATTAAACTGGGGTAAAATCCACTTCCTAGCAGCATTTTGTGATTAAATACAAACACTGGAGCTTTTCAGATATCAGAACTATGCCCACAATTGAAATATTATTTAGGAATATGGCCATATTTGTAATTTTACTCACCAAAAATCTTTTTTACACAATATCCATCCTCCTTTCTTTCTTCCTTCTTTCCTATCGCCATCGAAGCTAATGATGAAAGTTGAGCCTGTCCTGTCATATTTCCGGCATAGTCCGTTTTGAAAATGGCATTAAATCAACACAACAATATACTATTTGCTTGTGGAGCTAAGTTAGCGCGCTGAAAGTGCCCCACACACCATTTTCCCGGCTGTAACAGGCTTGCTAGCTTCGGAGTTGACCGCCCTTTCTTAATGATGTCCATTTTTTTCCTGAAAAAGTCCGTCTAGAAAATAGCTTTGTGAGCAAACAGAATCTATTTGTTTTTGCTTCTGTCGGCCATAGTGGGTGGAGTTTGCGATCTCGGCTGCTTCGATACTGCTTTGGCCCGCATACTAGCCAATCATAGTTTGTGAAAGCAATGACATGTCCCAGCCAGCAAAATGCTAACGCCTATGAAAAATCATTGTGGGGTTGCCAACTCGAAATCTGATTGGTTAAAAGCAACAGTCTAGTTTAATGCAGCAGAGCCCGCAAGAACTGATTGTGCAGGCTTTGAGGCAGATCTGATCTGGCAACAAATAATGGCTGAAATGTGATTGGTTAAATGCTTCAATATGAAAACACACATTTGGAAGCAGTGCAACCAGGGGGAAAAGCAATGAAAGGAAGCTAACAGACCATTTGGAATAATAAGTACGTATTGATGGACAAAATATAATATGATTCAGATATTTCTTAGGCCAGCAGAGAAGGCCTTGAAGGCCCTGACGGCCCGCCACTGCTCCCACATTAAATGGAATGGATGCTTACTGCTGACAATGGCAGCCGATGAGTTAATAACAACACTGTCGTAGGGGTGGGAATTTGTCCCGGCGTTGAAACAAGATAAGGAATGTTCCAGCAAGGGTGTGGGATCCCCTCATATGTCCTCTTTTTTGCCGTTTTTTTCTATCCACACATGCTTTTAGGGACAGACGGAGGGACGTAAGCTTTTTGGGGCCTTATGCCCAGTTCCAGCTTTCCAAAGGGAGTGGAAAGAAAAAGTGCGTGAGAGCAAAAAAGAGGAGTCAAGTTATTTGATTGTGCCATTGCTCCCTTAGATAATAATATATAGATGAACATGCTGTAAAATGGCTTAATCAGACTAGCAAACCCATGGCCTAAAAAGACAACGGGCCTGGATATTTTTTTCTCTTTACTACTATCTCACATTTACGTTCTCTCAACTGTATCTGACTATGTCTTACTTTAGATTTTAACAATTTCAGGAACAGTGTTCACTATGGAGGACAGCTATTCAAATGTTGGTCGTGGCAAATATTGAATTACAGACGCTCCCCTATTTACGAACATTCGAGTTGTGAACAACGGTACATACAAACATGTCTGCACATATGGCATATGTCGAAAAATGTTCAGAAAGAGATGCTGTAAGTTCGTAAGTTAGATTTTGTATTGCGCGCCTTTATCCGAGTAGTGCTTCTTTCCGCCGCTAATACCGACGCTTGGCGCTGTGAGAGCTCACCCAGCATCCACCTTCCTCTGGGAGGAGGAGGAGGAGGAGGAGGAGGAGGAAGAAACGCCTGTACCCATTAAGAAATTCGAGACGAAACTAAATAAAGCAGTCACACTCTTTGAGCAGCAAGACCCAAATATTGAACGTTGCACAAAGGTTGCAAATCAATTGAATGATGCCATACAGTGCTACCTCATCATTTATGATGAAAAAAGAATAAAACTGTGCAATCGTCATTAGATCGCTTCTTTCGGCCAGTTTCTAGTAAATCCTCCAAGGAAGATACTCATCAACCCTCATCTTCTTCTCCTCGACCCTCAACTTCTACCTACATTGAAGTTACGGAGGAGGAAGTAACTTTTGAAGCCCATTCCAGCGACGACGAAGATCCTCACATGATATAAAATACTCCTCTTCCTCCTCCTCTTCCTCCTCCTCCTCCTCCTCCATCACCTCCTTAAGCATCGAGTACATCTTCCAAAAGTAAGTTAAACTTCATTTTAACTTACGAACGAATTCACCCTACGAACGATCGCTCGGAACGTAACTCGTTCGTTAGTAGGGGAGCGCCTGTATTCATTTTCTGTGCCATTTATCCACAAAAGGGATGTAGGGGTGCTGGAGCCCATTGCTTCCAACTTCGAGCAGTAGGCAGGCAACACCCTGATTTGGTTGCCAGCCAATTACAGGGTACAAGGAAACGGACAACCATTAAGACTCACACTCATACCTAAGGACAATTTAGAGTGTTCAACCAGGAGCAATATAATGATAGCAGCCAGAGAACCAAAGAACACATAGCATCAAGGTCAATCAACTGTTTAGGAGGGTCTTTTTTATGTTGCATTATGTTCACGAGTGACAAGAACCTACAGTTGTTTTAACTCGTTTAATAATGTTGTTCGTTTGGAATGTGCTTTAGTGATGCAGATTGTTTAATTCTTCCCATGTGGTCAATTGTTCGTTTTTTTTTCATTTTCCCACCAAAGAGGCCCTCCAAAAACCAAAGGAACACCTACGACAATCGGGAGGTTAAAGTCGGTGCTATGTCAGATTATCGTACTCTAATGAGAGGTACTTTATGGTATTTTTGTTGTAGTCTTTTTTTAATCACCATGTAATGACTGGAATTGCATTAAGTTCATGTGGTATTTAATATGATAACCTAAATGTTACAACAATCTGCATAGAAATAGGTCCAGTCCCAAGTGGATGCCACAAGCGATTAGTGCACTACTACGTCGATCATTTAAGTATTCTAATGCGCTTTGAGCAATATTTAAAGCAGGCATGGGCAAACCGGTCCTCGAGGGCCGGTGTGGGTGCAGGTTTTTGTCCCAACCGATATAGCACAGACAGTTTAACCAATGAGATTCCTGCAGAAAACAAGAAGCACCTGACTGCAATCCACTGATTGCACTTGTAGGACACCGGATTGGTGAAAAGGTGCCCTCTCAATGGGTTGAAATGAAAACCCGCACGCCCTCTGGCCCTTTGTGGAATAGTTTGCCCACCCCTGATTTAAAGTGTGCTAAAGGTACTCAGGCAAAGAACGCTAAATGATAATCTGACAGAATACTGGACACTGATAAAAAAAACTTCTGATACCTACAGTGTTTTTGAGGCTCACTTGATCGCGGATTTGTGACCAACATTCTTCCCAAAATTATGGTAGGCATTTGAACGACTTGGATTTTATTATTATATTTGAAGCTCATTTATAAATCTCCTCTGGACTTCATAAGTTAAAGTGTTTATATCTACATCAGACATTTTGCCTGTTAACTGTTTGTCACATCTTCAATGTAGGCATATGTTGATTTGTTGCCACCCAAACAACTGCGTATGCACCCTAGTTATGCCAACAAAGGTCCGTGTATCCAACATCTAAAAGTCTGTCTTTTTTTCTCGCAAAAATAAAAGTTTGATCTTTATCTTGTACTTAAAATCTGTGTTGATAGATCCAAATGGATGCAACATATCCATGAAAGAATAGGTTAAGGAATTTTCTCCCCATATATTTAAATATGTCACCTCTTGAGATGGAAACGTAGGTACTTGAGAACTGCGGCTCCAGGCAGGAAGGTGCAGCTCATGCAGGTGAGCAGTTGCCAGTATCGTAGGTGAGCGGCAGTGAAAGGAGAGGGGGTGTGGCTGGTCTGCTTCACCAACTGGCAGTAGACCTCATCGCGCAGTGGCCTCAGGTCAAGGCAAGTCTGGAGCACGCCCTGGATGATGGGCACGGCGTCATGCGCTGACTCTAAATGCTGAAGTCCATTAAAGATCTTGACGGCCTCCTCGCACAGTGAGCCGTAGCCTCTGCTGTGGTGGCCTGTCAATCATTCAAAACATTTACAAGATGTGGCGTTCAATCATGCTTCTCCTGTGAATTGGAATGGGGCTGGATTTAAGTGCGGAGTTGGCATAAATCAATATTTTGGAAGTGGTATAACAAATAAGGAAATCTGTACTGCATCCGTAGATATTACGTGACACGGTAATATGACTTTAATCTCATACTAATAGTGAATTTATTTTTTAATGTAATACTACATCTTCTCATTTCATATCTCATTTTCTGAACCGCTTTATCCTCATTAGGGTTGTGGGGGGTTCTGGAGCCTATCCCAGCTGACTCCGGGCTAGAGGCGGGGGACACCCTGAATTGGTAACTAGACGATCGCAGGGCACAAGTAGACGGACAACCATGCACACTCACACCCATACCTAGGGGCAATTTAGAGTGTCCAATCAGCCTACCATGCATGTTTTTGGAATGTGGGAGGAAACCGGAGTACGCGGAGGAAACCCACGCAGGCCCGGGGAGAACATGCAAACTCCACATAGGTGGATGTGACCTTGATTTGAACCCAGGACCCCAGAGCTGTGCGGCCGACGTGCAAACCGCTCATACTACGTCTTTACTTTTGCAATCCTATTTTTGCTTTATTTGGCCTTAATATTCCATTGTATATCTTTGAAATAAAGGCTTCTTCAGTTTAAATTTTAGGACAAGATGGCATACCAGTCAACCTCGGCCAATTGCTCCCCTTATTAACGCTTGCAATACCCCTTATTAGGCAATAACAAACCATACAAATGCAACGCGGCACATATTTACATAGGGCACCCTTAAACGTCTAAAGTTTTCCCTAAAGTGTCCAATCTGTCGGTGCGCCTTTTGTATTCACTAAATTCAAGATTCTGTAGATGTCGCTGTATGAGACTGACAGCTTGACTGTGTGGGTACATTGCTTGCTGACGCGCTATATTCATATAGTGAAAAGGCGGATGCGGATGCGCGTGCGCATATCATGCTTAACCCTAGAATGGTAACCCTCTATATCAGGGGTTACCTTTCACGCTTCTGAAATAGAGGGTTACCATGGTTACCGGGGGAAAAAATGGGTCCTAAGCAAGACGGTGCAAGAAGGGTACCCATTTGTCCCCCCGGTAACCACGGTAACCCTCTATTTCAGAAGCGTGAAAGGTAAACCCCTGAAATAGAGGGTTATCATTCTCGGTTTAAAGCATGACAATATTAGTGGTCGAAGATGACGATTTCGTCTGCTACCAGTGACCGAGACGATCCGGGTTAGAGCCGAAATGGGTAAAACAAGATCGGTTTTCCAAAAAAACGTACTTAAAAAAATAAAATCCCATACAAAAGTTATTATACGGCGTACACAATTTGATATGATAAAAAAACTATAAAATACGGGAAAAACGTATACGTTGACAGGTGTAAGGCAGTCCAGTTGCCTCTTAACTCTGTGGACTACCTACAAGTAAGATCAGGCCGAAAAAATCCAGCCCGACCCGACCGGGCCCGCGGGTATTAATTTTCAGCCCGGGCCTACCCGAGCAATTAACATGATTTGCAAGCCGGAGCCCGAAGCAAACCTGTAATTTCATATTTTATTTGTGAGGACTCGGGACTCCCAACCCGAGTCGGAAGGAGGAGAGGTGATTTATGATAACCGATTAAAGCCTGTCTTTTGTAATGAAATCTAAGTTAAACAAGACTGTATAAACATTTATACATCTTTTATATGATAATATAGATGTTTGACAATTTCAACTGTTTAAATGCCTGCTCAGCATCGAGGTGCCCGTATGAGAAAAGCGGCACATTGACTACATTCAGCGAAGCCAACGCAAATTAAAATGTCTCTGGCATACTCAACAATCAATTTGAAGCTTTTCCAAAATTCACACTTACCAGTACCGGTGCGTGTTTAGTTTGGAGGCGGAGCCGCAGAGCATCCTCTGGCTCTGCGCCTCTGCCTCCAATTGCATTTTCATTACAGCGCCTTCTCTGTTTCACCCAAAATTCCTAATTATTTATTTTATAACAATTATTCCTTAAATTAGTATCTACACATTGTTTCAGTATACATTTAAAAAATTTTTTTTTAAAAAGGTCAGCGAGAGAGACCATACATCATTTTAGTATAGATTTTTTTTCAGGGAGAGAGAAGCCCCGCCCGACCCGAACCCGAAGTAATGATTGACATTTTAGGCCGGGTTCGGTTTCAGGGTCAAGATCTTACCTCTAAGGCTACCATACACCCTTACATACAAAAAGTACATAAGAAAATAGGTTTCAAACCAAAACATTTGGATCATGGTTGTGTAAAAAGGCTCACATGTGTGCTCCAGGGTGCCATAGGGGAAGGGCAGCAACGGGGCATAGAGGGGGCCTTGGGTATACTTGAGAATGGGGTTGTGCTGGTAGATGTGCTCGATCACTTCAGGGTTGAACTTGTTCTCCTGAAGGACAAAGGTGAAACAACAGCTCAGAAAGTTCATGTTGTTCTAACAACACGATCATGCAGGTGATCGAGTGCTTTGGACGGTGGGTTGGACGGCCACTCTATGGAGTCAAGCAATGCCCGGGCAAACTGTCGTGGCACGACAAACATGTTATATTTTGTACCCCCATGTCAGCCAGGTCAACATGTTTAAGTCCTCCAAGGCCCACGTGCCTGAACGCCTTCCAGCGGCAACAGATGGCTCGCACGCAATACGGCACTTCAGCACCTGTTGCTCATTAGTAACGCCGCTGCTGCCGCACTGGCAATTCCTCCCTGGTCCCTCAAACGTGCAGCCAACTTCCCCAGCAATAACTTCCAGATGAGCTTACTCAGCGGGGCCGAGCTGGTGACAGCCTTGTCTGTTTGAAGGCTAGGAATGTCACCAAAAGACTTAAGTTCTTGTGTCATTCTGCTTCGACAATAGTGTGCCGGTGTCAAATGAAGCGTCGCATGCATGTCAGACAAAACTGCTCGCAATTTTTCTTCATTATCCAAACAACGGCACGCATGTGTGCCTTTTGTGTTGTGCAACTTGAATAGTTTGTCAGGTAGGGACTAATATTCACAGCCAACCCTCCCACTTCAGATGGATTGGACATCTACTTCCATCGTGGGTGGGTTGCTGGAGCTTATCCAAGCCAAAGATGGCCACCAGGCAAGGGACACCCTGAATTGGTAGCCAGCCAATCGCAGGACAAGAGAAGACAGACAACCATTCACGCTGACACTCATACCCAGGGGCAATTTAGAGTGTCCAACCAGTCTACCAGGGGTATTTTTAGGATGTCGGACGAAACCGGAGTACATGGAGAAAACTCAAACAAGCCCGGGAAGAACCTGCAAACTCCCCACAGGAACGTCCAGACCTGGGATTGAACCCTTGATCTCAGAACTGTGGGCCGACGCGCTAACCACTTGGTTACCGGGCCGCAGGCTGTCAATAAAATTATAAGCACTTGAACATAAATTTGATTATTCTGTTGCCCATAACCAGTCTAATAGAAAAGTGAACATAAACAGAATGCAACCCAGAATTGCCCAAAGATCAACAAGAACTTACTTGAAAACAGAATGTGACCAGAATATACAGGGAATCACCCAGAAGTTAGCCAAAATTATGAAGAAGTCACCAATACAGTATTATCTTGAGATACGAGTTTAATGCGTTCCAGGACTGAGCTTGTATGTCAATTTACTCGCATCTCAAATCAATTTTTCCCACGTAAAATAACTACCGTATTTTCACACCTATAGGGCACACTTAAAAGTTGAAAATGTTCTCTAAAATGGTCGATGCACCTTGTCCGTGCACTAAATTCAATTTTTGCATGGCCTTGACCGCTTGAGTGACTCGTTTTATTTCTTGCCAGCATCCTACTTATTGCGATCAACCCAGTGGACGTTCCAAGCATTACGGTAAATCCATTCCCAGGGGAGTGGCACGGCATCTGACTTCCGTGTGCTCGCAGTGCTTTTAACCCTCAAAAACACTATCAATACTCAAAGAAACAGCATATTAGAGCTATACAGATGAAATGTCTGCCAACAGAATGCGGGTCTGAACGCTTGGAAAATGGACTGAAGCCATGGATCGAACACAATTTAACAACATTGCTAACGGATTGCTAACGTGTGGACAACATAGTAGTTCAGGCAGGCACGAGTTACGTGAAGATTTGGAATGAATTGTCGATGCCGATATAACAATGCGCATATTAAAGTTTTTTAAATGAAAAAGGAAAAAAAATGTCCATTGCCTAGTAAAGTGTTAAGTTTAGACACCCTGACAAGCAGATTACTCCAACAAGCTAAAGCAGAGCGGCCTGCTTATCTGACCTAGGCCAGCCTTAGAAGGTTTGTGCTCTGGAAGAACACAAAAACATCATCTTAAAACAGAAAGGAAACTTTGGAGATCTGGACTTTTGTGGAGGTTCTTTGTCGACTGGGGGAGGGTGTGGAAGTTTTGTAGCTAGCCTGGTGGATGCTTATCTTTGGCTGAACAAGCTTTTTTTACCTTACCTCAATGTCCTGGATCAGGAGCTGAGTGGGTGTCTGCATCGGCGATTTGGTGTCAATGATTTTTTGGATGGCACAGGCCCAGTGCACAGCCTCGTTGAAGTGCTTGGTGTACAGCCTGAAGCAGTGTTTCCGCCCATATAGTGCAATGCTCCAGTAGCCTTGAAGAAGCACATTGAAATATATCAATGACAATGACCTCATCTCATCTCATTTTCTGAACCACTTCATCCTAATTAGGGTCGCGGGGGGTGCTGGAGCCTATCCTAGCTGATTCCGGGCCAGAGGCGGGGGGCCACCCGGCCAGCCGATCGCAGGGCACAAAGAGACAGACAACCATGCGCACTCACCCATACCGAGGGGCAATTTAGAGTGTCCAATCAGCCTACCATGCATGTACCCGGAAGAAACCCACGCAGGCTCGGGGAGAACATGCAAACTCTACACAGGTGGATTTGGACCCAGGACCCCAGAGCTGTGAGGCCGACACGCTAACCACTCGCTCCACCAGGCCGCCCTACAATGAACTCTTTCAGTGCCATTGATTCTGATTGACATCCAAATTATGTCGTCATCCTTCTGTCGTGAATTTCATAAAGTTTGTCCCAAGTAGATGTCTAATCCATTTAAAGTGAGAGGGTTTGCAGCGAATTAACTTTTGTTCATTACAGCAAATGCTGGTTCATCTGTTGCCAACTCTCTTACTTCAAATGGCCTGGGCATCTGGCGTTGTCAGTGGAAGCGATTGAGACAATCCCCACAATCTTGAGCAAGGACCACATGAATGCTGTATGATGTGATGATATATGCAGAGCTGCCAACCTCCGCCGACCGCATTTCAGGAGTACCCTTGTCCCATTTCCGGAGTTTTTCTTGAGTGAATGCGATTGACGCAAAAACGATATAAAATGTAAAAAACTAACATAGGACAATTTATATCAAACTGTTATCATGTTTTTACATTAATTGAAATATTGTGTGGTTGCAAACTATTGAGAAAGTACAGCATAATGGAAATAGGTTTATCTTTGTGTTTGGGTCCTTCTACGTGCGTTTTATCAGTAATTCCACCATGTGTCACGCTGAAGTCGCACAGGCACGTTGTGCAATGTGCAAATGTCGATCCTTTTGGAGACGGCTGGATGAACACTGAGTGGTTTCTAAACAAACCTTAAATCGCATTTTGGACCAAGTTGCTTTGGGACTTCCCAAATATACGCACAATTACTGTGCGTGTGGATGCAGAAAGAGAACCACAAGACATCACATACATCAGAAAACATGCAAAACATCTGCCCCAGGATTTGAGAAAGTTTCCAAATGACGAAACGTCACAAAGGGGATGAATATTGTAGACGTTATAGGCTGATAGAGACAGTGATGGTGAGTCACTCGTGTTTGAAAGACACTCACCCGTCTCCTTGAATGTCTGCTTGTCTGGCCAGATGACAGAGCAGAGGCTGGTGAGCACCAGCGTTCCTAGTCGGCATGCTCCCTTTTCTGGGCTGCTGTAGTAGTCAAGCGAGTCCTGGCTTAGCACGAACCAAAAGCGCCGCTGCTTGATCCAGCTGCCTTGCACCTCCCGCAGCAACCAACCTTTCACAAGACAGAAATAAAATACAAATCAAAAGAAAATACTAACACATGTTCCTAAATAATAAGTACTATATGTTTTTTTTCATCATGAAAGTTGTAAAGACAATAGCCTAAGCAGCCAAATTCAAACCATCGCCACATTTGGTAAGAGTGGGCTCTTTCCCCTTTGCCATCATACTGACGAAATTGCTGTTGTCACAATACTAAAACTTTTAACTTGATGTGAATACTAATATAAATGGAAAAATTCAAATTTTCAATACTACATACGTACATTAAAAAACCCAAGTCAAATATTTCTTTTGTATATCCCATCCCAATCACATTGACAATGCTTGACGTTATATGTTTCAATTAAGGAAATGTTCATTTGCTGCCAGGCCTCCCTGTTTAAATGGATTGGACGTTTACAAGTGATAAAATCGTGTTTTTCATTAGTAGACATCCAATCAACTCATGAGTTACTAGTTAAGTTCCAAGCCATTTGAAGGCTGGCAGTGAATGAACACTCATTGGGAGCCAATGAGTTAAAAAGGAAAATGCAAAAATATCTAACAGCAAGAGTTGTGCAAAAGCAAACAAATAAATGACGGTTGACACTTTTGCAATCCACAGATCCGCAGGAAACATTTCAGTATCAATTCACTTTGATACTTTTGACAGCCCTATCCGTGGGCAGAATATTACCGACAGTCTGTTTATTCTTCATACATTTATCTTACCTTATTTTCTCGCATATAAGCCGCATTTGTAACAAAAAATGATGACTGAATCAAGTGTATGGTTTATATGTGCACAAGACTTACAGTGTTGCTATACTCTTTCACCTGTAGATGTTGCAAAATTAACATGTTCTATTTGTTGGTTATTTTCAGTTTTGCAGTAAGAAAACAACAATTGCTGGATGAATTACTAACTTCCTTATGATATTGACCCTAACAATGTGGTTTTGATGAATACAGTCTCTCAGAAAGACCACATGCAATGATTTTTCTTTGGATTTTGCCTTCAAAGTAACACATTTGCAGTCCCTATTAAAACCATGAATATGGAGGTGAAGATTGTGAATCAGGGGGCGGCTGATACGAGAGAAATTTTAAAATTCAACGATTTGAAAGCAATTTTAAAGGTGCGGCTTATAACCGGGGTGGCATATATGCGAGAAAATACGGTAATACTTTTCTGTACGTAAGATGCTATTCAGCATATGTTATCTTATAAACTGTTACCAGTTTACCAACTGTTGGTCTGGATTGGAGGAGTGTAAAACTACTTTTTTTGTGAAGTTTAAATGAGTTCCTTAAAACAATTCCAACTGGCAATAAATCCTTCATGATAGTTTTGGACGTTCAACAACTAGACATCAAGATTTTTCAGATTTCAGTGGATAAAGTCTATACTTTTAGTGACATTTTTCTGTGGTGATGTGTCAAATGGAGTCTCAAACTCCGGTCCTCGAGGGCCCCTATCTATAGTCTGTTTTCCATATCTCCCTCCTCTACCACACCTGAATCAAATGATCAACTAATCAGCAAGCTGTCCAGGAGCTTGATCATTATCCTGATTATTTGATTCATGTGTGTTGGTGGAGGGAGACATGGAAAACAGACTGTATAGGGGCCTTCGAGGACCGGAGTTGGAGACCCCTGGTCTAATGTGATTTGGCTCAATAAAGGTTGGGAATCAACAAGGCTAACCAATTGCCAAACAGACATCAAGTGTGATTAGTGGTGGTTATGGTATTGGGATCCAAGATGGCGGCGCGCACGGGTGCAGCGGCTCTATGCTCTCCAGTTTGGTGTTTTGTTTTCTCAATCTTATCGTTATTTACGAACATCTGCGAGGCAAACTTTTTCTACAGTCGCCAAGATTTAATTACTCTCGGGAAGAGATGCGATATATCCATCACAACAGATTACCAACGGACCTACAATATGCCCGAGGACATCTTGAGACCACCAGGATCTCCGTGGATAGTCAGCCCACTCGGAGTACGACGGAGGCGGCGAAGGGAAAGACAGCAAAAGCGCGGATGCCGGGCAGGCCTAGCTGCTAAGCTAAGGAAGCACCCACACCGAGCACCGCTTCCGAGTATCTTCTTGACCAACGCCAGATCCATCACCCACAAAATGGACGATTTGGAACTTCAGCTTGCTACCAACAGCTTTGTCAGGAACTTCAACATTATTTTCATCACGGAAATGTGGCTACACCCGCAAATCCTCGACGCCGCGGTATCGCTAGCTAGCCGGACGCTATTTGCGTGTACATACACAACAAATGCTGCTGCAACAGTAGGATCATTAACACTCACTGCTCCCCGGATTTAGAGCTCTTGGCAGTACAGTGCAGGCCCTTCTATCTACCTAGAGAGCTAACGATTGTCATTGTAATGGCTGTTTACATCCCACCGGATGCTAACGTTAGCCCGGCACTTAGCCTCCTGCTAGCGACTGTAAACAAACAGCAGCTTGACCACCTCGATGGAGTCTTTATTGTCACCGGTGACTTCAACAAAGCATGTTTAAAGACTCTTTTGCCTAAGTTTATCCAGTACGTGAAGTGTCACACCAGAGGAGATAAAACTCTAGACCACATGTGTCAAACCGATTCCGCTGAGGGCCGCAATGGATCCTGGTCTTTGTTAGAACTGATCCAGTGCCGACATTTTAACCAATCAGGTGTCTTCTAAAATAAGTAGCACCTGACTTTAATTAACTGATTACACTTGCAAAAGGTATCCTCTTGTTGAGTTGGAATGAAAACCTGCACCCACTGCGGCACTTTGAGGACCGGTTTGACACCCCTGCTCTAGACCATGTTTATTCTAATATCAAACATGCTTATAGAGCCACACCCCTCCTTCATCTTGCTGGATCAGACCATCTCTGCCTGTCACTCACCCCCGCATACACCCCACTCCGGAGGCTAACAAGGCCACAAATAAACCAAACAACCAATGAGGAAACAACAAAGAATTAATATATAACCAGTTAACAAGTTTACTCATTCACATATTAACAATGTAAATAACTAAACCAACAAATTGCAAGCAAACTGACAAAATACTGAAATAAAATTAACTACTTAGCTTGCTAATAAGCTACCAATTAGCGAACTAGCACGTGGACTTACCTACTGGCATTGCCTGGCTTGATTGCTGGCTCAATAAAATTAAATGCTGTAACAAAAATAATAGAGCACTTTGCCAGAGCAGAATTCTAACTTAGCAGCCAATTCAAAGTTTTGCCATATTTGGTAAAGTGGGCACTCCCTTGAAGTCCTTGCCTGCCATTGCGTGGGACTAACATTCATTCACTCCTACCCTACCCTACCACTTCGATTGGCTTGAAGCGATAAACCCTTGAGTTTCTTACTAGTAGACATCCAATCAACTCATGAATTTATAGAAGATGCAGCAAGTCAACCATGTGGCCCACGGCAATGATGAATTTGACATCCGTGTTCTATATGAGCCTCAAGAAAGTGATCAAAATAGTCTACCTTCGCGCTACTTAATTCTACGACATCAAATTCAAAGGGATGTAGAATAGCCGAGAGGGTGCAAAACACAGGGAGAAGCGCACGTCTAAAACACATTGACGCCTCTGTCAGACATGGTATGCTGCGCTTCAGCTTGCTGCACTCATAACAGATGAGCAGCCCGAATAGGAAGAGGGCTCTCTAATGTAAACTCACTCCACGTTCGCCCATATGCCTCGCGTCCTCTTGGGGGCCATAACTTGCCCTTAATTTGTTGCATTTGTGACCTTTCAACTGAGCTTTAAAATCCCTCCAGCTAAACACACAATCTCTCTCTACCAGTTTTAGATTTGTACTGGCTTCACATAATTTATAATAGTAGACTGCAGCCACACCGATTCAGTGCTCCAGCACCTCCACGACCCTAATGAGGATAAAGCGGTTCAGAAAATTAGATTAGACGAGATGATACTGCAGCAATATATCCTACTGAACATTTTTACTATTGTTGTTCCCGATACCTGGCTGGGTGGTATCGGCTGATACACTGTACTGACACCATATTTTTTTTTTAAAAATACAGTCGTACCTCTACTTACAAAATTAATTGGTTCCAGAACTTTTTTCGTAACTTGAAAATTTCATAAGTAGAGCAGTACTTTATATATACCGTATTTACTCGCATATAAGCAGTGACGTCATGACGCAACACATCGCGGCCGATATGGTCATTTATTTTAAAATAGAGAAAAGATAAACAGATAAAACGCTAAACTAAATTTATTTTGACGACTAACAATGAAATTCAAGAAAAAACTAACGTAACTTGCATAAAACGTGAAAAAACTCATGATCCCCGTCACTGCTCACTCGGGGCACGTCCATCTTACCTAAGTTGGGGCGCAGCCATCTTACCTAGTTAAACGTGCTCTGACTGGCTAGACGCGAAAAGCCTTGATTTTGAAATAAAACAAAAATCCACTTTGATTTTTTTCGTTTGATTTATTTTGTTCGAAAGTGACAACTATTAGGTAATGAACCATCGAATGAATTGAGATATTTTGACATTAGAATCAGTATAACTGCCACAACATCTTAAACTTCTGGTAAGAAAATTTTAATTTCTGTAATTAGAAAGCATCAGGTTCTCATCAAGATAGACTTATTTCTTTTTTCAAATTTAATATTTGATATTTTGCATTTACAAAGACAGGTATATTAACTTCCTTATGATATTGACCCGAATAATGTGCTTTTCATTCATACAGTATCTCAGAAATACCACGTGTGATGATTATTCTTAAGATTTTCCCTTCAAAGTAACATATTTGTACTCCCTATTAAAACAATAAATATGGAGGTGAAAATTAGGAATAAGGGGGTGGTTTATACACAGGAAATTGTAAAATTCAACAATTGTAAGGCAATTTTAAGGGTGCGGCTTATATGCGAGTGAATACGGTAACTTTTCTATTTCGTTCCACACTCCTTACACAACTACCAACTAAACCCTTTAAAATTGTCAGTGTCCCAATTTTGCATGAAAGATGTGAGAAACACAGAAATGAGAGAAAATTATAGGAAAATAATTAATGAGTGTCTTAAAATGAATAACAAGCATACAAAATCTATCCTTGTTGAAACGCAGGGGAACAAGAGGAAGCTAAGGGTAGGCAACGCAAACATGGACACACATCTCATAAACGCAACATTAGGAATTCAAATCAAATCAAATCAAAAGCCTTTATTGTCATCATACACAGCTGCGTATAACGAAATTGGTGGTGCTACTCCACAAAGTGTGTTTTCCCAGTAAAAAAAAACACAAATAGTAATATAAAAGTATAAAAAGTCACATCCCGGCTAGGTAAATTCTAAAATATTGCACAGTCTAAGACACGTTTCAAAAAGCTTACGTTCCCCTCCGTCACTCTGTCTGTCCTCAAAGAGCATTTGTGGATAGAAAAAAAAGAAACAGCAAAAAAGAGGGCATATGAGAGGATCCCACAGACTTGCTGGAACATTCCTAATTTCATTTCAACAGTGGGACAAATTCCCACCTCTGCGGCAGTGTTGTTATTAACTCATCGGCTGCCATTGTCAGCAGTAGACGTCCATTCCATTTAATGTGTGAGGGATGGTACTACTATGCTTACTTGCAGTACAAGTAAATGCTTGTACATGTCCTTGTAGTAAAAGTACTCACTCACCAAGTACGCGTACTTGGAGTAAAAGTCCATTACTTGTAGTACAGTGGTTCTTAACCTGGGTTCGATCGAATCCCAGGGGTTCGGTGGAGCCTCTGCCGCGGAGGTCAAGGAACATTGACTCATCATGTCTATACGCGATAACATGCCACGCTTAACCATCACTGGCTACAGATGATCGTGTGACATTCCTTGGCCATCAGTGCTAGGAGGAATTTATATATCTTGAATTTAAAAAAAATATATCATGATTTATTTTACACTAAAGTAAGGTTCAGTGAACCTGGTGGGGTTCGGTAGCTCCAACAAGGTTAAGAACCACTGATCTATCAGAAGTTCAAGGAAGTTAATTCGCTGCGGACCCTCCCACTTAAAATGAAAGTTGCTCCATGTGTCAAGTGCCTTGGTGCGATATAAATACATTTAACCCTGTGAATCCCAATACACAAAGTAATTGACAGAAAATTAAAATTCTTTACACTGTAAATTTGTATATTTTATTCATATGATACATCAGTTTTGATCATGTAGCAAATATGATATATTTTAGCCTCATAGGGTTAGCTAGTTACTGCCAGGTTAACAACCAAAGTGTACTGTATATTATTTGAACTGGTTATTTAAATCTGGCCAAGGCCGTTGCTTGACACAGATGCAGCAGCATCAAAGCAGGAAGTGATGAGCACCAACAACTGTGTTTATTTTGAGTGTGACTTACCTTTGACTAGAATTTCAGGTTCTTCCTCAAAGGCCATCTTAGTCTTCTCCAGGATAAGGGTCTTCATCTCGTCAGCTGCGTCTGACACGGCCACTCTGCGTTGGAGAGCAGAACGTAAGTAAATAACGTGCGACCACTGCCACACCCGGGACAGCTATGTGACCTAGAGAAAGTCTTCCCCAAACAGCTATCTCCCCTACCCACACCCCCTTGGAGTTTCAAGTACAGTAATACCTTGAGATACGAGCTTAATGCATTTCGGGACCGAGCTCATATGTCAATTTGCTCGTATCTCAAATCGACTTTTCCATATAAAATAACTAAATACAAATGAATTTGTTCCCAACCTCTGAAAAAAGTAACAAATACCTATCTAGTGGTTATGATCTGCAATAAAATGTGACATAATTGTTTACAGCAGGGGTCTCAAACTTGCGGCCCGCGGGCCAACTGCGGCCCTCGGGACGATAATTTGCGGCCCCCGTCTTAATATGAAAGATCGATTTTTTTTTTTTTTAATTTTTTTTTTTTTTTTTTTTTTTACCCCTTTCCCCATGATGGCGCCGTTTAAGTGGCAGCCAGTGGCAGTAGCTCTGTCCACTCATGTTTTTCTTGTTTTACAGCATGTTTTACATGAAAAATTAGAGGGAACATTGACATGCACCTGCTTGTGGCAGGTGTGATACTGGTGTGCCGATAGCGAGCAATGATGATGTCGTGACCGGATGATTCGCCTAAAGACGTTTCGCCGACGGACGTTTGACAGACGGACAGGTCGTACTAGTATTTGTTAGTTTAATGATTAAATACAAATACTAGTATTTGTATTTAATCATTAAATGCTGTTTTCAGCTGGATTTGACCGAATTTGAGAGCATTTTGAGCCGTTTGGCGAATGGACGTCTATAGACTTTTTTTGCCTCCATCGCGATATCATCCAGTACAGTGGTACCTCGAGATACGAGCTTAATCCGTTCCGGGACTGAGCTCGTATGACAAGTTACTCGTAACTCGAGGTAAAGTTTCCCATTGAAATGAATGGGAAACAAATTAATTCGTTCCAACTCTCTGAAAAAAACACCAGAAACAGGATATTGGATTGAAAAAAAAAGTTTTATTTCTTATAATTCGCCATATATTGACAAAGTAATAAATAACGAGTGGTTTAATAGAAATAAAGTGTTTAATCTAACTAAAATTGGCCGGATTTCGCCGAGGGGAGAGGGGCTTCGGTTTTTTTTTTCCTCCACACAACGCACTCGTAAACAGAACAAACACTCCACCCTCACGTTCGCTATCGATGGGCTGTTTGCTGTCGTATTATTCCCTTCAAAATATTCCGAAAATGATGCACACAAATGTCCTCACAATCGGAGAACGCACGACCACTTGCCAACGAGCAGCAAGCAGTCTTATCAGCGATCGCACCGCTGCTCATGCGAGCTTCGGGGGCGCTGGCTAGCGGCTCATTTTAGCTTGTAGCATCTGTGTTCGCATCCCCTCGAACGGCGACTATGATAGAGTTGCTACCGGGGATGCTGTTGCGAGCCAGTGCCCCCGATGTTCTTATGAGCAGCCAACGAGCAGAGTCTTTTATCAGCGATCGCCCCGCTGCTCATGGGAGCTTCAGGGGCGCTGGCTAGCGGCTCCTTTTAGCTTGTAGCATCTGTGTTCGCATCCCCTCGAACGGCGCCTATGATAGAGTTGCTACCGGGGATACTTTTGCGAGCACGAGTATACTTCATTACCCAGAAAGCCCTCTTTTCACCGCGCATGCGCGTTGTGCGTTTCCTGGTCTGAATAGCTCATCCGGTGCTCGTAAATATTGTTATACACGAAAGATATGCCAAAAAAAATGCCATGGCAACCTGGCTTGGTCGCATCACGAAACTTTGACCGCATCACGGGCGAATTATTCGATCGAAATTTCCCCCGTAAGACGAGCATTCCGTATGACGAACGGTCGTATGACGAGGTACCACTGTATTTGTATTTAATCATTAAATGCTGTTTTAGGATGGATTTGACCCGATTGCTGTCATTTTACGGCTCGGTTCTGCTACATCTGCCTGCCCAAGAGTGCTTATTCCCAGACTGCCATTGATGGTAGACGAACATTGATTTTTACTATAATTTGGACAACACCGGCGGCGGGCCGGATTAAAAATCCTAACGGGCCGTATATGGCCCGCGGGCCGAGGTTGAAAAACTTGTACACACACGATCCGGCGGGGCGAGCGTTCGAATCCCGTTTCGGCGAAACCTCCGTTCGGCCGAATGAACGTTCGGTGGAACGTCCATTCGGCGACCTGCCCGTCTGTCAAACGTCCGTCGGCGAAACGTCTTTAGGCGAATCATCCGAGTACCGATGATGTCGCTCACACTGGTACTCAGTGCGCTCAGGGAGGTTGTCTTTCTGCTCAGACCAACAAAAAATTAGAGGGAACTTTGGTTCGGAGCTGAATGAACCAATCACGGTGAGGTATACGGCTCTGGAGGGCGGGACATCGGCCGGGCTGTCCAGTGCCTCGCTCACTCACTCATTCATTCCTCCAATCAGCTGGGCGGAGGAGAAGCCGTGAGGCCGATCACTCCGCTCGGCGCGCACACTCCTCCGCTGCTCTCAGCATAGAACTGAATGAGGCGCTATGATCCGTGATCCAGCCTGTGTCAGTGTCTGTAGCCATCTCCGCGATTGAAACGGAGAGCGAAAGTGCACATGCGCCACAAACCCGCGCGACTGAATGTGAAAGATCAACCCGAGACTCATTCCAAGTGGAAAAACATCTTACAGAGCCCCAGAGATGTCTCTTTCAAAGCCTGCCGTGGAGAGAAAGGTCGGTGATGAGCACAGACAGTTTCAAGAAAAGTGGGGAGTGCAATATTTCTTTGTTGAACACAGGGGCACCCCGACGTGTCTCAATTACACTGAAAAAGTTGCGGTGCACAAGGAATACAATTTGAAACGTAATTGTACTACGAGACATGCTGAGGAGTACGAAAAATACCAGGGAGATCAGAGAGCCAACCAGGTTGCCAGTCTTAAAACACGTCTTCTGAGGCAACAGGATTTCTTCAAGAAGGCTACCAAAGACAGTAATGCAGCAGTCAAAGCTAGCTACGCCGTTTGTGAGTTGATTGATCCTGTGCTAAGTGATCCCAAATGGCTCATGGACTTGGCTTTTCTTGTTGATATCACACATGAGCTTAATGTACTGAACAAGAAGCTACAAGGCCAGGGGCAACTTGTCAGTGCTGCCTATGACAACGTGAGAGCATTCTGCACTAAACTTGTGTTATGGAAAGCCCAGCTCTCTCAGACAAACCTTTGCCATTTCCCAGCATGCAAGGCTCTCGTGGATGCAGGCACACCATTCAGTGGTGAGAAGTATGTTGAGGCCATTTCGAAGCTACAGGAGGAATTTGATCACAGATTTGCAGACTTCAAGACACACAAAGCCACATTTCAAATTTTTGCGGACCCCTTCTCCTTTGATGTGCAAGATGCCCCTCCTGAGCTTCAAATGGAGCTCATTGACCTGCAGTGCAACTCTGCACTCAAAGCCAAGTTCAGGGAGGTGAGTGGAGAAGCAGACAAGCTTGGGCAATTTTTGAGAGAGTTGACCCCCAGCTTCCCTGAACTTTCCCGAAGGTTCAAGCGGACCATGTGCCTTTTTGGGAGCACATACTTGTGTGAGAAGCTCTTCTCCACCTTGAACTTCAATAAGTCCAAGTACAGGTCCAGACTTACTGATGAGCATCTTCAAGCTCTACTGAGGGTCTCCACTGCTTCCTCCCTCAAGCCAAATGTGACTATGTGAGAAGAAGCGCTGCCAGGTCTCTAGCAGCAAGGAGTAGGCAAGAGAAGCCGTGTTCAGAATATTTCATGTTCAATGTTCCATTCAAGTTCAGAAAGTTAAAGGTTAAAGAGCTGTTAATACAGACATTTGAAACGGAATAAAAATAATTCATTTTCTCTACTTAGCCAGCCAGTGTATATCTACTGTATGCTAATTAGTATTATTTGGTTTTGTATTACTGATTGATTTATTTTTTATTCATCTTTAAGTTAATTTATTATTAATTAGTAGTTAATTCATTATTTTTGTTAAAAAATAAAGATATTTGATAACGTTGGAATGTTTTATCAGTGCTTTTCTTGTGGAAATCCTGATGCGGCCCAGTCTCACCCAGACTCGGCCTCTAGCGGCCCCCAGGTAAATTGAGTTCGAGACCCCTGGTTTACAGTATTCTACAGAGTTCTTACCTTTGAGACAGACGGTAGCGGCTAACGGCGGAGAAGAGAGACTTGACACGTTCGGTTCGTTACACTTTTGTGACACTACGTAACATAACATAAACTTTAACTTAAATAAACTTCACCTACTATACACACATTTAAAAATGGATGTAACCTTGTTGTGCTGGAACCGCGACAAAGGTGGTAATGTATTCCGCTGCGGCTTTCGAGTCGGAACTAGCTGCTTTCCCGTGCCTCACAAACGAGTGTATCCCCAGTTCATTTTTTTTACCTTATCAAACCAGCTACGACTCGTGTTGATGGTTTCGGCTGGCGTCGAAGTATCCCCTTTCTCAGCTGCTTGCTTTACTTTCAAGTCCTCGCAGATTCCGCAAACTGTTTCTCCTGTATCCATATTAAAAGAAGCCCTTCCTTCTCGTCATGAATTTCACGGCGCAGCTTGAAAAGGACCACCATAACGGCCCAATCTTAAGCTCGTAAGTCAAATTTATCTCATATCCCAGGGCAAAAATTTGCTCGGAATTTTCCCTGTATCTTAAATTTCTCCTATGTTTGGACACTTGTATTTCAAGGTATTACTGTAGGTTTGGGTGATAAATCAATTTTATGAATTAATTCAGGTTCCTTATTATGAATGTTAGATGAATAATTAGTGTTTTTTTCTAAAAAGGAGCCTAGTGACCAATTCAATAGATTATTACATAAGAAACAATTTTGCTTCTTTGTGAAATTATTACTACTGGTGAGCACAAATGGGAAGGAGTGAAAATAATCTTTATGATATATGTTTTGCATTTTATTTACAGGGCGGCCTGGTGGTGCGACTGGTTAGCGCGTCAGCCTCACAGCTCTGGGTTCCTGTGTTCAAATCCAGGTCATGTCATGGAGTTTGCATGTTCTCCTGCGCGGGTTTCCTCCTGGTACTCCGGTTTCCTCCCACATTCCAAAAACATGCATGGTAGGCTGATTGGACACTCTAAATTGCCCCTAGGTATGGGTGTGTGTTTGCATGGTTGCCCTTTGTCTCCTTGTGCCTTGTTTCGGCTGGTCACCGATTCAGGGTGTCCCCCGTCTGGCTTGGAGTCAGCTGGGATGCTTAGTGAAAAATATTTATTTGCATGTTATACTGCTGTATCCTAGTTTCATGTATATATGGCAAGTATCAGCCCAGCACGCCCCTGTAGAAAGCTTGCCCCAGTTTTCTCACTTTGACATGTCACCTACTGAAAATAATCGTGACGGGGGCGGGGGGTCCAGCCAGCTGGACCCTATTGCTTTTGGAAGGTTGAAGAGTTCGCAGGCGTGAGGTGCTAAAGCGCTGTAGTCATGCCATTAATAACACAATTGGAGGATTTCAAACATGGACAAATCTCTGTATATACCTAGTAAAAAAAATTAACAATTTCTTCATTTTCATTTAAAGCTTAGCCTTATAAAGAGCTGGCGTCCACATATGTGAACATAGCATTTTTTGGTCATTCTGGAGCCAGGGGGTCCGCAACCACTGCTCCGCAAGCCACTTGGTGCGGGTCCGCCAAAAAAAGAAATAATAAGTTTTCAACCTCCCACACACGAGGCACCGTTAACGCTTAAGTATGCAGATCATGAGCCAATGGCAACCTGCACCGCAAAGTTGACAGATCAGAAAAAAATCTAAACCAATCACACTGAAAATATAACACACTCAGTTTGGCAATAACCCACCCTATCTCTCAATAATGGGAAACGCACACACTCAGTCATGTGCTCTTCAGACGACAAATAAGCCCCCCCCCACACTTTTGTCTTTAGTCGTTGTGCATTCCCCCACTCCGTGAGAAAATAGCAAGAGCTTTAGGTTGAGCACCACAGATGTTGGCTACAAAATTACCTCAATGACGATAAAAGACATTCATTCATCATTCTGCTTTGAATTGAAATGATCTTAGTAGACTTCAAATCCATTGATTGCCAATCAGTGGGAGGCTAGCAGCAAATAAATGTTTGCTCATCTGTTGGATGTTCATTCACTGTCAGGCTCCCACTTAAAATAGATTGACCATCTATCGACATGAAGGGCTACATGACTCAAAATCAAGCATAAATATTTAATTGTGTAATTATTAATTACTATTGTATTTTTTAAATGTTATCTTTTTTGTACACATTTTAAAGAATAACTGGGAAAACAGTTATACCTTGACATACGAGTGCCCCGACATACAAGGAATTTAAGATACGAGTAAAATTCCAAGCAAATATATACCTTGAGATACGAGATACATTTTGAGATATGAGCATTCGAGACAGCCGGGTGACCAGGCCGCGAGAGGCTCTTTATGATTTCTTTCTCGGAGCATCTCCCTCATGCGAAGATCTCTACGAGCAATGGGCGGAGCGTTGCATTTTTTTCCATGATTTTTTTGCGTTAGTCAGTCCAGAATTAAGGGAAACACAATGGATCCAAAGCAAGCCAGTTCAATGAAGGGTAGTGCGAAGAAAACAATCGATGACGATCGATATTAAGCACGAAATAATCGAAAAACACGAGTAGTGTACTCATGACTGAGCTGGCTCGCTAATACGTATGGAGAAGCAGGAAGTTCGCTTCGAAAGCTGCAGTGGAATACATTAACCTCTTTGCCTTGGATATTGCACAAGAAGGTTTAAATTTTGTGTAACGTAAGATTAACACTTTTTTAAAAATGTGTGTAAAGGAATCTAAGTTCATTTAAGTTAAATTTAAAGTTTATGTTACGTTACGAGCACATCCGTCAAGTTTCTCTCTCTTTCTTTCTCTCTCTCATCTGCGAACTCTGCGTTGTATTAAATGTCTCATTTTATTATTAAACATCATACCCACTAGTTATTTGTTACTCTGTTAGTAGATGGTGAATTACAACCAATAATTTTTCCATCGTTATCTCCTGTTTTTTGGTGTTTTTTCAGAGGGTGGGAACAAATTAATTTGTATTTAGTTCATTTCAATGGGAAACCTTGATTTGAGATACGAGTAAATTGACCTACGAGCTCAATCCCGGAACGCATTAAGCTCGTATCTCAAGGTACTACTGTATTTCTTTATTTTTAATATATTGCGACTTTAAATCTCGTAATTTTCTCGTAATACTATATTCCCGTAGGTCTATTTTTTCCTCTCTTTGTATGAGCCTAACACTTTGTTGTTCATTTGAACAGGGGTGTCCAGAATTTTTACTTTCATTGTAAGCATTGCAAGGATAATGTACACACAATTTACTGAATATTTTGTGTCTGTAAAACCAGTCCAAATAACTCTGAACCCCAATTTTACAATGGAAAGTGCAAAATTCAAGCATTTTTGTAACACAAATAAAGTCGATGCATTAACATTGAAGTTATTCACTGCCAAAATAAGTGAAAGACATTAACATTCAAAGCTGTGTTTCCATTCTTGCTAACTAATAGCTAGCAAAATGGCAATTAAAATAATCTCATTGGTAAAGGTGGAGAAAAACACTCAAAATAAGTACACATTGACTGTGCCAAGCGTCTTGCGCATTATCAGCGTCAAGTGTTCCACTGAAGCTAGGTGGGAAAAAATGGGAATATGGTGATTAAGACTCCATGGGTTTATATGACCTTCCTGCTAAAAATACACTGTTTACCCAATAGCACAGCCAAGAAATTGCTGGACTCAATGTGGGAGAAAGGACATGGTGGAGGGTGGGGGGTGGAGAGAAGACATGTTTTGAGAAGGAAGGGGGTGTCAGTGACATGAAGTCTGGGCGTGGTTGTTTGTGTGTCGGTGCTTATGTTAAAAGAGCGCAAAAAATGTTGAAGAGTGATGGAACTTATATTTTAGGCCAAGTTATATGACAAAAATGTTATCAAGATTAAAATAAAAATCAGTCTATATCTATTATCACGATCGGCTCGCCCCAGGCCTGTGTTCTGAGTCCACTACTCTACTCTCGCCTATACAGTGGTACCTCGACATAATCCGTTCCGAGACTGAGATCGTATGACGAGCTTTTCGTAACTCGAGCGGACGTTTCCCATTGAAATGAATTGAAAACAAATTAATTCGTTCCAACCCTCTCAACAAACACCAAAAACAGGATATTGGATTGGAAAAAATGTTTTATTTCTTCTAATTTGCCCTATATTGACAAAGTAATAAATAACGAGTGGTTTAATAGTAATGAAATGTGTTTAATAGAAGTAAAATTAGACGCATTTCGCGGAGGGGAGAGACAAAGACAACGACACACACGGAGGCGGGGGCTCTTCGGGGGCACTTTATCCACGGCACTCGTAAACGAACAAACAAATCTAAATTAACTTCGATAACTATATACAGACACTCAACGTTTAATGTAACTTCACACAAAACTGAATTCTAATTTTGTTTTAATCTTTTTTTACCTTCGTTCTACGGGTTGACACCACATGGATGCTCCGCCGAAGTCTTCAAAACGAACGCATCAAGAGTTGTTTGTTTTTGCCTCCCCTTCAAAATGTCTCGAAAATGACGCGTAATCCAAACTTTAGAATTAGTGCGCCACATCACTTGTAGGTTTGCTTTCTTGATGTTGTGTCTCTTGAAGGCACGCGGGTTCTCCGCATTGTACACTAGTAGTGGCTTAATTTTACAGTCACCGCTCGCATTAGCACCCAACGCTAGCGTTAAGCGGTCCTTCAGAGGTTTGTGTCCCGGTAATGCCTTCTCCTCTGCCACGATGAATGTCCGCCTGGGCATCTTTTTCCAAAAAAGACAAGTTTCATCGCAGTTGAAAACTTGCTGGGGGATGTAACTTTCCTGGGTGATAATCAAGGCAAATGTCTTGATAAATTCCACCGCGGCTTTCGAATTGGAACTCGCCGCTTCCCCGTGTCGGATTACCGAGTGTACTCCAGATCTTTTTTTAAATTTTTCGAACCAGCCATGACTCGCTTTAAAGGATTCTGAAGTTGTTGAAGTCCTTTCGTTGTTATCAAATCCATGTAAATTCCGCTGGCTTTTTCACATATGGTTGACTCGGTCACGCTGTCTCCTGCTAATTGTTTTTCTTTTATCCACAATAAAAGAAGGCTCTCCATCTCGTCATGAATGTCACTGCGCCGGTGGGAAATGATAGTTAGTCCTTTGGAAGGTTTCTTCTCCTTAATTGCGTCCTCCTGCTTAAGGATGGTGGATATGGTTGACGTATTCCTCTCGTATTGCCGAGCGAGCTCGGTAACACGTACCCCACTCTCATATGTTTCAATTATTTCGCGTTTCATGTCCATTGTCAACGGTCGCCTTTTCTTTGCAAAACTCTGCCGATCCATAGTAATATTGTTTACCTGGTATGTAAATGTAGACCAACGTGGGGGAACAAGCGGGCAGGTGGGGACATGCAAAGTCCGCCCAGTGCTCGTAGATATATTATATACAAGAAAGAGATGCAAAAAAGACAGTGCCATGGCCACCTGGCTTGGTCGCATCACGAAATTTTGATCGTATTATTATTCGATCGAAATTTCCGTCGTAAGACGAGCATGTCGCATGACGAGCGGTCGTATGACGAGGTACGACTGTACAGAAATACAAGTATACAAGTCCAATTATCAAAAAGTGTATATTTCTTAAATATTAGCTATAAGCATATCAAAAGACTAATGTATTAATATCTAAATATACTGTATTTTCTCGTATATAAGCCGCATTTGTCGGAGAAAAAAATGATGACTGAATCGAGGGTGCGGCTTATTTGCGCATAAAAAGACGGCATGCACAAAAATGCAAGGTGCTCCAACCGTAGCGTTTACCATGTCAGCACATCACAATAGTTAAGGCTAATCGAAGGTCTTTCGTTCGATCGTTGAGATATATACCTTGATGCCTACGTAATGTGTATGCTATTATTCCACCCAAAGACTTGGTGAACACTACGCATAGCACTATGGGCATATTTCCTGGTTGTGCTTACGTTACTTCCTTTTTGAATTTGTCCACGTGCAAACAACACCCACCCTTTCGGAATACATTTGTGATTATGAAATAAAACAAAATTCTGCTTTGATTTTTTTTCTTTATATTTCTTGTTCAAAAGTGACAACTATTTCAGTAATATGAACTATCGAATAAAATCGAGATATTTCGACATTAGAAGCAATTTGGCCACATCTAAAACTTCTGCGAAGAGAATTGTAATTTATGTCATTAAAAAGCATCAGGTTCTCATCAAGATAGACTTATTTCTTTTTTCAAATTGAATAATTTGATATTTTGCATTTACAAAGACAGGCATATTAACTTCTGATATTGACCCTAATAATATGCTTTTGATTCATACAGTATTTCAGAAATACCACATGTGATGATTTTTCTTAAAAATTTCCCTTCAAAGTAACACATTTGTACTCCCTATTAAAACCATAAATATTGGATTGGATAACTTTATTCATCCCGTATTCGGGAAATTCCATTGTGACAGTAGCAAGAGGGTGAAATGGAGAATCAGGGGCGGCTTATACGCGAGAAATTGTAAAAATCCACAATTTTAAGGCAATTTTAAGGGTGCGGCTTATATGCGAGTAAACACGGTACGTTTTGCCGATATGCAATACCTCTGACATTTTTATGCTGTACAAATAGTTCATATCTGATGTTTCCAAATCTGACCTTCTTCATTTGTGGATATAAATAGAGTATGTATCCGATATCTCGTCACCATGAACAATTTACACATTGGAGATATTTGTCATCAGTTAAAATACGTTACCAGTGTTTTCGGAGGATTGAGAATTTGTGCGTGTATTTGTGTTTTACAAAGAAAAAGTGATACCAGAACACGCGTAAATGCTAATGCTACATGCCCATGCTTAGATATGGTGCCTCGGGATAACTTGCATTATGATGGGAAGTATGTTTAACTACCTCCACTTTTCTGCAACTTACCCGTTTGTCCCATTGGCTGTACGAGTCGGTTGAGATATGTGAATCCCATCGACTGGACTCTGTAAACAGAGGAGACAATAGAAACAGTTAAGAAAATCATTTAATTCATATTGTACTCTGAACGTACCTGTGCAATATGAATACAATATGAAATACATTAATAATATAATATAAAATCTATCATGATATGGCTCATTTTATTAAACTTATAAACATGCCATTATATTATATTGTTAATTGTGGGATGAAAAATAATACAATTATGATGATTTTTCCCCACTCATGATTATTAAATTTACATTAAAATTGACTGCCATAAATAGTAAATTGCATCAAGTAGTGCTGCAACTTAAAACTACCCAATGCAATTGCGTGTAAATACACAACGACTAGTGCTGCAACAGAAGGATCATTAACACTCACTGTTCCCCTGATTTAGAGCTCTTGGCAGCAGGCCCTTCTATCTACCTAGAGAGCTAACGATTGTCATTGTAATGGCTGTTTACATCCCACCGGATGCTAACGTTAGCACAGCACTTAGCCTCATACTAGCGACTGTAAACAAACAGCAGCTTGACCACCACGATGGTCATTTTATTTGTCACCGGTGACTTCAACAAAGCATCATTGAAGACGGTTCTGCCTAAGTTTGTCCAGTACGTGTAGTGTCACACCAGAGGAGATAAAACTCTAGATCATGTTTATTCTAACATCAAACATGCTTATAGAGCCACACCCCTCCCTCACCTTGCTGGATCCGACCATCTCTGCCTGTCCCTCACCCCCTCATACACCCCACTCCGGAGGCTAACAAGGCCACTGTTAGGTTCACCAATACGCATTCCCAAATGCACGCACAAATAAAGAGACAGGACAATCCTCTGTGAAATTCTTGCAAGATAGAATCGAACCTCACTCGTCTCTGCAGGTTCATTCTGGCGTCACACGCATCTTTTCCCTGTTTATTAGCTTCAAGGAACCTAGTTACAATGGACATCTAAGCTCTCAAGGGAGGGGTGGGAAAACAGGAGTGAGAAGTCGATAGTCAAGGACCCTACTTACAATAGAAGTTTTAGCTCTCAAAACAAATAAAGGTCATGTAGAACCGAAGGAGCTTCTCCACATTCCAGCAGTCCAAGAGTATTCGACCTTCCTGTTATTTGGTCTAACTAAGGAGCAAAGCATTTACATTGTTGCAAGCAGATGTATAATACTTTTCTAATGTTAATAAGCTAAGTAAAGCAAAGCATTCTTCATTGCGAACAAATATATAATAATGCAAGACTAATAACCCTAACATTCCCCCCTGTTATTATATATTTGTACATAATCTCCTTAATAAAAGTTCCCTTTGGCTTTATTCTATTAATTCATTTTTTATGACAAATACAAATACACTTGGGGGAAGTCCATTGTCTCGATCTTTACCCGAATTCACCTTACTTGCATGTCTGGGAAAGGAAGAACAAAATCTTTCTCGTCCAACTCATTTTCATAATTAGCATAATCCTGTACATCACCAGTAGGCTGTCTGATAAGCAGATACAATTCTTGCAATTTGGAATTTGTTAGAGCAATTGCACTAACCATACGTCGGTTTAGCAAAGAGCGTAAGCAGGGGATAAGACATCACCCACACATTGTCAAAACAGCCATTGATATCACCACGATGAAGGCCAATTTTTTACACTTGCCGAAGGTCTTATCCCACCAGTCTGCCCAGGCGGACAGTTCCACTCCAGAGTGCCTCTTCGTTTCCGGATCAGGATCTGCAGGCCTTCAACAGCTCTGGTTAGGGACCCATTGGGTGACATGTCATTGAGTTCAACATTTCCAAACATTGCACACGCCCCCTGCTCCACCAAGAGCATATCAACTGTCAGAAGCACATCAACCGCTTTGCGGTCCTGGAAAGCCATGAGACTGGTGGCTGCCAGCTGTTCCTTCATTGCTGCAAATCCAATATTCAAATAAAGATAATAAAAACATGGCCTGAGGATGCCCTTTCTCAGCTGCAGGACAGTTTTTCCCGCACCATTTGGGAACTTTTTGAACACCACAACCTCCAGGACTACACGGACACTGTACTTTCCTACATCAAAAACTGCCCGGACACAGTCACTGTTAATAAACGTATCCGGGTTTTTCCTAAACAAAAACACTGGATGACCAGTGAGACACAGTAACTCATCAGATGCCGTAACACCGCCTTCAGGTCAGGGGACAAGTTACAATACAGCGCTGCCAGAGCAGACCTGAAGAGGCATTTTAAAGGCCACGACAACATATACAAGGAAAATTGAGGAGCACTTCACAGAAAATAACCCAAAGATGTGGCAGGGAATACGACACATTATCAATTACAATGACAATAATGTGTCTGTTAACGCAGATGCCTCACTAGCAGAGGAACTGAACCGTTTCTTTGCTCGCTTTGAGACTCACAAATCGGATTCAGTCTCAACACATCCATCACCCTGCAGCAGTACACTGAAGCTTCAGGAACATGAAGTGAGACAGGTACTGCGGACTGTGAACACCAGGAAGGCTGCTGGCCCTGATGGAGTACCTGGGAAGGTGCTCAAAGCCTCTGCTGACCAGCTGACTCGGGTTTTCACAAAGATTTTCAATTGTTCCCTGCAACAATCTATCATCCCACCCTGCCTGAAATCTGCCACCATTATCCCTGTCCCTAAAAAGCCAACCATTGCCTGAATGATTATAGGCCTGTTGCACTTACGCCTGTGATCATGAAGAACTTTGAAAAGTTGGTCGCCCGCCACATCAGGTATACAATCCCTCCTTCAGTTGACCCTCACCAGTTTGCTTATAGAGCAAATAGGTCCACTGAGGACGCCATCTCCGTAGCCCGACACACAGCACTGAGCCACCTGGAGCACCATGGGAACTACGTGAGGATGCTTTTCATTGACTATAGCTCAGCCTTCAACACTATAATACCAGACATTCTGGCTGACAAACTCTCCCACCTTGGACTATCCTCTTCCCTCTGCTGCTGGATTAAGAACTTCTTAACCAACCGTCCACAAACTGTTAGACTTGGTCCCCACCTCTCTTCCTCCATTACACTGATCACTGGCTCCCCTCTTCTGTACTCCCTGTACACATACGACTGTATAACGACCCACCACTCTAACTCCATCATCAAATTTGCCGATGACACCACAGTGGTCGGACTCACCTCAGGGGGGGATGAGTCTGCCTACAGAGATGAGATCAACAAACTGTCTTTGTTGTGTTTGGTAAACAATCTCACACTAAACACCACGAAAACTAAATAAATAATCCTGGACTTTCGCAAACGCAGCACAGGTCTGGCCCCACTCCTCATAAATGGAGTATGCGTAGACAGGGTCCAGTCCTTCAAATTCCTGGGGTCCACTTCATGGACAAGCTCTCCTGGTCTACCAACGCCACGGCAGTGGTGAAGAAGGCCCGACATGACTCCATTTCCTGGGGGAACTCAGGAGGAACATGCATTACAGTGTGGTACGCTGGAAGCACGGCAGCAGACAGAAAAGCCATGCAGAGCGTGATCAACACTGCCCAGAAGATCATCGGCTGCTCTCTGCCCTCACTGGATGACATTGCCAGCCCTTGCTACCTCAGCAGAACCAGGAAAATAGTCAGGGACCAATACCACCCTGGTCACAACCTGTTCCAGCTGCTGCCCTCTGGCAGACGCTACAGGTCTCACAAAGCACGGACAAATAGACTTAGGGACAGTTTTTTCTCCACAGCCATCAGGACTTGCATTAGCACGACACACAATCTCTTCTGTGCAATAACTTTGGGGTGTGCAATAACAATCTGCAATATCTTAAATAAGTAATATAAAAATATAAAAAGTCACATCCTGGCAAGGTAAATGCTAAAATATTGCACAATCTATGTTTTTTTTTTTACTGGGAAAATGCACTTTGTGGAGTAGCACCACCAATTTTGTTATACACAGCTGTGTATGATGACAATAAAGGCTTTTTATTTTTGTTTTTGCTGTTTTTTTTCAGAGGGTGGGAACAAATTAATTTGTATTTAGTTCATCTCTATGGTAAACATTGATTTGAGATACAAGTAAATAGACATACAAGCTCAGTCCCGGAATGCATTAAGCTCGTATCTCAAGGTATGACTGTGCATCACGTTTTTTTTTATATTAAGTATAAAAAAGATCATAAAATGTCAAAAACCCAGCTGAAACTCGCAAGAGGAAGACAGGAGATGAAAAATTGCGGTGAAAAATGGCGAAACTCGGCACAGCTTCTTCAGAGCGTAATTGGATGGCACTCAGCATCAAAGAAGAAGCGATGAGCAAGATGCAGTACGTCTTGTCATTTTGTTTTGTGGCGAGTGCATTGCGTACATCACCTGTGGAGAAAGACTTTTTTGAGTCGACGTTGAAAATGCCTCCTAAATATTGCTGTTCCTTGATATGCTTATGACGTAGAACACCATTGTGCCATGAATGAATTTACACTGTGGCGTTCTTTTGTACATAATTCAGGTTGCAGGAACCATGTTACTGATAATAGAGCAGTTCTGCCGTGCAATTAAGAGGGAGACATGGAAAGTAAGCAATCTTCCCCTCTGGAGATCCACGCGTGTTGTGGCGATCCGTATGCTGCAAATAAATATAAATAAATTCTCGTGAGATCCAACAGCATAAAGTCCGAGATGTAGCAGCTGGTCTCACCGCCTAGGTTGCCGTGCTGCACGTCGCAGCGAATGTTCTCCTCCATGTAGCACTGCCACTTTCGCTTGGCCACTAGAGATAATTATTTGCTCGAAATTTTACTCGTATCTCGAAATGCTCGTATGTTGGGGTGCTCGTATGTTGAGGTAACACTGTACTTGTATTTTTGGATAGAGGCGAAAAGGTAGTATGTAGCGATGTAGGGATGATCCTACTTCGCGGCTTTTCGATTTCTGCAGCCATGTCTGGTCTACATTATCCACGAAAAGCGAGGGATTAGCGTATTTAATTGTCCATGTGAATTATGTAGTTTTTTGGGGTGTATCCAGATCGAGTTGAAAATTTTAGTAACGTGACAACAGTAATCCAAACCACACAAAATGCACCATTTGAAATCAGTCATCGTTACGAACAGGTTGCTCGTCATACAACTAATTGCTTCTTTAACCAATATGTCCATAGCAAAATTTGACCAAATGCCAAAATGGATTACAGTTTTACACAGCTACTGATCTCATGTCCAAAACTAGGGTATTACTCTGGTAAGAAACATTTGGGTCTAAAATATTTCCAAGATATTCTTAGCAAACCCCAAAACACAAAAGAAGAGTCTTATTCAATCTGGATCCATTCCCTGGTGGGCAGGGCACCACACTTTTTCACTACAGTATGATGGAAGTGCACCCTGAAACTCTCGAACGGGCCACCTAATGCTCCAATTGCTGCTCTACCTGAAACGCTATCCAGGTCAGCCCTAGGTCCACTCAAACAGACTTGCTTCTCACACACACCGCACTTTACTACTGGGCAAACTAGTATAAGTATAGACCTTTGCCTTGCAAAAACATGGCACTGTTTCATTTTGGGTGACTCCAAAATAACTAAAGACTAAAAAAGAAATGACTCAAATAGACTTGTACGGAGTTATGATATATTTATGAATCAGGGGCAAAAGGGTGCTTGATGGAAGAGATTGGATTAATGTTTAACTCGGAGAGAGGTGCTTTAAATGTCAAAGCAGACGGCCATAAACAATTGAACCAAGTCAGGAAAGTGTCTTGCTGTAAATGTTAAAAATGTGTACCTGAACTTTATTGAACTTTATTTTGTTTTTGCCACTAATGAAAAAATGTTTTTTAAATAAAGTTCTTACTTTGTATTTTGGTGCTGAAAGCACAAATTGAGGTGTGAAAAGATATAAAGCATACATTTTACATTATATTTGGTAATTTAAAAGAAAAAACTTTAAAGATCAGGTATCCACATAAGTCGGCACTATATTTCGGACCATGTAGGCTAAAATAATTTTCTTTTCATTATTATTATTAGGGTGGCGGCTGAGTGGTTAGCACGTCGGCCTCACAGTTCTGGGGTCCTGGGTTCGAATCCTGGTCGGTCCTCCCGAGTGGAGTTTCCATATTCTCACCGGGCCTGTGTGGTTTTTCTCCAGGTTCTTTGGTTTCCTCCCAAATTCCAAAACATGCATGGTAGGCTGAATGGACATTCTAAATTGCCCCTAAGTATGAGTGTGAGTGTGAATGGTTGTCCATCTCTTTGTGCCCTGCGATTGGCTGACCGCCAATCAGGATGTCCCCCACCTAGTGCCCAAAGTCAGCTGGGATAACTTCCAGCATCCCAGTGAGCCTTCCGAGGATAAGCGGTTCAGAAAATGAATGAATGAATTATTATTAAATAGTATTTAACTCGTCTGCCATTTAATATGATAAACATGCAATTCACTCAAACTGGGAGGGCTCTCTGTGAATCTTTCTGTGCCATGGTGACGCGAGACGTCCAGTCCATTTTGATTGGCAGGAGCAAATGAAAGAATGTTTCGCAAATGGCAGCCAATGAGTTAATAAGGCAAATACCAAAGTAGAGTAAAACCAAATTTACCCCATGGTAACGTGACCAAAAAAAGTAAATAAAGTATTGATACTTTTGCAAACAATTATAATAAACAAGTCCTTGATTTTGGTAGTTTGATACTTTTTCATTTGACAACCGTAGTTAAAAAAACTATGCCAAGCTGACAATCACTGTAAAGAAATCAAATTTCCCGACAAGTAATGAGTGGACGTCATGACATTGAATTTAAAGTTGTAATTCTACAATACAAACCAAAGTGTGTGCCAATCAACCAAATGCTCAGGTTAAAGGCTTTCACTATTGCATGTAATTCCAACCAGAACGTGGCAATGCTTGGTGTAGTCAGTGGGCTAAAGATTGAGATGGAGAGCCTTGGTAAAATCTCCCCCTTGGCCGAATTAGGGGTGAATCATTCCAGAATAGAGCAGGGCATGGAAGGAGAGAGGTAAGGACGCCGTGATACGTTTCGTTCCCTGGCAGTCTTACATTCTGCCCCCACCGTGCTCCTTTCCGCTCTCTCTTTCCAGTTCTCCTGGGGGGCTGAGTAACCACGGGGAAATGTTTGGGCTCAGCCGGTGTCGGGTCATTTGTGTGGCCTGGAGGTGGTGAGGTGGAGACGCAGCGGAAACCAGTTTGAAAACACACTAGAGTAAATGGCCCTGACTACAGAGGGCAGCATTATTTAAAACTATAAATATGGAGGTGAAAATTGAGAATCAGGGGGCGGCTTATACACGAAATATTGTAAAATTCAACAATTTTAGGGGGCGGCTTATACGCGCGGGTGGCTTATATGTGAGTAAATACGGTGTGTATATATATATGTGTATGTATCTATATAGGACTTCAATTTTCAGCTGCATTTGTATTTATTCGTTTTTAATATTAAGCATTTTTAAATGACTGTTATGTACTTCATAAGCTTTTAACATATTTAGAAAATGTAACTTGAGGCATAAAGAGGTATAAAAAAAAGCTAAAATCTTTTTAATCTTATTTTTAAAAACTTTATTTTGAAAATATTAAAACATGGGAGGCGAGTGCTTCACGCAGAGTTGGGCCGCTGTGGGTGCATGTTTTGATTCCAACCGATCCAGCACAGACACTTTAGCCAATGAGATTTCTGCAGAAAACAAGAAGCACCTGACTGCAATCCACTGATTCGACTTGTAGGACACCAGAATGTTGACAGTGTCCTCTTTATGGGTTGGAATGAAAACCCGCACCCACTGTGGAATAGTTTGCTCAACCCTGGGTTAGCGCATCAGCGTCACAGTTCTGAGATTGAGGGTTCGATCTCAGTTTCTGTGTGGAGTTTGCATGTTCTCATGGGCTTGCGTGGGTTTTCTCCAGGTATTCCATTTTCCTCCTAAATTACAAAAACATGCAGTGTAGGCTGGTTGAACACTCTAAATTGCCCCTTAGGTATGAGTGTTAGTGTGAATGGCTGTCCGTCGCCTTTTCCCTGCAATTGGCTGGCTACCAATTCAGGGTGTGCCCCGCCTGGTGCCCGAAATCACTTGGGATAGGCAACACGAAGAACCCCCCCGACGATTCTTGTGAGGATAAGCGGAATAAAATGAATGAATGAAATGAGTTGGACGTCTATCAGTTCCAATGGCAGTCAATGAGTTAATTATGTTATTTTGGCCTTTAAGACCTCTAAAATTGACTCATACTAAAGTACCCTATAACTGACTGAAGTAATACGGGTAGGAAAGCAAAGTTTGCCCACACAGGACTAACTTCGGCCAAATATAAGCCTGTTGAAGAAGTCTTTGAAATACACTGAGACGGAAGTGGCAAAAACATTTAGACTTTGCCGTTCGTGGTGGAAAAATGAGCTTCCTCTCCCCCTCACTCGAGGTGTTTAGTTCAGTGGGACTATTTGCACAGCTGTTGGAAAGGGGAGCTTTATAAGGAGGACTGCAAGTTGGTAACTAGTAGACTTCGAATCAATTTGAAGTGGCGAGATTGGCAGCGTATGAATGAATGTGGCTTTTAAAAATTGAATTAAAACTTTTGAAAAGAGTTTATCAGTAGTGAGATCCATTCCATTTGAACTTGGAGGGTGGCACCAAAAGCACCTTTGACAGCGGTTCTCCCGCTCCACTAAAAGGCAGCCAATGAGTATAAAGAAAAATTAGAATGAAGGCTAAATTAATTGAAGTCTCCCAGTCTGAATCAAGTAAAGTAAAGCCACATGATTGAAAGTCTATCATCGTCAGAGGCACAGAGCTAACAAGGGCGGTACAAAAAATCCTCAGCATGCATGTGTCATTAAGTGATGATATTGTTACAGTCCAAATGTAAAGGTTGTACAAGACTTTCAACTGTTTTATTAATCAAATTGACAGATTAGAAATTAGAATGGAGTTGTAGAAAGATGGCTTTCACCAGTGGCAATGTGGTACTGCAGGATTTCTTATGAGTAGACATCCAATCCATTTGATATGGGATGCTGTCTTTACTGGTGGGACGCCTATAACCGTCAACCAATGAATGGGAGATGGTGGTAAGGGTTTTTGTATGTTTTAAAAGTGTGAGACTCCACCAGAACTTTAGGTCACTGTTTATCCCTGTAGTCTTTCAGAATTACAACGCCCCATATCATACCTGTCAACCTCTGCCGATAACTGCCCTCATAAATGATTATGATTCCCCTTACAAACCCCCCAAAAACCTTACAAACACCGTACGACTCGTACAGTGTTTGTAAGGTTTTTTGGGGGTTTTTAAGGGGAATCATAATCATTTATAAGGGCAGTTATCGGCAGAGGTTGACAGGTATGCCATATTGATAGACACACCCAGGGAGGTCCCTGCTACCGTACAAAACTTTTCGTCAAACTGTGTTAGAAATGAAGCACTCGGCGCAGACAGAGCAACGCGGCCCCGAGAGGACCTGCCTTGGAATCCTCCAAATAATCCTCACCTTCCTTTTTTGTTGACACCAAGGAAAGACAAACACGATCAGCTAATGTGTGAAATCTGAAAGGAGTGGCTGGTGGAGAGCGTAACAAATTGTGCTGCTCAAAGACTAGGTCATCTGATTAAATTGGCTCGCAGTGCTTTGCCTGTGGTCTTAATTGAGTACTCAGTATGAACTATTTCACTCTGATACAGGATCGAGGGCACGGGGGTGTGAGTCAGACCTACAGGAAAGTGGATTAGTGCATTGATTCTCTCACAAGGTCATTAATGATCAACTAGATGTACAAACCGCTAATAAAGACAACCAAGTACAGTGGTACCTCGACGTACGAGCACCCCCTACATACGAGCATTTCGAGATTCGAGTAAAATTTCGAGCAAATAATTATCTCTAGATACGAGAAAAAATTCGAGATGCGAGAAAGCCAGGTGGCCAAGACATGAGGCTGTTTATCATTGTAGTCTTTTTTGCCGCATCTGTTTTGTGTATAACAGATATCTACAAGCACAGGGCGGAGCGTTGGATTTTTTTCAGTGTTTTTTTCCCGTCACTCAGCGCGAATGCCGGAGCGATCGCTAATACGAGGTATATATTACTTCTCGTTGGCTGCTCATAAGAATATCAGGGGCACTGGCTCCGCAACTCCTCGTGTAATATTTCTGGTCGCAACTCCCTCTTTGTAATGTCTCTGCGAGCACTGGGCGGAGCGTTGCATGTTTTTTCCCCCCTTAGCCTGTTAGCTCCTGTTGGCGGAGTGATCGCTAATTCAAGACTACTTCTCGTTGGCAAGTGGTCGTGCGTTATCCTATTGTGAGGACATTTGTGTGCAACATTTTCGGAATATTTTGAAGGGAATACAACAGCAAACAGCCCATCGATACTAAAAGTCGGGTTGGAGGTGGGGCAAACAGAGCCAACCCGGCCGGAAGAATGGTATAAAAATGTAAAACAAAATTAGAATCAAGTTTAGTGTAAGGTTAGATTAAATTTATTTTTGAGTGTGTCTGCATCGTAATCCAAGTTCATTTAAATTTGTTTATGTTATATTACGATTCACCGGTGCAAAAAGTCTCCCCCGCTCTAATTATTATTTGTTCTAATTCGCCATCTATTAACAGTAAAAAATAACTAGTGGTTATGATGTTTAATAGTACTAAAATTAGACAGATTTCGCGGAGGGGAGAGAGAGATACAGAGAGAGGGGGAAAGACTTTTTGCACGGCAACGCGCTCGTAACATAACAAACAAATTTAAATGAACTTGGATTACGATAGAGACACTTAAAAATAAATTAACCTAACCTTACACCAAACGTAATTCTAATTTTGTTTTAAAGAACGTAAAAAAAACTTTCTTCTCACGGGTTGGCTCTATTTGCCCCGCCTCCACCCTGACTTTCAGCTGGTTTTTAAAAGGAGCCTATCTAGTGTTGTTTGCTTTTGTCTTCCCTTCAAAATATTCCAAAAATGATGCACACAACTGTCCTCACAAAAGGATAACGCATGACCACTTGCCAACTTGCCCGGGAAATAGTACTCCTCTCATATTGGCGAGCAAGCACTATTCTGCACTGACTAACGAGGGGGGAACTGAAAAAAATGCCCAGTGCTCGTAGAGACATTTACACGAAGGAGTTGTGGCGAGAAACACAGCGCCTATGATGTTGTTATGAGCAGCCTCTCACGTCCACATATGCTCGTATATCAAAATTTGTCTCGTTTAACATGACAGATATTTGCTCGAAATTTTACGTATATCAAATTGCTCGTATGTCGAGGCACTTGTATGTCAAGGTATTACTGTACTCATGTAAAAGTACTTGAGAACATCTGATACTCACAGAAACTTTGAGAACTATAGCCATAATACAGACGCTCCCCTACTTACGAACGAGTTAGGTTCCGAGCGATTGTTCATAAGTTGAATTTGTTCGTAAGTTGCTCAGTGCTATATTTTGTATTATAATTTATGTTTAAGGACTATAGAAGTATATTGAAGGTTTATATAAGTGCATTTGTATGTTTAAGGTTTGTATAAGTAACACACACTGGTTTGTACTGAAAAAAACATTTAATAAAATGGAGAGAATACATACAGTACTGTATACATTCATTAGAGAGAGAGATTTACTAAAAACTGGCCGAAAGAAGCGATCTAATGGCGATTGCATTTTTCATTTTTTCATCATAAATGATGCGGTAGCACTGTATGGCACCATTCAATTGATTTGCAAACTTTGTGCAACGTTCAATATTTGGGTACTGCTGCTCGATCTTTATGTTTATAAATGGTACTGACGGTCGAACGATTCAAGTTGTATTCACATGCAATGCTCACCACTTTCTGACGCGCATCAAGCTTCGTTATTATTGCAACTCATTTCAAATGAAATGGCTTGCCTCTTCCTTGCACCTCCCTCAATAGAAGCCTTTCGCTTTTCACCAACCATATTGAATAATGGATGCATGAGATATTTAATGATACAAATGAAAAAGGTTCTTTGCGCACTGGAGATACGTTCACGCACTTCCGCATTGCAACAAACTGGGCAGAGGAAGGTAGATGCTAGGTGAGCTGAGCTCTCACAGCGCCAGGCGTCGGTATTAGCGGCGGAAAGAAGCACTACTTGGAAAAAGGCGCGCAATACAAAATCGAACTTACGAACATTTTTCGACATAAACGGAATTTGCAGACATGTTCGTATGTACCGTTGTTCGTAACTCGAATGTTCGTAAGTAGGAGAGCGTCTGTACAATAAAGATTTTTGGACCATTTCAAACATTTCACAGATTCAGATGAAAACCACTTTTAACAAATAGGCACATCTATAGGATGACAATGTCGATCCATGCTTTACTTTATGATCTGATTTTGATTCAACTAAGCTTAACCATTACATTAACCCAGATCGATATATCGTTAAACTCCAAACATCAACCAGAGCTAATTGTTTTCCAGTAACAATTTCAACTATTTTTCACATTGCACGATTGGTTGCCATACATCAGGAGTGGGCAACTCTGGTCCTCGATGACCCCTATCCAGTCTTTTTTCTAGGAGTCCCTCCACCAATTCCCCTGAATTAAATAATCGGGATTGGGATCAAGCTTCTGGACAGCCTGTTGATGACTTGATCATTTGATTCAGGTGCGGTAGAGGAGGGAGATATGGAAAACAGACTGGACTGGGAGCCTTGAGGACCTGAGAAACATACTTTTTGCCAGACTAGTAAAAAGAGTCATTGCACATTAACTCGGTGGCGCGCTCTCTGTCAGAGATTACTCATGAAGTTTTGCAGAGGTGTACTTAGAATTTTATAGAAAAATACTAAAAGGTTCATTTCTTCCTTTATTGCAACATAAAATAATTGAGATAATTGAGAAGCACTGTCCTACAGCATCAGGTGGGAAATAATGAAGTCATACATTGTAATATTAGGAGAGAAATGTTGTAATAATATGAAAATTAAGTTATAAATTATCATACTGTAGGATTAAAATTGTAGTTGTTAGGAGGTTAGAGTAGTGTTGGTACATATTGATATGTTACGTGGACCGGAGGTTTTTTTATTTCCTGGGTTAAGACTTTTGGCGACGTAAGGCTTGTATCAACGACTACGCTAAATCCCGCGAAAATTGAAAAACTGCGAAGAAGGTTCACCTCTATTATTACTACATACCATAAGTACACAAGTACAATTATCAAGAAGTGTATTTATTAAATGTTACAGTTACAGCCATAAGAAAAGACTGTAATGTATTAATATCTACATTTAATCTATAAATAAAATCTTAATACTTTATGTTCTGTACTCACAGTGAAAATAGTTCCCCTCCGCTTGATTTAAATAATGAAAAAAAAAATGGTGATTGGAGCATTAGTCTAAGTCAGGGGTCACCAAACTACGGCCCGCGGGCCGGATACGGCTCGTCAGCACATTTGGCCTGGCCCTCTGAACAATACCAGAGATGCTATCGGATTTATTTTCTATTTGGCCTCCAGAAAAAAAATCCTAGGCCCCACCCTGTCAAAGAGATAACGGAATAATGGCGAAAAAGTTAGGTAAGAGAAAAATTGATTCAGAATGCAGGGTATTTAACCTGGAGTGGACAAACGATTATTTTTTTGTTCAATGCAAAGAAAAGGCTGTTTGTCTCATCTGTCAAGAGACGGTGGCGGTATTCAAAGAATACAATCTTCGCCGACACTATGAATCCCGTCACAAAGACAAGCGAGCAGACAAACTCTCAAAGCGAAAAAGTGGACTACTATCTCAGCAGAACACATTTGTACGCCAAGCTCAGCTGAACCATGCATCCGTTCGGGCCAGCTTTCGGGTTGCTAAACTGATAGCAAGCAGCGGTAAGCCTTTTACTGACGGAGTTTGTTAAGAAATGTATGGATGCTGTCGCGGAGGAGGTGTGTCCCGAGAAGAAAGATGCATTTAATGCCGTAAGTCTGTCGGCGAGTACAATGACCAGACGCGTTGAAGAAATCGGGAGAAATGTATATGCCCAGCTGCAGCAGAAGACGAAAGAATTTGACTTTTTTTCATTAGCACTGGATGAAAGCACAGACGTGCAAGACACAGCACAACTGCTCATTTTTATTCGTGGAGTTAGTGTAAACTTTGAGATATACGAGGATCTGGCAGCCCTCCAAAGTCTCAAAGGGACTACAATGGGAGAGGATATTTTTGACAAAGTGTGCCAAACCATGGAGAAGTTGGACCTGGACTGGTCAAAGCTAGCTAGCATCACGACTGGCGGGGCTCCTAGCATGGTGGGCGAAACTCGCGGTCCAATGGGAGGCATGAACCGGGAGTTGGAAAAAAGGGGTCTCACCGCCCCGCTACGAGTCCACTGCCTAATTTACCAGCAAGCACTGTGCTGCAAAGTGTTGACGTGAGAGATTCTGCTCTGACAACTGAGCTGAACTTTTATCTGTTAAGATTGTGCATGGCACAACAGAAAGTTAATGTTCCATGGCTTTTTTTTCTATGAAGAACCCAGAGAGTTATTTAGTTATTATTTATTTCATAAATAGTGTTATTTATTTCCTGTTTTTTTCTGTGAAGAACTCAGAGAGGGTTATTCAGTTATCATTTATTTCATTAATAGTGTTATTATTTGTTTCCTGACTTGTTTTTGTAAAGAACCTGGAAAGGGTTATATGGTAATGTGTGGCTTTCTGGAAAACAATAAATTTTTAAGCTCCCCTACGATCGTCACACTTTTTCTGTTACAAACTGACACGGCCCCCCATCAGAGAAGGGAAAAGTTATGTGGCCCTCACAGGAAAAAGTTTGGGGACCCCTGGTCTAAGTCCTCTGTCAGATTCGAGAGCCATTTTTCTTGTATAAGTATTGGTGTTGTTGTTGTCCTGACACTGTCAAGATTCAATTTATCCGTCATCATTCGCCTTCTGAGTAGCCCCATGCAGTGCCTTGACGTCCTATTGTCATGTCAGCTTCACGGCCGTATCTATGGCGTAAATCCATCATAATGCTGGTTCATTTTTTTTATACCCCGGAGTCAGGGTGTCTTCGTTTGCTGTTTCACACCTCGGAAGACGCGCGCTTCAGGCGCTGAATAACGGCACGTGCTCGCCAAGGAAATCGGCAGCGGTTCAGGGAGAAGAACAGTCCCTGCAATGTGCAGCACGGCAACCTGGACGGAGAGACCAGCTGCTACACCTCGGACCACTTCACCTCACGAGAATTTATTTTTATTTATTTGCAGCTTACAGATCGCCACAACACGAGTGCATCTCCAGAGGGGAAATGCGTTCACTTCCAGTGTGTCACTTTTAACCGCACGGCGGACCCCTTTAACATTAACACGGTTCCTAGCAGCTGAATTATGTACAAAAGAACGCAACAGTGTAGATTCATTTATGCCGCAATTGCGTGCTACTCCTTTAGCATATCAAGGAACGTCAATATTTAGGAGGCATTTTCATACCTGTCAACCTCTGCCGATAACTGCCCTTATAAATGATTATGATTCCCCTTACAAACTCCCAAAAAACCTCACAAACACCGTACGACTCGTACGGCGACTCAAAAAAAAAGGCTTTCTACAAATGGCAAGCCGCAATGAATCTAGGCACTGTATATATGATATTTGGAGCGCCCATTGGCCCTTTATTGTAGATAGTCTTCCTTCGATCATCGCGACTTCACTTATCGGGAGTTCACTTCTTCGTATTTTTTTTCTGCTATTAATTATTTTTTATTTGTTTAAAGTTCATAAAAATGTGAAAATCCACACTGAAACTCGTAAGCAGAAGCCACTCTTGCTACTAGGAGTCAGCACTGAAAAAGACCAAAAAAAAGGTAGTTATAATAAGGGTGACCCTATTTCGCCATTTTTCAATTATCGCAGCCATGTCTGGTCTACATTAACCACGGTATTCGAGGGATTATTGTACCTTTTTCGGCACAGAGATGAAGCGCTGCCCTGACGTCTGCCATTTTCACCGCTATTTTTCATCTGTCTTTCGGTTGCGAGTTTCAGCGTAGATTTAGACATTTGATCCTCGTAGTGAAGCCACAAAAGTTAAAGTTTCAAAGTGAAGAAAGATCACGATAACTACCTTTGGTGCAATATTAGGATATTGAAGTATTATTAGGAGAGGGAAAAGCCCCAAATTACAAGGTTAAAGTCGTTTTAAAAAGCCTAAACTTACAAGGTTAAAGTTGTTATATCTGTTTTTTTGTTACATGAACCTGAAGTTATTCGGGGTACGCGGACTTCAACCTTTGGCAACGTAAGTTCGGTCTCAACAAAAAACAGCATTTGGCGACGGGCAAAATACCCCCAGTCTGAATGCAACATTAGAGATATCTGGGAGTCCCTCGTTCAGTTGAAGCAATAGAAATGTAGAGCTTATCTGTTTTCAATCATTTTTTGCAATGATCCCACCCTGGTCTTTGACAGTGCAAACAAGGGTCACATAAAAACAGACAAGTAGAAATGCACAATAATAACATTAATATTGGATACATATGGTACTACTTCCAGCTGAAATGCTTTGAACTTACCTAAAGATTGGGGAAACGTTAAAAAAAACCCATCAAGAATCATAAGTATACATAGAAAAACTTTTTTTTGACATTGCATAGAAAAATGTTAAGAGTATTTTTTTGAATATCGATATCAAGTTGAAAATTTTAGTATCGTGACAACAGTAATATATACTACAACACGATCCAAATCCATCTTTCCCAATGCCGGTCCGCTCCTGCCATACTTCAAATGTTGGCATCACATATTATCAGGAGGTTTTTCATCTATACTGTACATTGTACAGGAAAGGGCCATACAGTGGCACATACAGAAACCACCTAAACGCCAGACATCAACAATGCCCCCTTCACAAGGGAAAAGGGGCAACGCACAATACGGATCTCTATGTGCCTGATCACATGATGAACATTACAGAGGAGACAAGGCTGCTGTTTTATTTGAGGACGGACAGACAAGGATCCCTTGAATACACTGAGGCTTGCATTTGTGTGTGTTCATGTGTGATTGCACAATGATTCCCAAGCTTGTTGCAAACCTCTGCAGGTGCACACACTAAATCCTTCCACCGTCACAAAGTGAGAATTTCCACAAGGCACTTGGAGTGCTTCACAATTTGGGTCAAATGCAAAAACACTTGTGTTCCAAACCATACTACATGTTAGACCTGGGGGATAAAAACAATAATGATAATTATCTTCAAATAATGTTTTTCTACTATAATAAAAACTTTAGATACATTTAAACTGCTATTATACTACCCAAACACAGCAAAGAAGGGGGCGGTGATGCGACTTGAAGGCTAGTTTCAGACCAATGTTCAGTAGACGAGGAAGATAGTCAGGAACCAACAGCTGTTTTTAGCATGGTTAGCAATAGAGCACAAGTGTCAAAGTGCCGGCCTGTGGGCCAAATCTGGCCCGCCGCATCAACTTTGTGTGGCCCGAGAAAGTAGATCATGAGTGCTGACTTTCTGTTTTAGGATCAAATTAAAATGAATAGTATAGATGTATATTAAATTTCCTGATTTTCCTCCTTTTAAATCAATAATTGTAATTTTTTAATAATTTTTTTCTGTGTTTTTAGTTCAAAAATCATTTTGTAAAATCTAAAATATATATATAAAAAAGCTAAAATAAACATTGTTTTAGATCTATAAATAACTGAATATTGAGGGCTTTTAATCCAGCTCTTTCAATCCATTTATTTAAAAAAAATCTAAATATTATATCTAAAATAGTCCGGCCCACGTGAAACCAAGTTGACGTTAAAGCGGCCCGCGAACCAACCTGAGTCTGACACCCCTGCAATAGAGTGTCTAACACAGAGCATGAAGGCAAAAGGACTATAACACAGCCACAATTACCGATTAAGAGATGCAGGAAAACGCAAAGCTCACCCACTAAAAGATCCAAGTGAAGTTTCCGTCATTTTCCTTCTTTTTTTTTCTTAAACATGTGTATAAACAGCGACCTTTTTGAAACGTTCCTTAACCCATTTAACCCACTGTCCTCATTTCAGGACAGCCTGTAATTCTTTTCTTACTTGATATCAAGGAGTTTCCCCATTTTATGCAAATGTTATAATAACATTGCAAAAATCCCAAACTTCTTAAGTTGATTTAACATGGGTTGAGTTCATCCAACTTTAAAAAAAAACGTTTTAAATGGCCATGTGAGTTAAGTTTAAATCGTGTGAGGTTGAAAGTAGTCTCCCCGCCAATGGTGATGATGTCGTCAGTTGATTGTTGTATTTTTTTCAGATTGCACAGCAACTATTGGTTCAAAGGCAAATTTATAATAATAGACGCCTGTCAAAATTTCTGCAGGTTTTATTATTCATTAATTTTCATTGTACAAGGAGTTGTCTTTTCTTTATTACACAACAGAAAAACAAAAATACTTTTTAAGTCATCATATTATATTTTTCTTTTCTTATAAAGTAAGGTAAGTTAGTTACTTTCATAATTGAACAACGAGGAAAGTAATTTATTTACTTATTTACGGAAGTTTGAAGCTTGAAATATGAAAAAAAAATTGTCAAAGTTAATGTGATAATTATCAATAGACTATTTTTGTGATAAGAATTTTTGTCATATTGCCCAGGCCTATTTCATGTTATTTAGCTATTTAAGTCATTTGAACAGTTTGCAGGGCACTCAATGGCTGCCATTGAAAGTGTGAGAACAAACATTGATCCACCATCCCCAACCCAATCAACGTGGAGTAAGCATTCAGGGAGCGCATGTCCACACTAAACTCAGGTAAGTGAACTACTACACCATTAGGTGGCTCATTTCTGTTGTTAATGATTTTTTCTCTTTTTTATTAACATTGTATTTATTTACAATATATGTACCGTATTTACTCGCATATAAGCCGCCCGCGCGTATAAGCCACTGAAAATTGCCTTGATATTTTTTTATTTTACAATTTCTCACGTATAAGCCGGCACCCTAAATTCCCAATTTTCACCTCCATATTTATGGTTTTAATGGGGAGTACAAATGTGTTACTTTTAAGGGAAAATCTTAAGAAAAATCATCGCATTTTTTAGATATTTCTGAGATACTGTATGAATCAAAAGCACATTATTAGGGTCAATATCATAAGGAAAGGCGGCCCGGTGGAGCGAGTGGTTAGCGCAACGGCTTCACAGCTCTGGGGTCCTGGGGTCAAATCCAGGTCACGTCCACCTGTGTGGAGTTTGCATGTTCTCCCCGGGCCTGTGTGGGTTTCCTCCGGGTACGCTGGTTTCCTCCCACATTCCAAAAAACATGCAAAGTAGGCTGATTGAACACTCTAAATTGCCCCTAGGTATAGGTGTGAGTGCGTATGGTTGTCCGTCTCCTTGTGCACTGCGATAGGCTGGCCACCGATTCAGGCTGCCCCCCGCCTCTGTCCCGGAGTCAGCTGGGATAGGCTCCAGCACCCCTTGCGAGCCTAATGATGATAAAGTGGTTCAGAAAATGAGATGAGATCATAATGAAGTTAATATGCCTGTCTTTGTAAATGAAAAATATCAAATTATTCAATTTGCAAAAAGAAATAAGTCTATTTTGATGAGAACCTGATGCTTTCTAATTACAGAAATTACAATTTTCTTACCAGAAGTTTAAGATGTTGTGGCAGCCATATTGCTTCTAAATATCTCAATTCTTTCGATTGTTCATATTACTCCAATAGTTGTCACATGTTTATTTATTTATACTTATTTTTACTCATAAGAATTATAGAAAACAAGCAGAAGAGCCCGGCATTGCCGGGCCTTGAGTAAGGCTTAGGAGTAGTGCTTGTTCGCGTGTGTAAGGGGTCAAAGTAGGTGCGTAAGACGCCAATCAAAACTGTTCAAATTTCCCACTGTGTGCATAGCGTGGGCACGTGCGGTTTCACCATGCGCGGGGCGTATGTTTTAATAGGAAGCGCACTGCCTTTTCACTGCACACTCTGTGTTGTAAGGATGGAGGCAATCGGTTCGGGTGATTCAGGGATGTGGGTTTTCGAAGAAGTCGAGATCCAACCGAGGTTGTTGTTGCTTGTGTTTTTTTTCTTTGTATGCATGGTATGCCAATGAATAGTTTGAGCGTAAGTTAAAAGTTGCCACTAAACTTTGCCCCAATTTGTCCTTCCGCTTCACTGCACGCTGAACTTATTTTTTCTGAAAACAGCATTTTCGGGGAATACTGGTTTGAAGTGTTATTGATTGTCGAATTGTGGGTCTGTCAAAAAAAAAAAAGAAATTTGGCATGGACCTTCTGAACGGCCAGATTCAAAACCCTTCCAATTTTGGTTGAATCCAGCAGACGGTTTAGTCGCAATCGGAGCGTATTTGTTTTTATGTTTTATCGGTTTTCTTTGCTGTTAAGAGACCCATGATGTTGAAACTCCGGATTAACGTCCCTGATGGCAGATTGCGAACATGTGTCGAATTTGGTGCGAATAAGACAATTTTTTTGCAAACCCGATTTTTTCGATTATCGATTTTCGGTAGTTGTCGGAAAAATTTCGATATAAAACCTATTCTATGACATCCACAGACGTTCAAAGCATACATTTCTAGATAAATTGGCTTAGCAGTTTTAGAGTCCATAGGGAACGAACAGACACACACACAGACAAAGATGCATTTATTAAAGGGTTGTCATTGTTTGCTTTTGGGGACCGAAGCAGTGAAATTATACATTTGAGCGGCTTGGCCAAAAAGTCTATGGAGGTCAAATTGGCAGTTCGGTTGTACTTGAAATGTTTTTATTTTTTATTTTTGTTATTTTATTTTAATCGATTTTTTTTGCTTTTGGGAGACCCATGTTCTTGATCCTCCGGATTAACGCTTATGATGACGGAAGCTTACAAACGTGTGTTGAATTTTTTTGAAAACCTGATTTCTTCGATTATCGATTGTCGATACTTATCGGTGGTGCTTTGACAGAAAACCTAGCCTATGACACTCGCAGATGCCTAAAGTATAACTGTGAATTTTCATGGAAATCGGTTCAGTCATTTCAGAGTCCATATGGATCGAACAGATACACACACACAGACAGATACACGCATACACACACAGACATCATCTCATTTTCTGAACCGCTTTATCCTCATTAGGGTCGCGGGGGTTGCTGAAGCCTATCCCAGCTGATAAACAACAGAGTAAACAGAGATACACAACCATGCACACTCACACCCATACCAGGGGCAATTTAGACTGTTCAATCAGCCTACCATCCATGTTTTTGGAATGTGGGAGGAAACCGGAGTACCCGGAGGAAACCCACGCAGGCCCGGGGAGAACATGCAAACTCCGCACAGGTGGATGTGACCTGGATTTGACCCCAGAGCTGTGAGGCCGACGCGCTAACAACTCCGGCCACCGGGTCCGCCCTATATATATATACAGACGCTCCCCTACTTACGAACATTCGAGTTGCGAACAACGGTACATACGAACATGTCTGCGAATATGGCACATGTCGAAAAATGTTCGGAAAAAGATGCTGTAAGTTCGTAAGTTGGATTTTGTATTGCGCGCCTTTTTCCGAGTAGTGCTTCTTTCCGCCGCTAATACCGACGCCTGGCGCTGTGAGAGCTCACCCAGCATCCACCTACCTCTGGGAGGAGGAGGAAGAAACGCCTGTCCCCATGAAGAAATTCTAGACGAAACTAAATAAAGCCATCGCACTCTTCGAGCAGCAAGACCCAAATATTGAAAGTTGCACAAAGGTTGCAAATCAATTGAATGATGCCATACAGTGCTACCTCATCATTTATGATGAAAAAAAGAAGAAAACTGTGCAATCGTCGTTAGATCGCTTCTTTCGGCCAGTTTCTAGTAAATCCCCCAAGGAAGATACTCATCAGCCCTCATCTTCTTCTCCTCGACCCTCAACTTACGGAGGAGGAAGTAACTTTTGAAGCCCATTCTAGCGACGTCGAAGACCCTCTCATGATATAAAATCCTCCTCTTCCTCCTCCTCCTCCATCATCTTCTTAAGCATCGAGTACATCTTCCAAAAGTAAGTTAAACTTAATTTTAACTTATGAACAAATTCACTCTACGAACAATCGCTCGGAAGGTAACTCGTTTGTTAGTAGGGGAGCGTCTGTATAATATAGATTATTTATATATATATATATATATATATATATATATATATATATATATATATATATATATATATATATATATATATATATATATATATATTCCTGATAACAGTTTTTGTCATATAACTCAGGCGTATACTCCTCATCAATTAGTAACTAATTGGTCGTAAGGAACTAATTATTAGTTTATCAATAGCAGACTCCAATCCATTAGCCGTGGGATGACCGTCAATGGCAGCTAGCGACATCCCGTAGGCTTTGTGGGAAAAGTGGCCCATATACAAGATCCACAATACATTGTATAGCATGAAGGGTTTGTGCGGGGCCGAAAAGGCTACTGCTTTACCTGTCCTTTGGGAGTAGGGTCGTCCTCGTTGCGCAACTCGAAAGACTCTTCCTCCTCTTTCTCTCCATAGTCCCTCCCCAGCAAACTGAAGCCCTGGCGGCAGCACAGCAACCAGCAAACACCTCGCAAAGGCATTCAAATGAGGTTATGTGCGTCGCCTCGTCGTATCCAAGTCGAGGAGTTCACAAGTGAAAGCAAACTGCGCGCCTCTGCCGTGAAAAATTCTCCATAGAGACCCGACGACGAGGATGGAGGAAAGCATGCGAGTCTCCTGCTTGCAGATAGACATAAAACTCCGCGGAATGGAAGCTTCTCTTCACGGAAATTCTAGAAGTCCACTTTGCTGTCCGGTATGAATTACCTCGTCCCAAAGAAGTTAAGCCACAGAGCACGAAGCCAATCCCGTACACGGCACCTGGGGCTAAATCGTGACCCCCAAAGTTTTTGGGATGTCAACAAAGCTTATAGAATATAGGAAATAGAGTTAAGAAGTCACACACGAGCATTTCACAGTGTTGCATCGTGCGCCAATGTTGCACTGACGCGTGCTCTTACTGAAGCGAGCGAACATGATCTGAAAACACGCCCCTAAAATAGCATCTGCAACCTGATTGGCCGAGAGCCTACACTCCCCGTAGCGCCGGGGTCATAGACGCGCCCAATTTCCAACGCTGCCTTGGGAACACGTGTCCTGAAGTGACGGTACTGTTCCAATCCGTAACTTTTTTATGACGTGTGCTAATTTCATTTATTTTATAATTCTTTTGCATTTTTTTTCAATCAGAATTGCATTATACAATGAAATCAATAAAATGAAAAAAAGAAACAGATATGAGTATGTTTTCCCCTGTAATTTCTTGTTTAAAATTTCCATAACACCGTAAAACCTCTATTTGAGCTGCACCTCCATTTGAACGGCACTTCTAATAAAACGGCACCTTGGTGGAAGAATTGAAAAATAGAACGGCACCCTCTAATTGAACGGCACCTCTAAATGAACGTCACTACGGGGGAAAGTTTGAAAAATAGAGCGGCATGCCGGTGAAATAGAGGTTTTTCTCAACCTGAGAAGGTGGTAAGATGGCAAGGGTCTTCTTACCTGGGATTCATTGTCACATTAGCGATGCCACCAAGAAGCAATTGAAGAAGCTCCATATTTATGTGGCCGTGATTCCAGGAGGATGCACCAAATTTATACAGGCCCCCGAGGTCTACTGGAACGCCCCATTCAAGGCCAAAGTCCGACAGTTCTACGAGAACTGGATGTTGCACGGCGAGAAGAGCTACATACACCAAATTTGGCAACATAAGGGCACCAACAATGGAAGTTTATTTGAAATGGATTGTCGATGCTTGGGATCTTATGCCACAAAATCATCAAGTCATTCAAGGGATGCGGACTGACCAACACTCTCGACGGCTTGATTGCCAGATCCATTGTTTCAGGTCAGTCGGCCCAATTCAGACTGGTTTGCAACTTCTCCAGCAAGCGCAAGCAAATGCTGGCGACGATGAACGTGAACTCACTCAGACACTCGATGCTGATGCGGAAGGTGATGTGAATGACGAGGACAGCTACTTTCAAACTTTTCCCATAACGCACAGATTTAAGCACGATAAACTGTTACGGTCGTGGGGAGAGGGCCCCGAAGCAGGCCAAAGACAACTTTGCTCGTGGCGATTTCTCTTTATTTTCAGTGTTGGTAGGGCCAGGCGAAAGTATAAGGGGAGAAGGGTAGTGGCGTCATTTTGCGTAGCCTGGAGCTCGATAGTTGAGAGGTCTGTAGAGGGGTCCAAAGCAAAGGTACGAGATGCATAGTCGAGATCGTGATCGTGGTCCGTGGTCGTGAGCGTGGTCAAGGTCCTGGGAACAAAACAAGAGGTAGGAGATCGGTCGAGGCAGACAAGGAGGTAACGCGAGAAGGTACTTAACAGTTAACTGAGTAAGACGATTCAGCGTCGTGGTCCAGCTCTGGGTGGCTTAAACAGCTCCGTGATTTTGATGAGCCGCACCTGCCGCTGCTTAGCTCATCAGGTGCTGGACCTGTAATTGGATGACAAACCCAACCACCCACCATTCTGGCCCTGAGCCTGACATAAACAGAGAAACAACAACAATAATGATAGACGGAAAGACTCCCGGTCCAGATTGAGCAACTCTATCATACCACTTTAAAAATACAATACATGAAGTGTATTTACTTGCTGTATTATCAACCAGTTGATTGCATTGGTATTGGAAGCCAAAAATTGGTATTGGTGCAACACAAGTAAGAACACGGTAACATATACTAACCCCAAAAAGTACTTGAGGAATAAGAAAAGACTCATCACTTAGGTTGTACGGTTGCATATTTACTGTAGATATCACGTGCTAATTGTTACAAAGATAGAATACAATAAACCACATCATAAAGGTGGGTACAATTTGTAATGGTTATAGATGAGTAATTTGCATAGTTGGCTGTGTTTGGTGGACTTTAATACTACCTGATAAGCGTCTTGCGCAAAAATACATTTCCACTTTTAAGATGCCACTTTACTTTTTACCAGCATTGTTCCACTTAGTTGAACAAGTCGTTGACAAAGATTGTGCAGTAAGAGGCTGAAGGACTGCTGCTAAATCCAGACACGTGATGCACACAGCCCCTGGGTGCTTTATGCTTTTTTTCCCCCTTAATATTGCTTCATTTCCCCTTCTCAGCTCAGCAGCTCTCTATAAACTCAGTCACTGGGCTTTAACTCCTTCCCTACCACGGAAGAAGCTATAGCGTGCAATACGGCACAAAATATAAACTTTTTTTTTAAACACTTTCAATAACCTTCATCATAATAGACATCCAAACATGTGACTCTCTTCATCCTTCTGTCATGAACATAACCTTATCAAGGACAGTGGCCACTAAGCAGACACTTATTCAAAAGTTGTCACTTAAGGCCTGTAATTGGTTATAGGGAAACGGAATATTTTTGGTCATTTGAAAATAGTAATACTACATTGATCCGTCGTTTTTTGCGTAAATGTAGACCAGACAGGGCCGTGAAAATCGAAAAACCACGTAGTAGGATCACCCCTTTTATCATACCATACACCATGTTTTCGCGTCTATAATAAAATTCAAGTACACAAGTACAGTTATCAAGAGGCATATTTATTAAATATCAGTTACAGGAATATGAAAATACTATAATGTATTAATATCTAAATATAATCTGTAAATTAAAAAAATGTAAATATTTTAAGTACTGTACTTGATTTAAATAATAAATGATCTGGTATTTGGAGTTTTAGTCCAAGTCCTCTTTTTCAGATTGGAGAGGCATTTTTCTTGTACAAAAATTGCTATTGTTGTTGTCTTGACGCTGTCAAGACGATTGTCAAATTCAATGGCTGTGACCACGTCATCATCAGTCTCCTACCGAGTGGCTTCATGCAGTGTGTTATCGTCCAATCGTCATGCCAGCTTCACGGCCGTATCTACGGCGTAAATCAATCATAATGCTGGTTCATTTTTTATTCCTCGGAGTCTTAGTCCACATGAGAATTCACAGTTCAGTGCCTCGGAAGATGCGAGCTTGAACAACGGCATGTGTACGTTGGTGGCCAAATGAAAGCGGCAGCGTGTCATGTAGAAGAATGGTCGCTGCAACGTGCAACATGGCAACCTGGCTGACGATGCCAGCAGTTACATCTCGGACCTCTTCAGAGTTCTGCACAGAAATCTACTGATGTCCTGTGACCATTTACCCGTTGAGGCAACACAAGAAGAAGGAAAAAATGGCAAAAGTATGCAGAGAAATAAACAGCAGCCGGGATCTCATCTTCAAGAGTCAGACGAAGACAATGGTGATGAATATGACTTTCACTACGAGCCCCTCCAGGTGCTAAATTAGAGAGATGCGCAAGGGATGGAGTCTGAGCCCAGCCAGCTGATCAGAGACTTGAAGTGAAGGGCCCTGCTTCCGGACCAGTACAAGCAGAAGATGACTATCAGCTGGAGGAGCCTGGTTCATCTGTGGAGGACCTGCCTGGTGAGGGAACAAACCTGGCTGTTTAAGATCCTCGTGATGATCATTTATCAGAGACCTCTCCGCCATCCGCTGTGACTGAACCTGAGGCGTTGACTTACGAGCGGCCAAGAAGGGAGAGACATCCACCACGATGCATGACCTATGATCAGCTTGGTGTCCCCTCCTGTTACAGTATCCACCCACCACATCAGCTGCTACCTGCTCACTCTGCACCAGGAGTGGTCCCTTGTTTAGTACACCTGCAGCCATATTACATTCAACCACCCTTTATGTATGGATTCCAACAGACTTGAGCCTACCAGGGTGACATACATGTCTTATGCTGGCATGGACTGTTACGGACTGTGATTATAGCAGTGGCGGGCGGTGCATTTTCTGGTAGCGCCTTCAACGTATCAATCCAACCCTCAAAAACTATTTTATTGCTATAAAACCTCTACTGCAGCTACAGCTGCGACACACAAAAAAAAATCAATAAATTAATGCACAAAAATGGGGTAAAATCCACTTCCTAGCAGCATTTCATGATTAAATACAAATACTGGCGCTTTTCAGACATTAAAACCAGGCCAGGGGGTGATTTTCCCGGGAAAAGACAGCGATGAACGTCAATGGCGTACGGGCAAACATTGCCCGAAAGTGGGGTAAAATCCAGCCGAAAACAGCATTTATTGATTAAATACAAATACTGGAGCTTTTTAGACATCAGAACCGGGCCCGGAGTATCATTTCCCCGGTAAAAAGACAGCGATGAACGTCGATACGTCCATACGTGAAATGACAAAAATTGCACTAAAATTAGGTAAAATCCACTTCCTAGCATCATTTATTGATTGAATACAAATACTGGAGCTTTTGAGACATTACAACCAGGCCAGGGGGGTGATTTTTCCCGGGAAAAGACAGCGATGGACGTCAATGGTGAAACGCCAAAAATTAAAATGGGGTAAAATCCACTTCCTAGCAGCATTTTGTGATTAAATACAAACACTGGATCTTAAATACAAACACTTGAGCTTTTCAGATATCAGAACTTGCCCCTCAATTGAAATATTATTTAGGAATATAGCCATATTTGTAATTTTACTCACCAAAAATCCTTTTTACACAATATCCATCCTCCTTTCTTTCTTCCTTCTTTCCTATCGCCATCGAAGCTAATGATGAAAGTCGAGCCTGTCCTGTCATATTTCCGGCATAGTCCATTTTGAAAATGGCATTAAATCAACACAACAATATACTATTTGCTTGTGGAGCTAAGTTAGCGCGCTGAAAGTGCCCCACACACCATTTTCCCGACTGTAACAGGCTTGCTAGCTTCGGAGTTGACCGCCCTTTCTTAATGATGTCCATTTTTTTCCTGAAAAAGTCCGTCTAGAAAATAGCTTTGTGAGCAAACAGAATCTATTTGTTTTTGCTTCTGTCGGCCATAGTGGGTGGAGTTTGCGATCTCGGCTGCCTCGGTACTGCTTTGGCCCGCCTACTAGCCAATCATAGTTTGTGAAAGCAATGACATGTCCCAGCCAGCAAAATGCTAACGCCTATGAAAAATCATTGTGGGGTTGCCAACTCGAAATCTGATTGGTTAAAAGCAACAGTCTAGTTTAATGCAGCAGAGCCCGCAAGAACTGATTGTGCAGGCTTTGAGGCAGATCTGATCTGGCAACAAATAATGGCTGAAATGTGATTGGTTAAATGCTTCAATATGAAAACACACATCTGGAAGCAGTGCAACCAGGGGGAAAAGCAATGAAAGGAAGCTAACAGACCATTTGGAATAATAAGTACGTATTGATGGACAAAATATAATATGATTCAGATATTTCTTAGGCCAGCAGAGAAGGCCTTGAAGGCCCTGACGGCCCGCCACTGGATTATAGTTTCCATCCAGTAAACGTGTAACGTATGAGTTGTGGATTGTATTTGAAATGTGGCCCTTGCCGTCTGGAGTTTCCATGAGTATCAGCTCACAGAAGAGTATGTGAAGTGACAAGTTCACAAGACTGTTCAGGATAACAACCAACAAGTGGAGAGATACTTGGAATGTACTGATGTCGAGACGACATTTGTTTTGTGGGGGAGAGTGTGACATGCTAAAGTGTTTAATTTACACCCCATTAACGATCGCATGTTGGGGATGTGCAACTAGTTTGGATTGAGTGTATATCGGTATTCGATTATTGATGCCTTGATGCACAAAGCAAGTGTGACATGTTAAAGTGTATATCGGTATTCGATTATTGATGCCTTATGCACATAGCTTGACCAACACGGAAGATTTTCTTCATATCAGTAAAGCCGGATTGAGGAAGCAACAACAAATCACTATTGTGATTATTTCTCCCTGTGTTTCAAGAATGAATACAGGGTACAACATATGCAGCAGCTAATTCAATATTTCTCCAACTCTATTCTTCAAAGGACAGCAGAGAAAACTCCCTTCCCCCACCCCATTTTCTGCAGGCAGAATCTTCTTGGACCAGTTCCTCCCCCATATCCCAAAACAATACGATAGGGGCTTCTTCTGCTCTCACGGCAATGCTAAGAACATATGTTTTATTTTTAGAGCTGCACCACCCCTACTCACTTGCAGAGAGAGAAAATCCCTGAAGGATTTAGCACTCAAATATCAAAAGAGGGGAAAACAAATAGCTGTCATATATCCTCCATCTTAATGTCTTCCAGGAGAAGATACAATCAAAAGGAGCTAGACATCTAGCGCTGTCAAGACCAATGAAAAATTTGCTATCAGAGCTAATACTTCCAATTTAAATGAATTGCTGTCAATGGAAGGCTATGAGCTGTTCTATATATTCTCCTATGTTAAAAAAGAAAAGAAAAAACTTTTATAATCCCCCCCAAATTTTGTACAATGAAAAAATAAGATAAAAAATATTAAAATACTAAAAATTATTTCTTCATTTTATTTCCTTTTTTAAATAGCATAAATAGTAATAAGTAGGCGGCCCTGCGGCTGAGTGGTTGGTGCAGGTGTGGGCAATCCGGTCCTCGAGGGCCGGTGTGGGTGCAGGTTTTTGTTTCAACCGATCCAACACAAACAGTTCAACCAATGAGGTTTCTGCTGAAACAAGAAGCACCTGGCACGCACTACCCATTAGTTCATCAGCCTCACAGCTCTGGGGTCCTGGGTTCGAATCCAGGTCGGTCCACCTGCAAGTTCTCCCCGTGCCTGCGTGGGTTTTCTCGGGGTACTCCGGTTTCCTCCCACATTCCACAAAACATGCATGGTAGGCTGATTGGACACTCTAAATTGCCCCTAGATATGAGTGCGAGTGAGATTGGTTGTCCGTCTTCTTGTGCCCTGCGATCGGCTGGCCACCGATTCAGGGTGTCCCCCACCTCTGGTCCGAAGTCAGCTGGGATAGGCTCCAGCACCCTTTGCGACCTTAGTGAGGATAAAGCGGTTCAGAAAATGAATGAATGTTCAAAACCTGGTGCTAATAGTGAACTTTGATCTGATGACACATCATGACAATTGTGCATTGGGGTCTTTTTTTGTGTACCACCGTCATTAACTCTTTTAGAGCCGTTGACAACAATGGTACAGTGGTATCTCTACTTACGAATCCCTATAAATACATTTTTTTAGGTTACAAAACCCTTTGATATGCAAATGACCGTTCCAATATATGAAAACAAGATCCGAGTTACAAAATCCCCCAAAACATCAATATGTTTCCTATATCTGTTATTTTATTTTGATATTCTCCTGCATCCTGCTTGACATTCCGCTGACTTCCTATTGGAGCTTCACAACAACAACTGTCTTTTGACCACCGTTCATCGTCACAGATTCTTTATTTAAAATTATTGGTGCGAATGAAATGAATAAGCGAACCCTGTTATTCATCAAGGAAAAACAGAATATAAGAAAGTAGCGTGCGGTTGACTGATATTGGATGGCAATATAGGCCCGGCCGTAACCCACCTAGTAGCATCGGTACACTTTTGAAGCACAAAAAAGTATCAAAGCGACGATTCCTTGGCATAGCTTTTACTGAAGAACGAAATGTTACTCCTTCTTTGGAGTTCTATTTAATGCTTGGTTGTTTTGACTTCATAATTCATAATCAAAATGTTTAGGTTTTTTTTATTTAGGACGGGAACAAATTACAGAAATTACATATAAAGGACTGTTCTACTTACAAAAAAAACCCAAGTTACGACAAATGTTCTGGAACTAATTAATTTCGTAGGTAGATGTAACACTGTATAGAATGATATATGTTCTAGTTTGGGTGTTCCTTCAATTCTCCCACTTTTGTATTTTCCGGTTCTGATGTGTTCTTGTTCAAGTGCCCTTTGATCAGTGAAAAGCGCCATCTACTGTTAGAGGGAGATTACTCGCATGTCATGTGACTACTGTCAGTAGTTTGCCTTTTGCCGAGCTAAAAGAGAAAGCACTTTGCTCCGCAAAAGAATGAAATACTGATCTGTAAACAAATTCAATCAAATTCGTAAGAGAGCATTTGTAGTCACTTTTGGTAGGCATGGTGTACTTGGGGTTAAAGGCCTCACCTTTTCTCCTCCAAACATATTGCTGGGCATTGTGGCCAAACAGCTCGATTTTTGTTTCGTCTGACCACAGATTTTTCCTCCAGAAGGTCTTATCTTTGTCCATGTGATCAGCAGCAAACTTCAGTCGAGCCTTAAGGTGCCGCTTTTGGAGCAAGGGCTTCCTTCTTGCACGGCACCCTCTCAGTCCATGGAGATGCAAAACACACTTGACTATGGACACTGACACCTGTGTTCCAGCAGCTTCTAATTCGTGGCAGATCTGCTTTTGGTGATTCTCGGTTGAATCTTCACCCTCATGACCAATTTTCTCTCAGCAGCAGGTGATAGCTTGCGTTTTCTTCCTGACCGTGGCAGTGACAAAACAGTGCCATGCACTTTATACTTACAAACAATTGATTGCACTGTTGCTCTTGGGACCTGCAGCTGCTTTGAAATGGCTCCAAGTGACTTTCCTGACTTGTTCAAGTCAAGGATTCACTTTTTCAGATCCATGCTGAGCTCCTTTGACTTTCCCATTGTAGCGTTTGTAGGCATTTGCATCCAATGAGCCCTATTTAAATGGCCTCAGAGAAGTCACCAGCTGTAGTCACTCATAATCACTCACAAGAAGTTAAGAGGCCATGCTATAAAGTTCATTTCACTGACACAACTTTCTAAGTCACCAAAATTGCTAATTCGGCTTGCTGTATGTTTTTTGTGACAAAGAAGTATCTGTTCCAATCACTCTATCAGAGAAAAATCAGAGTTGTAGAAATAACTGGAAACTCAAGAGAGCCATGACATTATGTTCTTCACAAGTGTATGTAAACTTTTGACCACAACTGTATTAATAAGCACAGTTCATTATCTTAACCATGCATTAATTCATTCCTAATAAGTTAATGTAAATAAATATTTCTTTAATATGGCATCACATTTCAAATTTAAAACTTTCTAAATACTACTTTTTAATTCATGAATAGTTTGAATGATAATGTGATTGATTAAATTTAATCTCATATAATGTAATAAATAATAGAGTGCAATCATTGCCCAACCCAATTAAAAAGACCCCAAAAGTTAGATTTAAAAAAAACTCCCCTTCTTGCAGTAATGAGGGAATACAGACGCTCCCCTACTTACGAACGAGTTAGGTTCCGAGCGATTGTTCATAAGTTGAATTTGTTCGTAAGTTGCTCCGTGCTATATTTTGTATTATAATTTATGTTTAAGGCCTATATAAGTATATTGAAGGTTTATATATGTGCATTTGTATGTTTAAGGCTTGTATAAGTAACACACACTGGTTTGTACTGGAAAAAACATTTAATAAAATGGAGATAATACATACAGTACTGTATACATACATTATAGAGAGATATTTACTAGAAACTGGCCGAAAGAAGCTATGTAATGACGATTGCAGTTTTCTTTTTTTCATCATAAATGATAAGGTAGCACTGTATGGCATCATTCAATTGATTTGCAAACTTTGTGCAACGTTCAAAATTTGGGTCCTGCTGCTCGATCTTTATGTTTATAAATGGTACTGATGGTCGAACGATTCAAGTTGTATTCACGTGCAACGCTCACCACTTTCTGATGAGCATCAAGCTTCGTTATTATTGCCACTCATTTCAAACGAAATGAAAAAGGTTCTTTGCGCACTGGAGATACGTTCATGCACTTACGCATTGCAACGAACTGGGCAGAGGAAAGTAGATGCTGGGTGAGCTGAGCGCTCACAGCGCCAGGCGTCGGTATTAGCGGCGGAAAGAAGCACTACTCGGAAAAAGGCGCGCAATACAAAATCGAACTTACGAACATTTTTCGACATAAACGCAATTTGCAGACATGTTCGTATGTACCGTTGTTCGTAACTCGAATGTTTGTAAGTAGGGGAGCGTCTGTATATACAACTTTCCACCACTGCTCATGACTCAGACAGGATTTCCTCTCCGCACAGTCCAGCATTGAACTTAACCCTCATCCTGCTGCGCTCTGACCAGTATAGTCAGTCCAGGTCCACAATGGGCGGCGCCACGGCCTTCCCACTGACAAGAGGGCTGCTGTTTGAGTCCCGCCGGGTGCCAGTAACAGGATAGGCCTGCCGTGGGCGGTAGACACTTGATCCCAACTGCGAATCGTCCAGCTGTGTGGACTTATCGTGTTTGACAGTCAGGCTGTAGAGGTGCAAAATTAGTTTAGAATGATCATGAAGGGATATCATTATATCCAAGACAAAGAAATAAGAACCATCTGTCGCTCACTGCATGGATTATGGTAATTATTTCTGAGACTTTTTAGAAAGGAGGTAGTAACAATGTGAGTTTTGGATGGGCGCATCTGTTCCTGTGAGACTGAGCGGGAATCGGACAGATTGCAACTCTCTTGGCATTTGGATTGATTACAATAACCCTTTGCATTCCAGACTTGGGCATTTTTTACATGTCTGATTATCAAGATTTAAGAAATGCCTAATCTTTTCGCATTCTACATCATAGTTATGGTTTCCTTCAAAGGGCTGCCATGAACAATGATGAATTGACAAATCGACCACGGGAAGAATGATCAAATGAATCCACAACTAGTATATCGATAGTCGATGCATCGTTTATTGATGTAAATACAAATAAAAATCTTATTTTAACTCATTCATCTTCCGTATCCCTTATCCTCACAAAGGTTACGGTGGGTGCTGGAGCCTATTCCAGCAAACTATGGGCACCAGGCGGGGGACACCCCGAACTGGTGACAAACCAATCGCAGGGCACAAGGATATGGACAACCATAGTATACGCTCACACTCATACCCAGGGACAATTTAGTATTAAACCAGCCTACCATCAATAGTTTTTGGGATGTGGGGGAATGCCAAAGAACCCAAAGGAAGCCCATCCAAGCTCTGGGACAGAATGCAAACTCCACACAGGAAGGTCGAAACCCACCTGAGATTGAACCCTCAATGTCAGAACTATTAGGGGGGCGCCTCTAACCACTTTTGTAACTGACTGGGTGCAGTTGATGGCATTAAACATCCAATCCATTTGAAGTAGCTGGGCTGAAAACAGATGAACAAATGTTCATTTGCTGCCACAATCAGTCAAATCTCAGTAGAAGGATAAAAAGGGGCCTTCACCGCAAATTGTGAATCAGGGAGCGTCTTAAACGAAAGAAATTCTTAAATTCAACGATTTTAAGGAAATTTTAAGGGTACGACATAGCAGGAGCCGGCTAATATGCGAGAAAATACGGCAAACCTTTTTAAGAATACTTATTTATGTGTGCACTTTATGGTGAAGCTTTAAATCTCACTGTCTTGTATAATGACAGTAAAGGCAATCAATTCAATTCCTCCTTGTATATCTGTGGTCCCAGCAATGGTCATAAGCTTGCCAGGTTGATGAAAGTTGAAGATAATGATGAAAATCTGCTGATATCTCTTAACTTGTTTTCATGCGTGTAGCGCGTTGCCATGGAATGGCACGTTTTTTTTGTCAATGATGCAGCAGAACTTTTTTTGAGGTCCATTATACGTATAATAATGACAGAGCCTCGAATCGCAAATTTGGCCCACTGGAGAGGTTTCGGCAGAGATGTGGAAGTGAGTCATGATTTAGACCCTTGTGGGTGACCTTCGTGATCGACTTCAACACACTTGGATAGGAAATTAATGACCCGTGGCCTGACACCGTGGGTCGGTTTCCACAATAAATTAAGGATTAAAATGTTGCGACCGATTTTACTCAATGATGCTCAATTTTTGGAAACACTAACATGCTGATCTCGATTTTGATCGCTGCAGCCCCTCTAAATCCAAATGGATTGGATATCTAATGCTGTCAATGACAGCAAATGTTAATTTTTGAAACAACAAACTTGTACAATCGGGGCAACTCTACGTTTTTTTCCGTTGTGACCCCTGAGGTGAGAAGCTCAAAGTCCACCACTATTAAAGCCATTAGAAGAGTAGGAAGGTGGTTGATGTGTTTGTTTGTGTGTTATTGTGTGGTCTTTTGGGCTGAGTTGATCACCCTCTGCAGGCTCGATCTCGAGTTTGGCCATAATGTTCAAATTGTGCTAAGAACAAACAAGCCAAAAATAAAGCCTCATTAATTTACAATAGAAAAACATCACATTTCACATTTTCAAAATAATACACCTTTATTTTTATCCAATTCACGGAGTTCATAGAGTTCACATATGAAAGTTACAAAATCTAAACCCACAAATGTTACCAGCTAGCATTTGGTAAAAATGCACATTTCCAAAAATAAAAAATAATTTCCAACACATTTCCAATGGCTCCAGTCATTCAAAGTGGTTACTTTTATATAGACACAATTACTAGTTGGATTAAAAGCTTGATCGGTATAACATTTTATTCCTAACGAGAGGGGTGGTTTGTGTCAATTTATAATCTGATCAGAGCACAGGAAAACACCTATTCAAAATGTCATAACAAACCATCTTTAACGCGCATCTCTCCGTATTAGAGTTCGTATCAGAACAAACATGCTGCTGGAGTTATTCAAAGATAGATAAAAAATATATGATAAATAATGCGCACATTTAAAAGTATTGGATTGGATTGGATAACTTTATTCATCCCGTATTCAGGAAATTTCATTGTGACAGTAGCAAGAAAAGGCATAGTTAGACAGTACAGTCGCAAAGGCTGCACAACAACAAAGCAAAAGCAAAACGTACAAAGCAAATCAAAGTAAATGGAAACTGGAAAATGGAAACAAAAACTGGAACCACACACAGGAAGTCTTCCACAAGATGGGGTACTTTTGCAGACTGTGACCGAGGTAGAGAATATGCAGAGTCACTCTTCCAAGCTTATCCGCACTGTTCCTCAGTAGTCTGGAGCTGAAAACAACAGTAGCAGAGTAGGGCACCTTGACTCCGTTGCTGGTAAGCGCCGACAGCTCTTCCATCTTATCCCACGATGCAATGGTTGGTCAGAAGCGTTGCCTCTTCTCACGGCACTTTTGTCCAGCTCCGAATCCCCGGCGGCACCGAGGTGTTGCTCCTTCCGCTGCGTATTGTAACAGCTAGTCCCATGTGTGTGACAGCGTAGGCATGGCTGAATGGTTCCAAAAAAAGAAGTAGCCGAAAGAAGCCAGGCTAACAGAACACGGAACGTTGTAAAAACATTAAAGTAAAAAGTATAAAGTACAAAGTAAAGTAAAAAGGATTGTATTAAGAAATATTAAAATGTAATTGAAAAAAAGATAGAAGGGCTGTAAATCACGAAAAACATAAGAGTGTACAGAGCTACTTCCACTGGCTCCCGCGTGAACGGCGCCATCTTGGTAATAAATGGACAGTGCAATATTTTGTAGACTCGGATGTTGCTATGACTTCAACTATTTCCGGTATATTTGGTCACAATCAGCATGTTGCTATGACTTCAACTATTTCCGGTATATTTGGTCACAATCAGCATGTCAAAATGATTTGTTTTGATCAAAAAAGATTTGAACAAGACTTCTGTCTTCAAGAAAAACGTTGCAAGTTGCAAACAAAAAATAAGTATAAAAAATGAAACTCAAGCAAACAAACAGAAAAGTATGACTCAATATTTACATTTTTTTCAATTCCCTTTCCATGTTCTGGGTATCCAAACTTTTGCTCTTGATGCCAAACTTTCTCAGAGGCGCCACAACTTTTTTTTTTGCTCAAGAAAAAGATTTATTTCTTGCCTTTCTCTTATGCTCCCATTGGTCAAATAGATTTCTCATGTGGAAGTTACTGCGGGCTAACCACACTGTTTGGCGTGAAATCCTCTGCCTGCACTAAAAAAAGAAGTAAAATCTGCTTGTTATGTCCATTACCTTACTACTACTACATTTATGAAAAGATTTCAATAAAATCTGTCCACTGGTCATAAAGATGAAGATTGAATATGTTGTGTGCGGATGTAGAGTATAACCGTTACATCTTTGGCAAGACGTCGAGGCGAGGTAACGAAGAAATAGGACCCAATAGCAGGGAAGCAGGCGAGGATGAGGGAGGTGGTGCTCAAACCAAAACTTTAATAACTTAAGGACGATCTGAGAAAATAACAAAGACTTAGAAATCAAATCACATAACCAAACCTGACAAGGGGAGATACGGGAACGCGAGGAACGAGGCATATGTAACAGGGATCGAGGTAACGTGGAAACATGGACAAACAAAAGCAGACATAACAATCAGTGGGGTTTAAATAGACTGACATGGGTTAGGAACACCTCGGAAACACACGAGGGAGCAAGCAGGGAATACACCAGGGGCGGAGAAATGACTGCTGAACACAGGGCAATCACTCAGACGGGACACCAGTGGGAAAAAAACATAAAACCAAGCAACCCTAACAATAACTGAGATTCATGACAGGATTTCCAGTTTAAAATCTGCATTTAAAACATTGTACAGTGGTACCTCGTCACACGACCGCTCGTCATACAACGACCAAGCTTTTTTGCATATCTTTCGTGTATAACAATATCTACGAGCACTGAACGATTAATTCAGACGAGTTTTCCCTCCTACGCATCGACCAGGAAACGCACAACGCGCATGCGCGGGCAAAAAGAGGGCTTTCTGGGTAATGAAGTATACTCGTGCACACAACGCCGATAGGCAATGGCACTCTTTCTCAAAATGAAACTTCATTACCCACAATCAATACGTGGGTAAGCTGAGCTGTTGCATTTCCTGTTATTTTATTATCTAATACGAGGAGTATTATATTACTTCTCGTTCGCTGCTCCTAAGAACATCAGCGGCACTGGCTCGCAATTCCCTCTTTGTAATATTTTTGGTCGCAACTCTCTCTCATAGGCGCCGTTCAAAGCGGTTGCAACCAGAGCCATTTCAACGAGGGAGTTGCGAGCCGGTCTTTATGAGCAGCGGAGCGATCGCTAAAATGTACTACAAGACTATTTCTCGTTGGCAAGTGGTCGTGGGTTATCCTATTGTGAGGACATTTGTGTGAATCATTTTCGGAATATTTTGATGGGAATACGTAGTACAACAGCAAACAGCCCATCGATAGCGAACGTGAGGGTGGAGGCGTGGCAAACCGCCAACCCGGAAAACGAAGGTAACAAAAGATTACAACAAAATTAGAATTCAGTTTTGTGTAAAGTTACATTAAACGTATGTTTGAGTGTCTGTATATATTAATCCAAGTTAATTTAAATTTGTTTGTTCCGTTTACGAGTGCGTTGTCATGGAAAAAAAAGATCCCCCCCCATGCCCCCAAACGTCTGTCTCCCGTCGGCGAAATCTGCCCAATTTTAGTTAGATTAAATACATTTTATTACTATTAAACCACTAGTTATGTGTTACTTTGTTAATCGATGGCGAATTAGAAGAAATAAAACATTTTTTTCCAATCCAATATCCTGTTTTTGGTGTTTTTTCAGAGAGTTGGAACGAATTAATGTGTTTCCCATTCATTTCAATGGGAAACGTCCGCTCGAGTTACGAGAATCTCGTCATACGATCTCAGTCCCGCAACTGATAAAATCGTATGTCGAGGTACCACTGTATATTCGGCCGACCATCTGATTCCACAAAGAATCCTGGTCTTTGTTCAAACCGATCCAGTGCCGACTGTTTAACCGATGAGACGTCTTCTAAACTAAGTAACACTTCACTGCTATCAACTGATTAAACTTGCAAAAGGTGTCCTCTTGTTCTGTTAGGATGAAAACCTGCACCCACTGCGCCCCTTTGAGGAACAGTTTGGTGCCCCTTATTTTAACAAACATTGGGGCTTGAGTGGGAGGACTACACATCCACCCTTGGCACTTTTCAGTAGGGATTACATGGAACAGGAAGGGCTAGGCAGAGCTTGAACTCCTCTCACAGCTCTGTTTACGGCCATCGACGGGAAGCCGTGACAGCAAGTTCCCATGGGAACCGACCAACATAAACACTCATCCTGTAGTTGAATTCCCGAGTTTCCTAAAAGGCCTCTGTCAGCCTTATCTGCCTGTGTTTTGAGTCGATCTCACACGCACGTATGGCAGCTAAAGGTTCCTCCATCCATCTTCATGACAAGTAGTGCTCACCGATGATAACAGATCAGCATAATTATCACATGGAAACATCTGGGCATGAGCTGTGAGCCATAGGGGTTGCCCTCGGTTGTACGTGCAGATCCACACTGTGTCTGTGTGTCTTACTCAATGTGCACCCCTATGGAAAATCCACTGGAACAGGGGCAGACCAAGGTCCTATCTGGTGAGAAACAGCTCCATTTGTGTTTGTATGCAAAACAAATAGGGGCATCGAAGTACACATGACCGCCAGGCATGTTTTTATTTATTTTTTTAAAATGTATTTATTAAGAGATTTTTTGTTTTTTTTTATTACATAAATTAAAACGTCATCATGCGGCCTGGCGGATGAGTGGTTAGTATGTCGCCCTCACAGTTCTGGTGTCCTGGGTTTGATCCCAGGTCGGTCCTCCTGTGTGGAGTTTGCATGTTCTCCTCAGACGTACGTGGGTTTTCTCTGGGTACTCCGTTTTCTTCCCACATTCCAAAAGCATGCATGGTAGGCTGGTTGAAGACTCTATTTTGCCCCTATGATTGCCCCCAGGTATGAGTGTGAGCGTGAATGGTTGTCCTCGTGCCCGGCGATTGGCTGGTTACTATTTCAGGTTGTCCCCTGCTTGGTGCCTGAAGTCAGTTGGCATATGCTCCAGCACCCTCCACGACCCTTGTGATGATAAGCAGTTCAGAGAAGGAATGACAATGATTAAAAGGTCAAAAGTCTATTCAAGAGTAAGAGAAAAGCAGAGACAAGGCGGACATCTAGTGGCAATTTGAAGCAGTCACATTTGTACCAAAAATAAAGCATTGCCTCTCATTTATGTTTCAAAGTACAACAGGAATGACCAATTCTATGAAAGACCTTAGCAAGAGAATGATAAGATGTACAAAATATCTTGGAGCAGCATTCATGTATTTTTATTTTGAACACGCCATACTATACTTTAACAGTATGGAACAATTAAAAAAATAAATCTAAGAGTAAGAACCAGAGAAAGATGACAATTTAATAACTTTCGCTAGATGATGTAGGCAATGAATGCTATTCACGTTTGAGCACCGTTTTGAGAATTAACCTTAAAAGGGGCGTGTGTAAGGATATGGATAAATATTCATATATACATATGACCAAAGTTGTTCACATTACTACTGTAAGGCCAGTGACTCAATAATTGGGTGGGAAATCACATCCATAACTGAGTACCAGGGCAAACTCTATTGCCGATCAGAAAGAACATGAAAGGTTCTATAAAATATAAGTAAATCTGAATAGTTCCCAAGACTTTTGTCACGATGAAACACAGCGCCTTAGACAAAAAACAAACAAACAAAAAAACACAAAATACTACCATGAGTCAAACATGCTGGTTGGGCTGCTTTGCTGTTTGGATGACTTGCACTACTCACTAGGATCGACAACCCAAAATGTTGAACGAGCCATTTTGGACCCAAAAAAAGTATGTCTGGAGTCTTAAAAGCCTTATACTAGCCTTATAATGAAGGCAATACGTGCTGTATGTATCGGTAGTAATCTACTTCAAAATAATCAAGTTGGTTACAAATCCATCATGAGCATTCATGATTAAATCTTTATGCATTCTGTCGAGAACGACTCACCACATGACGGGTCTGTTGTACGATACTGCCTCAAGTTGAACTTCATTACAATATTAATGAATTAAGTTTCATTGCTATGATGAAATTATTCATTCATTCATCTTGCATACCGCTGGGTTTGCAAGGGTTGCTAGAGCCTAACCCAGCTCACTTCGGGCCATAGGCAGAATACACCATAGACTGGTCGCCAGTCAGTCGTAGGGCACACACAATTTTTTAATCTCATTTTATTTTGAGGATTTGACATAACGGGTGGCCCGGCGGCTGAGTCCTTAGCGCTTCGGCCTCACAGTGGGGTGCCTGTGTGGAGTTTGACTGTTCTTCCCGGGCCTGCGTGGGTTTTCCCTGGGTACTCTGGTGTCCTCCCACATTCCAAAGACATGCATAAATGTGTACAGATGATTGAGGCTGGGATGAGATTTAAAGGGGGGACAGATGGTGGGCCTGTCCCACCTACTTCATGTATAGTATATAGGAGTCGTTTACCAATGACTGTGTTATCAGTATAGTTTCACGCTTTTTGTAATATTCATTCAGACTGGTAGTCTGGGAATGCCAAATTAGTGCCAGGGTGTCAGATGGGGGTAGCGCTGCATTAACCAAGCTTACCAAGCATCTGACTTGATTGAAAACACAAGCAAATCCACAAACACACACACACTGGCATTCAATCTCACAGACACATGACGTCCCATAAACCCACTTCTTAATCTCAAAGCTGTTTTTATTTTTTCCCCTATTTGTGGCCACTGTGTTTCGCATCAATGTAAATCCCCCTCTGACTAAATCCACCCCGCCCCCTCCTGAGATTTCTCCTATCCTCAGTCCTCTAAACTCAGCCACAGCAGCTGGCATCATTGTTATAATCTAACCTGTTCTGGAACATTTGCGACTGGACACTCGATATGGACAAGGTGTTTCGAAGCCAACCCGCAAGGATGCCCGGGTTTATTTCCTAGAGGCGTTCACCAAACACGGCCCGATTTGACCATCTTAAAACTGGAAAGCGTGCCAACCCAGAACACGAAATGTCAGACAAGCGGCGGGACGTGTCTTTGTACCTGGTAGGGTGAAGAGGACAAGTGGATTATTTTTCATAGGGATTCATAGAGACTTCTTTTAAAGAAGCTATTTTGGGAAACTTCGACTTCTGCAAATTTGTTCCTCTTCTACACGCCTGCAACACCCGCTATCTTCTTGCCTGACAATCCCAATATTTCAACTATTTGGAGTTTTAAGACGGGGCAAAGGAATCGCGCGCTCTTGCAGCATCAGGACCAACATTCCATGCGCGTGCCCGCCCCGGTAGAGCCTGCCGGGGTTGAAGAGGAGTTGGACGATTTAAAGTTGGCTCGGCGTGTGGAAAATAAGGAGCCGATGCGATGAAAAGAGCATTCTGTGCGGAAATTCTGTCGTGTAATTAACATTTTCAATGAGGGCAAGGCGCTCTAACGAACAGGATGACTTGCAAAATATTGACTTTATCCCTCTTGATTTGGACCGTGCGACACTGCTCGTCACGTAAGTCATATCGTGCAGTAAATGTGTTGCTTTCTTGTGTAATTGGCGTTTTTGTGTCTTTTGGGGAAAATATTGCGTGCATGCGTAGCAGTGAAGGGCATTACGTGTCTGCCCTGGAATTCCGAAGGACATGTTGTGATAACTATAGCATGCTTTGTCGCTGTAAAAGCCTCCAGTACACATTTATCTGGGAGTTCAACTTGGGGGATTCGGTCGGTCGTTTCGTGGCGTTTGCGTTTGCGTCAATCCTGCAGAATTAAGGTGAGCGCCGATTGGACTGTCTGCATTGCAGTGCTTTCACTCTGCACGCAAGTTTGTGCCCGGCGCAGCCTTGCTCAACTTGCAGGAACAACGCCGCTGAATTGATGCGACTGCGTCAAACATAGTGAAGCATACATTAAAACTGATGTCAAATTGAACTCATTGGCAGCCTTTGACGTCGATAGACGTCCAATTCATTTGAACTGGGAGGGTCTACTCGTGATGAACTCATTTGAACTCATTTCCTACCCTTGATGATGATAAATGTCCAGTCCATTTAAGATGTCAGGCATTCCAGTACAAATGGATTGGCCGTAAACTAATGCTGAATTCATTTTAACTCTTTAACTGCCATTGGCAGGGATAGACGTCCAAATTGTTTGAAGTGTGGGGGATGGCAGCAAATGGACAAAATGGCCTGAACGTTGTGACTTGTTTAAATTCACAGCAGAGGGATGAACAGCCCACATGATTGTCATCAATGCCACTGAAAAGGGTCAAAATGAAGACGGTTAAATATAGGCTGAGAGCCTGGCTGGGACCAGCCCACTGCAGCACTTTTTGGAGGGAGTCATAAGCTGTCAATCAAAAAGCCTTGCATACAATGAGGTACATGGACCTCCAACTCGATGTACAAATTATGTTTAAAAGGGATGTAATTAACATTTTAATGATTTCAAGACGAATCAGGTGTCTGTACAGTATAATATAAAACACACTAAATGCTTTTCTTTGCATGCAGTGCCAAAGTGATCATGAAATCCTTCAATCCATGAAGTTCAACTGTGCTGAATGACTCAGTGATTTTGCCTTGCGAGAGGTGGGCGTGCAGAGAGGATGTTGGTCGCTAGTCACGTGACTCAAATTTGGAATTTAAAATTAATCAGCAGCCAATGTCGTTTGGAGGATTTGTGTGATTACAGTTGGGTTCGATTCTGCTATGAAAGAAACAATGCTTAATTAAGCATTATATGTGAAGTGAACAAAAGTTTATTGAATGCTGAGTACTTCATGATGGTTCAAAAAATATATTTGTGCACAGTTGAAATGGGCCAGATGAGAATGGACATTCCTCAGAAGACTAAACCATAGTGAGAGGAAAGTCTGTTCACTCATTCTGTGCCCTTAGTATATAATGCTAGACCAGCAATCATGTGGCATCCAATCATCTGCTGAGAATTGGTTCGTCACTAGTAGATTTTTGATTTATTCGAAGGTCGAGGGTGTCAGTGAATACAACAAACTCATTGGTTGCCATCGATAAGGATAGATGTCCAATCATCCTACTCTGAAATGATTGAATGAATCACAGGTAGTAGATGTCAGATGTCTATTGCTGTCAATGGTAAACACTGTGTTTGAGAGGCCTTAAGACCATTTTTTGGGACAATAAGAAATTCAACAACTGTCAAAATGGTTGATTGATTTGATCAATAAATTTAGAAAAGTTGCCTCAAGTAATTAGAAAGGCTCCCCACAATATAAGAAAAGATGATAACCTCTTTCAAAGTGGGAGTGCTGGGACTGAATACATGAATTCTCACATGCTTGGATGTCTACTTGTGGCGAAGTCATTTCAATTTAAGAATAAAAAGAGCTGCATGATTTGACGTGGCGGCAGCCTGACGGCCGAGTGGTTAGGACATCGGCATCACTGTTCTGGCGTAGAGACTTCAATCCCAGGTGGGTGCTCACTGTGTGGAGTTTACATGTTCTCCCTGGGTTTGGGAGGGTTTTCTCTAGGTCCTCTGTTTTCTTTCGACATCCCAAAAACACATGGTAGGCAGGTTGAAAACTTTAAATTGCCCCTAGGTACGAGTTTCAGCGTGAATGGTTGTCCATCTCCTGGTTGGACACCAAATCAGAGTTTCCCCTGCCTGGTGCCCATAGTTAGCTGGGATAGGTTCCAGTGAAGCCAGTGACCCTTGTGAGAATAAGCGGTTTGGAAAATGAATGAATGAATGAATATATTTTTGAATTGTTAAAAGTAAGTTTAAAAAGATCTGGTTAATCTTTTTTAAATACTAAAAGAAAAAACAAATAAGAGAATGTGTATGGTTTCCCTTAAAAAAAATCCAATAATAATATAATTCTTTTTTTTTACAATTCTCATTCTACCATTAATATTTCTTTTTTTAATGAACATTCATTTGCTACCACCATCCTGGTTTAAATGAATTGGATGTCGACTACTGATAAACTCACTTGAATTCAGAACAAAAGGATGACAGGACGCCACATGATTGGACGTCGATCATCGCCAATAGAACTGAAGGAACATTATACAGTGAATAAAGTGCTGGTAACCACCCCAGCACTAGTGATAAGACCATCTGCAGAGAAGGTACTGCTCTGCCCCTCACCCTCCTCATCTGATTTCTGCATAGCACTGCAGTAAAAAGATGTGTCAGCTTGCTGGGCCCGTCCCACACTCTTACAGATGACGCAGCACAAATGGAGAAGGTGCTCTAAAAGTGTCCACACTGTTTCTACCCCACAGATCCAAACTGATGAATTTATAATAAGTGCATTGAGGAGGAAAGTCTTTTTGAGGGACACATTGAAGGGTCCTTAGAGGAGACCTTTGGGATACAGAGCCTTTAAAGTATTAGAAAGGAATGCTTGATTTCCTTTCTTTATTTCTGGAGTTATTAAAGCCAATCAATAAGACTGCCTTAAAAGCAATGCAGATTTCCTGTAATTGAATATTCTGGTTCTGGGTGTGCACAGATGAAATTCTGTCAGAGGATGCAGATGCACCTGGGAAGGTCACATTAACCTTGCCTGCCATGATTCGTTCATACGGGGTAGTCCTTGAGGGGAAAAGCAATGGTGGTCTGACCTCTCAGGGTGTGTGACATTTATTCAAGCTAGCAAAGAAAAGAAGGACATTTTGTATTTACTCTGTCATTTGCAAAGACAAGGTTAGATGTACAATCGTCATTCTGCTGTCTATATGAATGAGTTTATCTGTATTTCTAGCAGACATGCAATTCATTTGAAGTGGGAGGAATGGCAGCGAATGAACGTTGAAGTGGAAGAGTGGCAGTGAATAAATGAATTACCATTCCTCCCACTGCCAAAGGATTAAATGTCTAGCATTGTCAATGGCAGCCAATGAGTTAATAGTTGGAATCACAACGAACCTTTACACAACAGAGAGTGTTTAGGTCAAAGCCCAGTAATTTTTGTATTTACTTGTCATCATACAATGTCATCCACAAATTTGCTCTTCTCTTCACCTATTATCATGAGGTGGCAAGGTTTTCATTTAAATACTGGAAACAATAAATCAATTTACCAATAATATCATGTTTTTTTTTACTATATCGTGCATTTAAAATCCTTTATTTTTTCCCAAATGTGACAGTGTACCTTATAATCCAGTGCGTCTGATGTATGAATTCTAATAGAAATATTGTTTCTCCAGTAAATTGCTCAAGACATACATACATTTGCCAACTTAATACCCATATGAAAAACAATAAATTGATAAACCAAACAATTACAATATTAAAAGATAAAGAACATCAACAAATATAGTACATTGATGCATTAATGTGCCTTATTATCAGGTGCGCCAAAAACATAGTACAAGTTTAGCTTCTAGTAAAAAAAAGATCTCATTCATTACAAATAAAATAAGATACAATCCCTTAAAAACTATCATTGCGATACTTTGGGTTTCCTTTATTAGCACGATTTTAAGGTTTATTTTCCAATATTTTTTTTGATTTACCACTGGCAGATTTTTTACAGTTGTTATTTGCTGTGTCATAATGTTGAGCGTGTGATTGGCTCCAATGATTGATTTTTATTTTTGCTTCTAGAAGAATGTGTGGACCCACTAGTCTCAGGCCTCTACGCTTCGTCCTTCTTGGCCTCCTCCAGATATAATTTTCTCTACTCTGCCAATTTTGCCAAGTTGTATGGTAAAGTTCTCGCTCACTCATAGTAATGACATGAATCTCAGAGTATTTACATTGCAACTAATTACAAACATGCCTTTGTTGTCTTTGTAGGAAGCAGCGGCTGGTCGCCCTCCCTTAGGGACCGGCAGCCCTGGCTGCAAGTGGATTTGGGTAGGAAATACCGCCTCAGGGCCATCGCCACCCAGGGAACGTTCAACTCGTACGACTGGGTCACAAAGTACACCCTCCTCTATGGAGACAGGCCGGACTCATGGACACCATATATCATGAAAGGAGGCAACTCGGTTAGTGCCAGAGGATGGAAGAATTGAATGCGTTGGTGATAAGATGATAGGGTGTTGTGAGGGTGGGGGGCGTTAATTTTTATTTTTTCACAGGGTCCATCCAGCCATGCATTTCCTACTACTCAATGAGATTTAGGTACTCATTGAGATTTAGGTCCTTCAAATCAGGGATTTCTGTACCTAAGAAGGTTCCTTTTAGTTCAAGATGTCAAACTCTGGCCCAAATCTGGTCTGGTCAGACTGTATCATTTTCCAAGGACCATCAATCATTTTCATTGATTTTTTTCTCTCTGAAATAATATGTATGTAAAATTTCTGTAACTCATTTGTCTCCCACCAATAATTAACCAAATACATGAAAAAAATAATGCTTAAAATTCTAGAGAATATTGATAGTTTTTTTAATCCAAAAATGAAAATATAAAAAATGCTGTGCTTATGCGCCAACTTTTTAATTACAATTGGTGAATAAATTAAAATTTAAAATGAAAAATAAATGAATGAATATATAAAACGAAAATAGTCATGTTTTTAATAATATATTTTAGGGGACAATTTATTAGTCAATTTCCCTGCAATTGGCTGGCCGCCAATGCCTGGTGCCCGTAGTTGCCTGGGGTAGGCCCCAGCACACCGCGGACCCTTGTGGGGATAAGCAGTATGGAAAATGAATGAATGAATGATTAGTTAATTAATTTTGGTCGACCTTTTTTAAATGGCATTGATGCCAATTTGACTGGGTGTAGTGTCCCAGTCAAAATGAATTGGATGTCTAGCGCTCTCAACGGCAGACAATTTAGTTAAATTTGTATATACGTATGTTGGCCAATATTTTCCTACAACAGCATGGAAAACCAAAGCTTACAAGGCCTAGTCCATCCATCGTGATTTGCAACAACAACTTTCTTTCAGTTTTACAATTAACATTCAGGACAGGCAACTTTTGAGGCCAAGTTTGCATGATTGTTTTATCAACGCTTGTAACCTTTTGCTAACACTGTTAAGTAATTATAGTAGATTTTGATCTTTGGTTTGACTTTTTACATCAACAGTAGACTGTACCGGTATTGGATTAATACAGATTCATGGTATGTTGATTTTAGCATCCTGCAGTCCCCAAAGAGCAAAGCTTTCCACAAGTTAATGAAGATTTCAGGGGGTGGACTGAAATATAGCACATTATTTCTACCACTGACAAAGCTCATTTAATCGCGCCTTCATCATTCCAGGCGAGTTTCTTAAAGGGACTATGACTCAATATCACTCCCTCCTATTTTTTTTGCAGACTCTGCCTGGCAACTGGAATTATTATCAAGTGAAGAGGAACGTTTTTCATTATGCCTTTACCGCAAAACACATTCGCCTTCTGCCTCTGGCGTGGAACACAGAAAATGGAGGGAAGATTGGTGTCAGGCTGGAGCTGTTTGGATGCCATTATGGTAAAGGATCATTTCAGTTTAGTTACTGCTGGCTTTGTTCTCATGGAAAATTAGTAAGGCAAGGCAAGGAGAGGCACTCTAACACAGTGTGCTTTAAATCATATAAAAACATTGTAATAAGCAATTTACAAAAAAACAATCTATTGAGGCGGCCCAGCGCCGCGAGTGGTTAGCGCGTTGGCCCCACAGTGGGGGTCCTGGGTTCAAATCCAGGTCGGTCGGTTGTGAAGTTTGCATGTTCTCCCCGGGCCTACGTGGGTTTTGTCCGGGTACTCTGGTTTCCTTCCACATTCCAAAAACATGCATGGTAGGCTGATTGGACACTCTAAATTGTGCCTAGGTATGAGTGTGAGCGTGAATGGTTGTTTGTCTCCTTGTGCCCTGTGATTGGATGGCCACCAATTCAGCATGTCCCCCGTCTCTGGCCCGGAATCAGCTGGGATAGGCTTCAGCACCCACTGCGACCCTAGTGAGAATAAAGCGGTTCAGAAAATGAATGAATGAATGAACAATTTATTGAAAATAGAATAAAACCCCTCATCAAATTCACAATAACAGGTTCAAACAAAAAGAATAAAACAGGAAAAAGCAGAACTCATACATTACAGTTTTGAACTGCAAGGGCAGTTTGGAAAATGCTATAATAAAAATGGTGTTTTTAGCACTGAACTATGTGTTTGAGCACACCTCAGATTTTCATGTCATTTGTTATAGAGAAGAGAAGGTGATTGCTGCCTTACACTGCTTTGTACTTGTTCTTGAAACACACAACAAACCAGTTCCAGATGACCTAAGGCATAGCCGTTCAAACTACAGCCACTGGGCTGCCTGCATCCTGCTACATAGTTTTAACTGGTCCGCAGCAAATTATGAAAATGTAATTGAATATAGCCAATGAAAGAATCTTAAATTCATTTACATTCAGATTTAACAATAGATGGAGTTAATCACTTAAATGGTGCCTCTCCATGATTTCCAATCATTGTAGGAAACTAGAATTTCAGTATTTTTTTACGTGGGTAAACGTAAATATAAACCATCTAATGTGATACATTGACTGCAAAAAAAGTGAAAAAAATGATTTTAATGCGTTTTTATGGTTGATTGACATTTTCTCTTTGTTCTGCAAAGTTAGTTTCAGTGGTGTTAGTCTAAATATCAGCTGCTGTCAAGTAGTATGTATTAACATTTTTGATCACAAGATTTTAATGGGGCAGGCATGGTAGGCTGATTGGACACTCTAAATTGCCCCTAGGTATGGGTGTGAGAGTGCATGGTTGTCTGTCTCCTAGTGCCCTGCGATTGGCTGGCTACTGATTCTGGGTGTCCCCCGCCTCTGGCTCGGAGTCAGCTGGGATAGGTTCCAGCACCCTCTGCGACCCTAATGAGGATAAAGCGGTTCAGAAAATGACATGAGATGAAAGAATGGAAAAAACAATTACAAAATAATCCTACAAACAATAAATCTAGGAAAAAAATAACATAATACAAACTTAATTAATTCCATGGTGTTCATAGTTAACTTCCAAATATTAATTTATTCATATTATTAAGTTTTAAATGCTGGCCTGATGCCCGAGTGGTTAGCACGTCGGTCTCACAGTTCTAGGGTCGAGGTTTCGATCCCAGGTTGGTCCTCACTGTGTGGAGTTTGCATGTTGTCTCTGTGCTGACATGGGTTTACGCCAAGGAATCCGGTGTGCCCTCACATCCCATGGGTGCAGGTTTTCATTCCAAACCATAAAGAGGACACCTTTACACCAATCTGGTGTCCAACAAGTGCAATCAGTGGATTGCAGTCAGGTGCTTCTTGTTTTCTGCAGAAATCTTGTTGGTTAAAGTGTCTGTGCTGGATCGGTTGCACCAAAAACCTGCACCCACAGTGGCCCTCAAGGACCGGTTTGGCTACCGCTGCTCTAAATTGTCCCTATGTATGAGTGTAAGTGCAAATGGTTGTCTGTCACCTTCTTCCCTGCTATTGGCTGGCCACCATTTCAGGATATCCCCTGCTTGTTGTCCATAGTTGGCTGGGATAGGCCCCAGCACCCTCCTCAATCCTTGTGAGGATGCTTCATAAGGAATCAGGAGAATTCAGCATATATCTTGGTCCAAGTATTGCAAAACTACCTCTAAAATAACCTATGTGTCCTGTCAAAATGCGCACCACTCCCCCAGATTCCTATGTGCTGCAGTATAACGGGGATGATTCGGTGGTGTATATGTACCCCGGTAAAAGGTTCCATACGCTCAACGACCACATTGAAATCAACTTCAAAACCCTGGAGCAGGAGGGCTTGCTGTTACACAGCGATGGAGTACAGGGGGACCTCTTCACCCTCGAGCTAAAAAGAGGACGTCTCCACCTTCATATCAGCCTTGGTATGGCCTGACATAATTTAATCTGGGGAATTCAATGTCATCAGCCACAAAATGAATGTCTCTGTTTCAGGTGGTAGTGTTATACACAAAACAGATGGCCGGACCACTCTAGTAGCTGGAAGCCTTCTCGACAACTTGCACTGGCACTATGTTACCATCAAGCGATGGGGTCGTCAGGTAAACTTCACCGTTGACAGCCAAACGGTGACGGCTATCTGTAACGGTGAGTTCAGCCATCTGGATCTGGACAATAAGGTAGGCTACGATCTTTAGAAAGTTGACATCTTAAGATGTCTGGACCAAGGTGTTAAGGTTCTTTGCGCCTGATTTCTAGTTATACGTCGGTGGTGTAATCGAGCCTAAAATGCCTCACCTGCCCACCACGCCGAATTTCCGTGGTTGCCTGGAAAATGTCTTCATCAATGGCATCAATGTCATCCATAAGGCTAAGCGGGAAGAAGAGGACATTGTCATACCCAGAAAGGTATTCTGTTTAGAGCACGTGTCAAATCGGGCGGCCAGATCAAACCCGTTATATCATTTTGAGTGCGCCACCAAAGTAAATTACATGCATTTATCAATCTCATGTTTTTAAACAATATTCCTGTAGTCTTCACTGAAAGCTTGAGGAACAGAGAAAGCCGAGAGTGATGACATTTTGGTTTCTTTCATAAATAAATAAACAGGTTTTAGGCAGCCTGCCGGATGAGTGGTTAGGGCGTCGGCCTCCCAGTTCTGGGGGCGAGTGTTCGATCCCAGGTGTGTCCAGATTTTATAAAATGAAAAAGGGAATAAAAAAAAAATTGACTAGATTGTCTTGTTTTAATAAAAAAACATATTAATTAAGAAATAACAGAATAATTATAGTCGTCTTTTTGTGTTAGTTTTTCAGTTAAATTTAAAAAATAAAGATTTAAATATAAAGATATTATTTCTTTTAATAAAAAAAATATATATATTGCGGGGTTGTCTATCTTGTGCCCTGCGATTGGCTGACCTCAAATTCAGGGTGTCTATTGCCTGGTGCCTGTAGTTAAGTGGGATAGGCTCCATCAACCTCTGTAACCCTTGTGAGGATAAGGCAGTACGGAAAATGAATAAATGAAGTGTTTAGGGGCCTGCTGGGGGAGTGCTTAGCGCGTCAGTCTTGCAGTTCTGTGGTCGAGGGTACAATCTCGTGAGTAATCAGTGTAGAGTTTGCATGTTCTCCCCAGGCTTGCGCGGGTGTTCTCCGGGTCCTCTGGTTTCCTCCAACATCCTAAAAACATGCATGCTAGGATGGTTGAACACTCTAAATTGCTCGAAGGTATGAATGTGAGAGGGAATCGTTGTCTGTTTCCTTGTACGCTGCAATTAGCTGGCCACCGATTCAGGGTGTCCCCCGCCTGGTGCCCTTAGATACCTGGGATAGGCTCCCCTTGCGACCCTTGTGAGGACAAGCAGTTCAGAAAATGAATCTATTAATTAAATAACAAAACTGAATAAGTATGTTGGCTATTAACTATTTCACTGCCATCGACAGTGTAAGGCCATCCAATCCATTTGAATTAGAACGGTTGGCATTGAGATATCATGTATACCTGCCAATGACGACGATAAACGTCCAATCCGATTTACTATGGTGCCTCCTAATGAAAATGGATTGAACGTCTATAGCCGTCAATTGCAGCCAATGAGTTAAGAGACTCAAAATTACTCGCTGTGGAGTAGATGATCAAATAGATTTTGGATATATTACAGAAAAAGATGCATTTTGCCTGCCGTGACATTCTTCTTAAACCGATGACCTTCGCTGGACCCAACAACTACCTGCAAGTACCAGGCTTTTTTAGACGGCCTCGCATGTTCATCAAGTTCAAGTTCCGCTCGTGGGACTACACAGGACTACTCATGTTCACTCGCTTTGCCGATGACTTGGGTGCCCTGGAGCTAGGACTGAGTGAGGGGCAGATCAACGTCACTATCTTTCAACCCGGAAAGAAAAAACTTCAGTTTGCTGCAGGTTGATCTTTCACAATCGTAATGATCAGAGTGATGAAAATCAGTGATTTGACAGGCTTTTCTATTCTGTCCAGGTTACAGGCTTAATGATGGTTACTGGCATTCAGTGGATTTGGCAGCCAGAGATAACCTGCTAACCCTCACAATTGATGAAGAGGAGGGTTCTCCGTTGAAGATCACTAACCCCTTCACAATTCGTACTGGGGACCGTTACTTTTTTGGAGGTGAGGTTCAAATATGCAGTTGTTTTCATCTTTTCGCTGTGAATTTACATCAGTTTAACAGTTGTCGATGTCCAATCAATTTGAACTGCAAGGGATGGCAGCGGATGAAGGAATGGAATGGACTCCCACTTCAAATGGATTAGAGGTCTAGCGTCATGGCAGCCAATGAGACATTGGTTCTGCGGATATCTCTTACATTGTGTTTTCCTATATCTACTCTCGGCTATAAGTTACTATCTCTATCTATACTGCTATTTTTCGAATAGCAGGCTGTATCCGATTTGGTCACAAGACCAGATTCGATCCAGTATTCACATGTATTTTCAGCACCCTTGCACTATTTGGCTGCTGTTAATCAAACCACAATCCAAACATGTTGAGAAAATAATATTAATGACAGATGATCGTGTAATATTTATAAACAGATCAAATCAGATCATATTGGATGTCAGATCTTCCAGACATCCCTACTCAGATATATTCCTCGGGTGGTGTATTGGATTTTATCTGATAATGGGTGCTACTCAAAATGTTAAAAAAATGTTTCAGGGGTTTAAATGGTTCTTCTTTGCTTCCAAAATAAAAATAAAAAATATACCCACAAACGTAAAAAAATATATATATATATACCCGCAAACATAAAAAAAAATAAAAAATATACCCACAAACGTAAAAAAAATTAAAAATTGCAGTGCCACATTGAATACAGCCCAGAGTAAAAAAATAATAAATAAAAATAGTAATAAAGAAAAATATAATAAAATGTACATATCGCTGACTTTCAGCTAAACCCCTCAGCAGTTACCACAGCAAAACAGTCAGTCCGTATGCTACTAGATATGTCACAGGTTTTACGCCGCAACAGGCACAGTTTAAAAAAATGGCACCAAAATGTTAGTTTTTATTCTGACCGATTACCACCAGCCTCCTTGCTGCTGTACAAAGAGGAAGGTCACAGATTGATCAATACTGCGGTAATTGTAAACACTACAATCTGGAGATAAACGCAAATCAACTTATTCTGGTATATCTTCATGCATTTTTGTTCAGGCTGCCCGAAAACCAACAACACCATCAGGAAGTGTGAGACCAAGCTCAACCGCTTTCACGGTTGCATGCAGCATATCTTCATAGACAATGAACAGCTTGACATCGACATTATATTGCAGCGACAGTGGGGGCGCTACGCTGAACTCTTGCTGGGAACATGTGGCATCACGGACAGGTGGAAAGTGTTCCTTTCTGCTACTGTTGCGCTGAATATGAAGTCATTGCTGATGGGCATGAAACATACTTTGTATTTTGATTAACAGATGTAGTCCGAATCCTTGCGAGCATGAAGGTAGATGTATTCAGTCATGGGATGACTTCATTTGTCTGTGTGAAAACACAGGTTATAAAGGAGAGGTGTGTCACATGTGTAAGTGTCAAACTCTATAATACCATTGTTTCTAAAGACAAAGCCATCCCGAATGATTTCAATTGAACTCTTTTAACCCTAACAGCTGTGTATAAAGAGTCATGTGAGGCCTACAGACTCAGTGGAAAGTACTGGTCCGGAAACTACACAATTGATCCAGATCTGAGTGGTCCACTAAAGCCATTTGAAGTATACTGTAAAATGAAGTGTAAGCAAGAACGTCATTAATGATTTACTTCCAGAATTATATTATTTGCTTTTCCAACAATTATCTTCCACTCCAATGAACCCCACTAGCATACAAAGCTTGGACGGTGATTTTGAATGACCGCACCAGTGGTACAAAGGTAACAGGGAGTTCAATTGATAATCCATTCATTGGAAATGTCAACTACTGGAACGCATCGTGGGATGAAGTAACCGCACTGGCCAACACCTCCTTATACTGTGAGCAGTGGGTCGAATACTCCTGCTACAAGTCCCGTTTCCTCAACACACCAAGTGAGTCTGTTAACCAAAACTGTAAGTGAAGGGAAGCTTAGTTGTGCTCAAACACTCTCTGATTCAGATGGAAGACCTTTTGGTTACTGGATTGGGCGCAATAATGAAAGCCACTATTACTGGGGAGGAACTTTTCGAGAGGTCCAAAAGTGTGGTTGTGCGATTAACCAGACCTGTGTTGACCCCAAGTATCAATGCAACTGTGATGCAGACTACAGACAATGGTGAACAAATTACAAATTGTTTTTGTGTTATGTAACACTGACGTGACAATATCAGAATGGTCTTGTTAACCTATAGGTACTCTGATAACGGTTACTTGGACTTTAAGGACCATCTCCCTGTCAGGAGGGTGATGGTTGGAGACACCAACAGGACTGGCTCAGAAGCACAGTTTACAGTTGGACCTCTCCGCTGCCATGGAGATAGTAAGAACAACACTAATGGTTTACTTTTGTAAGATTTTTGAGTTGCTTTCTCTCCATAACATTACACTGTTCGCAGGAAACATCTGGAACACTATAGCCTTCACAAAACCTGCCAACATAACCTTCCCTACGTTCAAGCCAGGCTCCAGCGCCGACATCTCCTTCCATTTCAAAACATATAGATATGACTCAGTTTTCATGGAAAACTCTGACGACCACCTGAAGAACTTTATCCGACTAGAGCTTAACAGTGAGTTTGCCCAGAAGCAACCTATTCTCCTCATTTGGCTGCTCTTTAACCCTCACTTCTTTTCAGCCACGCATAATCTGGTATTTGTCTTCATGGTGGGGGATGGCATCCAAAATGTGACTCTTCGCTCCCCTGTGCCACTCAATGATAACGAGTGGCACTTTGTTCAGGCTGAGATTAATGTGAAATTGGCTCGACTCAAAGTTGACTACCAGCCTTGGGCCGTCAGGCGTTTCCCCAGTCAGACCTTTGTCACCATGAACTTTACAAATCCACTTGTTGTAGGTATGTGACTACAAGAATAATTAATCCAGTTAAAGTAAAAAAAAATGTATATTGAATAAATGTTGTTTTATAACAGGTTCACGCAACCGGACCCAAAAACCCTTCTTGGGTTGTCTCCGAGGGTTGCGGCTGAATGGTGTACCTCTCGATTTAGAAGGGAAAGTCGATGAAGAAAAAGGTATAAGGAGGAACTGTACTGGCTATTGTCTCAATGCTACCATACCTTGTCGTAACAGTGGACAATGTATTGAGGGCTATGCCTCTTACACCTGTGACTGTAACAACACTGCATTTGATGGCTTCTACTGCCATAAAGGTGAGTTCTTAAGATAAATTGTCAATTCAGTCTTTTGTCTATTGTATGCATGCAAAAATGCTAATTAAGCCCTCCTCATCCTCAAACCAAGATACACCTCCCAACAACAGCCAGTGGCCAAAGGGTGCCTGTGCCTGTTTGAAATGTAGGGCCGCATGCGGTCATGATCACAAGTACAGGTGCGGGCACCCATTGGCCATTGGCTGTAGTTGGTAGGCGGATCTTTTTTTGAGAATGAGGAGGTCTTTACTCCCTTTTTTGCATGCATAGTATTTACATGAGAGTACAACATTTAAGTATTTTCATGCACAAGTGAGTATCGTCAATGGTTACATTACAATGACAATCAGCGTCGATGTAAAAAGCATGCAATCGTTCATTGGGTTGGGCTTTTTGCTGGTTCATAGATCCCGCCTTTGCTTTGTTTACTGTCATCAGTCTGGAGGACTCTTTTTGACATCCGGTGTGTCCTGCTGCTTTTGCCGTCTGGATCTTGTCAGCAAACTGAAAAAGGCTTGTTCCGCGCTGGACGCGGCCGGCAGCCCGGTATAAAGCTGCCTTTGGTCGGAGGTTGCACAAGCACTCCTCGGTTGATGGGTCTGTGCGGTATGGTGTGCAGGTGCAGTAAGGCGTGTTGTTTGGAGTTTGGTTGGCTTCTATGACATTGGCCATCAAAGGCATGTTGATGGCTAGTCAGTCCGGAGCAGTTTCTACCTATAGTTCCATAGTTATCAGTACCTGTGCATTTTTATGAACCAGTTGGGTATGGGTGACATCCACTGCTGCTTCATGATGCCTGGTCTGATGATGGCTTCTTTGCTCCAGTGCCTGCCCGAGGCCTGCAGGTGGGTGTCCGTCTGAGACACCCACCTGTTCTGGTGACTGTGTGGCGTGCCATTGGTGTGGTTCATCATGTGTATCTCCTGTGGGTACACCATGGCCATGTTGCGTATGCTCGCCGTGTGTGTGGGGTCAAACTGTTGCATCAGCCATATTTCCTCTTTGGCCGTCCGACAGCCTTTTTACCCGAGCGCAGTTCTAGGATCTTGTCGCCGTTTAAGAGCAGGTCTGACCCAAAGTATATGTTGTCTTTCTGGTGCTTGGTCGTGTGGTATATGCAGTGTTTCTAGGTGAGCAGCATGAACCTGCTGCTGTTTGTGAGCCCTTTTGTGGTACCAGAATTGGTGTTAGTAGACCTCCACCGGCTCCTCCCACTCTCTCTTGTAGTTGTTGTCTGTATAGAACAGCAAGTAGATGGTGTTGTTGAACATGCTGATGGTCGTGTTACCATGAATGGCAGGCAGTCTGCTCGGTTAGCGGTATCATGTTGGAGACGGTGCATCTTGCTCCCGTCACACGAAAGGCTCAGTGGTTGTATTAGATTAGATTAGATGGAACCAGTCTTTGGACATCAGGAAATTGATCCAGGTCTGATTTGGTATACGGTCGTAGCCCGTCAAGTACTCTAAAGGGTTTTGGTCCTGGCCTTGCTGCGAATAATCGCATCTGCTGTTTTCTATGTAGGCGTAGTAACTGTTGGAGAATTTCATGATGATGTTCTTTTCCACGGACTGTTTGATGTACAGCATGTAGTCCACCCAGTCCTGCTTGTCTATGGGGGCATCTAGGTCGGTGGCAGCAGCTTGCACGACCACCCCTTTGGGTGCTTCAGCTTGAGCCGTATCCTCCCTGTCAAGCTTGCTTACCAGTCTCTCGATCAGTCTGTCTTCCTCGCCGTCCAGGTCCAACAGCGCTCTCATCAACAGGTCTGAGCAGAGGAGCGTCTGCGAGGACTTACAGGCCTGGGGCGTCGCCATTTCCGTGTCCTGAAAGCAGTCCTCTGTCATCTGCAGTGCCACGGACGACTGGAGCTCCTGCACCGTTGGCCCGCCCGTCATCCTGCTGAGCGTCGCCACTGCCTTGTCCATCATCGTCATCCCCCCAGCAAGCTTGAGACAGGCGAGATCAATTCATTGAGGACTTGGGTGGTGAACAAGTCAAACACAAAGAGCCAAAAGTTGAAACTGTGAGAGTCAAAGAGCCACAACTTGCATCGGAAGCAGCATGGAAAAATCCAATCTGCCAAATTATTTTTAAAATACTATAATTTATTTTTTGTTTTTCATGGGCCCTGATGAATTTGAGTGTTTTAAGTGAGAATAAAAATAACAAGGCAAAGAGCCATAGTATATACAAAATATGATAAGAAGCAAAGAGCTACTACATTTATTTTGGCCAGGAGCCGTATGTGGCTCAAGAGCCATGTGTTCGCCACCCTTGATTGAAGAGATTCCTGGCCTCTTGCAGCAGCATGTTGCCCTGGGAGTTGGCCGGACAGTTCTAGCGCAGAATCAACCAGTGCCCGGTTGTAGGATGGTTGCCCTGCCACCCTCAATGCGACATCGATAGGTCTGACCAGCTGTCTGTGAAGTTCCAGGATTTGTCAGCAGAGGCCTGATGAACAATGTTTTTCCTGTATTTCTTGGCCTATGCAGCACCATTGTGTTTTTTTGGGTGCAGTTGCAGGGCCCACTGTTTGAAGCTTTCGTCGAACTCGTCCGGGTCGTTGCGTTGGAACCTCGGATATCTGTGGATGCGCACCGGCGTTGCCGTGCCATTTGGCATGTCCAGTTTCTTGTGCAACGTCAGGTAGCACAGTCTGCAGTTGTGTATGACCACCTGCAGGTTGGACTTGTGCAGGTGGTTCTCTAAGATCTTCCGAGTGCCCGCCAGCATCTCCTTCAAGGTCAGTGTATTGCAGTTGTGCATGATGTCCTTGGTCATTGGGTTTTTGATGCTCTCCTCTGACTGCCAGCACACCAGGGGGCTTTAGGTGGCAATCATCGACGCCTCTAGCAGCAGCTCGCTGTTGGTCCATGCAGACATGCCCTCGTTTTGAGACGTACCGGAAGAGGAGCAAGCAACGATCTCACCTTCAGGCTTCTGAAGCAACTAGCATTGTGGAAGTTGGTTGAATGTACATTTTATATTGTCCGCTTGGAGGTCGACATGAGCACATGGTAGTAGAGGACGTTGCCTTCTGACAGCTTGCTTGACATGATCCATAGCTGCAAGTGGTGTTCGAGTCACTCAAAGAGGTTACTCACCGCTTCGATGGTGATCACGATCTCTTTGAAAGTGTGTATTGTCACCTGTGTGATCATTCTCATGTAGTCGTCGTAATTGGCTTGCGTGCATGCCTCCTTGAAGTCCTCCTACCTGTCGTCCGAGCAGTAGAATGTCTGAAGTATCACTGTGTGCGCTCGCCAGTCCTGCTCTGGTCCTTGTAGAGCCTGAAGGGCTTGCTCTCCTCCTCCGTCACCAGGACCGGCTACACTTGGCCTGTCTGGTCCTCATAGTTATTGCTGGTGCCATCCCCTGTGTTGTTCAGGTCTTGGTAGTATCTCTAAGAGTCCGGCACTCTGTAGTGATCTTCTAGTGTCCTCAGCTCCAGCAGGTCCATGAACACATCCAGAAACCTAGTCAGTGTCACCATCCGGCTCTGGATCCCTAGGCGGCCCTTCACCGTGGTGTTTTTCAGTCTGAATGTCGTGCAGTCGAAGATCAGCCCCTCCCGAGTCAGCTCAAATTGCAAGCTGTGGGGGGTGGGGGTTGGGGCTCAACCACTTTTTCCCCGTCAAAAAATAAAAAAATGACTCCTCACCAACGCGCCCACCAGGAGTTATGTGTAGGAATCGGGAAGTCAAATCTGAGTCCAACTCTAAAATTTGGGTTGACGGAGGGAGATGAAGGTTGGACCGAACGTTTCTTGGGAAAACAAAGGGAGGAAAACAAATGCGGGTGGGCAAGCGGTGAACTGGCGGCAGGTGGGTGACGGGCAATCCGTCGTCAGTGCTCACGGCTAATGAGGCAGACACAGGAGGAGTAAATTTTAATAACAAAGAGCAGTTCACGAAATAAAACCTTAATACCAAAAAACGTGGAAAAAGTATCAAAGCAACAACAAAACCAAAGAAACCAGGGGAAAACATGAATGGACACGTGGAGAACTGGACAGCACACTGACGTGACCAATCCGACGGTGGGTTAACAGGGTTTTAATACACCAACAGGGCTTGATGAAGACACAGGGTTTAAATACACCCACAGGAGATGACAAATACACAGGGTTTAAATACACCAACAGGAGTTGACAAGACAATTGGCAACACATGGGTCACATTAGAGTAGCAACAGAAAAGACACAACAGGTGAAACTAATGTGGAACCACAAGGACAGGTCACACAAAGGAAAAATACCCAAAATACCAAATCCCCAGCATAACATGACACTCTCTTTTTGTTGATCTCTTTTAAGATATCGGTGCCTACTTTGAACCAAATCCCCAGCATAACATGACACTCTCTTTTGTTGATCTCTTTTAAGATATCGGTGCCTACTTTGAACTTGGATCCTGGTTGAAGTACAATGTGCGGAAGAAGCCAATATCCGACGAAGCAGCATGGGCCAACTGGATAGACCCGCATTACGACAATTTTAGCCTGGGCTACAACGACACAGCTGATGACATTGAGTTCAGCTTCAGCACTGTTTACACACCGGCCGTCCTACTCTACATCAGTTCCTTTGTACATGACTACATTGCTGTGGTACTAAAGAACGATGGTAGGGACCAAACGCACAAAGGCTTTTCTTACTGTACCGTAGCGTATACAATGTCAATACCTACTGTTGATTTTATTGCCATAGGCAGCGTCGATCTGAGGTATAAGCTGGGACTCATCACCCACAAGTACGAGCTTACACGCCGTAATCTTGCAGACGGATACCCACATTACATCAACATCACCAGACACAACCGGACCATCAAAACACAGGTCTGCGGATTCGCACACTACAAACAGTATTTGCCTTAGTTCTATTAAAATTAACAGCACTTCCAACAGCCCAAAACATTATGAAAGATACTGCTATTTTTTTAGCAATTCGGTCTAATGTCAAGAGCTTCTTGCTGAACGTCTATCTCTTTTTTTAATACGGAATATGAGCCAATAACATCGTCAATATTGCCATGGATCATCTTCAGATGTTGTTTTTCAGGAAACATTTATTATTTAGCATTGAGCTACTGTGCCGTCTAATGTGGAAGATTGTCTAGTGTAAGTTTTATTACACATCAACAACCACTGCAGAATCAGGTGTGTGGAAATTTTTGAGTTTGTCGTTTTTAGGAATCGGCTCAGGGTTTCGGAAAAATTGGACAAGTCTTTAAAAATAGGTTTACCACATGACGATGGCACAATTATTAGGGGGAATGAAATCCAGATTTACACTTGTAGGAACCAGTAATTGATTGTCTCTGCAGGTGGACTTTATGGAGCCTATTGTCGAAAAGATAACATTAGTAGAAGATGCAAGATTCGACTCTCCAAGATCCATGTTCATGGGCAGAGTAATGGGTAAATTTCTCTTTTCCATGTCAAGAACACACAAGTTCTTTTTTTTTTTAAATGAATGCATTTTGACTGCATCTTGTTGTCCCCCAGAGGTCGGTGATATTGATTATGAAATACAAAGGCACAACGCCCCAGGATTCATTGGCTGCATCTCTGGCGTCAGATATAATGTCTATGCCCCTTTAAAAGCACTTTTCCGGCCCAATGAAACAGATCCTCCGGTGACTACACAAGGTTACGTCTCTGAGTCCAACTGCGGTGCCTTCCCTCCCGTCCTGGGTTACGTCCCATGGGAAGTGGATCCCTGGTTTACCACCATAGGTATGCCAGTTAAACCATAAATACAGAAGTTAACTATAAGCACATGATTTGAGTTCTTATTTTGTACATGCACTTTTCAGATTATATATATATCCATGATGACCTCGGCCTTTTCTGGATAATAGGTGAGACTTTAAAACATCTAGCTACCGTATTTTCTGCACTATAATGTGCATCAAACTTTACAGTCATTTAACAGCTGTTTCTGTCCCCTAGTCATTGTCATCCTGGCACTACTCCTTCTGCTTGCGGGCTTGTATAGCATCTACGTGTATGCATACCAGCAAAAGGGCACCTATCGCACCAATGAGCCCAAACACCTAGAGTCGCCCAGCAGCTCGCGGCCCCTCACCGAAACCCTGAGACGAAAGATCCTGCCGGAAATGGATGAAGAGTTCAGGAGCGGCTAAACTTAAAAACCCCATGTGGAAGTAGTGGGAACAATAGACAGTGACTTTAGGGAGGACTCACACTTTTTTTTTCATTGATTATTATGATCATACACTATTGGCAGTCCCTCTGAAGTAGTCACTTGTGGGTTTAGCTACCAAGATTTACTGACTGTAAAAAAAATCAAAAGTTAAAGGAACAGCAATTTAATCCAAAAAAACGGAATAAACTGCGACTGAAGCTATTTATAAGTATTGTCATCCAATCAATCATCTACAGTAAATTGACCTACTGTTGTTGGCCATCAATGGGTTGTCCGAGTCTATGCTGTTCTCAGGTGTCCTGGTTACCCATTAGCTGCCATTGACAGCACTAGATGTCCAATCCATTTGGTAGCAGAAAAATGAACAAATGTTCTTTCGCTGCCACCCGCCCAGTTCAATTGGATTGGATGTTTACAAGTGATAAACTCATTTAAATTCACACTAAAAGGATGGATAAATAGATGTTTATCTTCATCGATGGCAATGTAAGAGTTAAAAGATGAGTAATTTCTGTAATTTTTATTTTTTAAAGCATTTCAACTCATGAATGAATGTCCATTCCCTGCCACTCTTTCAGTTACAATGAATTCGATGTCTACAAGTTACAAATTTACTGGTGAGATGTAAATGTATAATCCATTGCGGTCCTAACTACTAAAACTTAATGATTGTCAATACTCCAACATGTTACCTACAGTGGTGACAATGTAGTATGTACTGTATATAGTGTATATACATTCTGTTGAATTTGAAGCTTTAACATTTTATCTCCAAATTTAATTTGAATCTAAACTCCTTTTTTTCTCCTGGCAAGTCTTATATTGGGTGTCATAAAAATCTCATCTCATCTCATTTTCTGAACTGATTTATACTCACTAGCGTCACGGGGGGTGCTGGAGCCTATCCCAGCTGACTTCGGGCCAAAGGCGGAGGACACCCTGAATTGGTGGCCAGTCGATCACAGAGCATGAGGAGACGGACAACCATTCATGCTCACACTCATGCTAAGGGGAAATTTAGAGTGTCCAATTACCCTACCAAGCATGTCTTTGGAATGTGGGAGGAAACCAGAGTACCCGGAGACAACCCACACAGGCCTGGGGAGAACATGCAAACTCCACAGAGGTAGACCGACCTGGATTTGAACCCATGTCCCCCACTGTGAGGCTGACGCGCTAACAACACAGCTACCGAGCCGCCCGTCATAAAAATAGATTCATCAAATATGTTAAATTAAAGGCGGCGGTTGAGTGGCTAGCACGCCGGCCTCACAGCTCTGGGGTACTGGGTTCGAAATCCAGGTTGGTCCACCTGTGTGGAGTTTGTATGTTCTCCCCGGCCTGCAGGGGGATTGCTTCGGGTACTCCAGTTTCCTCCCACATTCCAAAAAACATGCATCGTAGGCTGATTCCACACTCTAAATTCCCCCTAGGTATGAGTGTAATTGTGAATGGTTGTCCGTCTCCTCATGCCCTGCGATTGGCTGGCCACCGATTCAGTGTCCCCTGCCACTGGCCTGAAGTCAGCTGGGATAGGCTCCAGCACCCCCCACGGCCCAAGTGAGGATTAAGCAGTTCAGAAAATGAATGAATGTTAAATTACCTCACCAATTAAACCCACAAGCAACCACAGAGGATAAAGTCAAACTATAATATCTCCTCTATCTTTTTTATTTCACTTGTGTTGTTTTTTTCCCCCAGCCTTAGTTCGGTAAGAAGCCATGCCCGGTGCTGTACAAAGTTTGTATTTTGCAACGTTTAAGCGCCCCGCTCTCGACCTGCGTGTCTCACACTGTCCTGCAGGATGAAATACTGAAGTGCCTCATTTGAGCAAGCTTAACACCGCCCCTTCCCTCAAATATCCACAAAAGCCTCATCAGATGGCGTTTTGGATCCAAGATAAGGGAACCTATTTCAGGCTGTCAACTTCCTACCATTTGAACTGTGTGAAAGTACCACCATAGCTTGCAATATTTCCATGTAAAAAAAAATCTCCAAATTTAGTTGTGAAACTCAACCAATCTCAGAGACATGAACATAACCATTGCAAGATCTGTATAGTATTGTAAACTTAAAAAAAGGCTTAATTACCCATACGGAATGATACATGTGCAGTTCAGAAAGGCCATACTGTATTAATATAGATCCCAGCTTTGCTGATTGCAGTATTATACCTCTCTTATAGCGTGGAGCTTCAGACTGTCGCTTTAATAAGGTATCAATCACATATCTTACCTGTTATTGTTAACTCACTAGCTGCCATTCACAGTGCTTGATGTCCAATTGAAGTGGTAGGGTTGTGAGCAAATGTTTTGATGTCACGTGATTGGACGTCATTCACCGCTAATGGCACTGAAAGAGTGAATCTGATTTTTGGGATTTAAAAAATGAGTGAATGGAATTAAAATGCGGTTGATACTGTTACATTTTTCAGGTTTTGGTAAAAAGACTCACCTCCCTTATAAAGTTTAACAGAATAGAACAGCTTATCCTTTTGAGGATAAGCGGTTCAGAAAATGAATGAAGGAAAGAACAGAAATGAGTAAAATGATGGAAAAAAAATGTAGATGTTTTACTTCCAGTTGAAACACATTTTCTGGTCAATTCACGATAAAACTGATGCTTGTCATCACTCTTTGCCTGCATCTACTTCGTGTGTGAAATAATGCTTCTCACATAGCACTTGACAACAATGATCTTTTTTACGACACTGGTGTTAGTTTATCCTGCCAGTATGTAGTACAATGAATGTAGTGATTGCTCAGGACAAATGAAAGTACCCATGATTAGAGTGTATGGTAAACAGGTGAATATAAAACCGTCAGTGTTGCTAGTAATCAGGAGTTTGAGCGTCTTCACTGTTTGGTCACCAAGATACAACAAATCAAACAAGCAAAACATTCACAAATGACAAATAACTCTTTACAACACCAATCACGCTAAAGGAGAAGTGGTGCCCTTGAGATCAGAGATTTACTATTTTCGCAACAACGCATTTAACTCAAGACGCTCATATTTTTCAAGACGGAGGACAATCAGTGAAGAAATACAAATTTTCCACTGTGAACTCAAGCTCCACAAGAGTACAATTTTCCACATTAAAATCATTCCAGTTCATGGTGTAGTCCAGGGGTAGGGAACCTATGGCTCGGGAGCCACATGTGGCTCTTTTGATGGGTGCATATGGCTCTGAGCTAAAATATGGAAACCGGTGGTGAGAGAAAAGAGTCCCGAACGCACCAATAGGAACATCACGTCGGCACTGTGGCATTGATTTTTTTTTCATTGGTCTTCTGCATTCATTCTCTCATTGATACTCATTGAACTCACTGACATTCATTGATTAGCAACAGCTTAACAATGTTGTCAAAATAATTAAGAGACTTTTTGTACTCTAAAAGTTGTAAAATGACAAAAAAAATCGCACATTTTCATGTGTTTTGACTTTTAAATTGTGATTATGGCTTTCAAGGAATAATATTTGAAAATAGGAATTGTTTATGGCTCTCTCTTTCAAAAAGGTTCCCGACCCCTGGTGTAGTCCAACATGGCCAAAGTCAGCATGGATAGGGTCGAGCACTCCGTGACACTGATAAGGATAAGTGTTAAAAATGGATGGGTGATTTACACCTATGTATAAGAGAATCGCCAACATTTTTTTTAAAATTCCTTAACAGTATTTTTATTTTGCCAATTGATCTTTCTTGCAAAGTGCAGTGCCATTATTGTAAAACCTTTTTTAATTTTTTTTATTTTAAATTGGGAAAAAACATTTAAATTGAATTGAAAGCTTTTATTGTCATTATACATAAATACATACACAAATAAATGGTGAAATACATCCTATTTTCAATACAACTTTTATGTAAACAGTCCGGCAGTTACGAAAACACCATGTAAGTGCATATGGTAAAACTAGAAGAAGTTTAAAATAACAGGGCAGTGATGTGAAGTAAAGTTGTTTTTGATATAACGATCAGAAAAGGACTTTACGGTAGTGACAATGCTTTTAACCACCAACCTAGTCCAACGTGGTGTAAGTGGTTAACCCAGGGGTGGGTAAACTATTCCACAAATGGCCTCAGTGTGTGCGTGTTTTCGATTCAACCCATCAAGAGGAAACCTTTTCATCGATCTGATGTCCTACAAGTGCAATCAGTGTTTTGCAGTCAGGTGCTTCCTGCTTCCGCGGAAACCTAATTGGTTAAACTGTCTGTGCTGGATCATGTGGAACAAAAACCTGCACCCACAGTGGCCCTTGAAGACCGTTTTGCCCACCTCGGGCTTATCGCTAGTGTGCCAACACAAACAACAACTATATTAAATTCACCATTACTCTTTTCCTATTGAAATTCTCAAAAGAATGATTCGATGTCAATGTTTAACAGTCGATCACTGTCTATGGCAGCCAATGAGTTAAAGGTGCTGACTATAGACTCAGTGATGGTGGTACCTACAAATTGATAGCATATGAGATGTTAAGGACAACTAACATCTTCCTATATGTTTAACACATCTCTTTATGCAGACGCAAACACACTGGGGTGTGTTGGGTTCAAGTCCAATTGCAAAAAAAGAGGGAAAATAATAAGGGCCCTCCTTATGGCAATTAAATTCGGGACCATCTTGTATAATGCAGAAGGCACAGAAAACCTCCACTTAAATGCTATTTGTCCGGAATTAGCGTCAAACTAGCGGAAGCAAACCCTGTGTCATTGTTTAGAATCTAAAACACATTGCTTTGGATTTGGTTTGACCATTAACATCAACACACACACACACACACACACACACACACACACACACACACACACACACCACTTCTGTCATGATCGTTTCCTTATTTTGTCATATTCTAACTGTAAATGCCCATTGTTGTTATACTTGTGCAAATCATGCCAAACTCACCTCAATAAAAAGCTACAAGGAGCCCACATGGTGTCGTAGTTGTCATACGGTGGATTTTAAACCAGTTTTTCCCTCCACCTTAGCCTTTTAACTCCTGGGTTGTGAGCAGGACCTGAAAAAAAAAATCATTTTTGTGGCCAAAATTAATTTGTCCCACCAAGTAAATCAATTTTAATTTTGGCTGCAAAAAAATCTTTTGCATGTTTACAAAATAAAATCAGTGTTTAAATCACTGAATTAAAAAACAGACTTGCGAAAAACTGAATTTAGCGCTTTTGCGTCGTTAACAATCCGCAAAAATTTCGAAAATTTCTGATAGCCATACTCTGCCCACTAAACATGAATTGATTCTCATACCGCATCCAAGCAGTCAGGGTTGTAGTCCCAAAGTTCCCATCCCGGAAAATTGCGTTTTTCGATTTGTGATTGTGGATTTACAAGATAAAATCAATTTGCTAATAAAAGAAAAATAACTATGAAATAAAATTTCCCCCAGAAAAAAAACCGCGATGTAGTGAAACAACGAAAGTTGATGCCGCGATATTCGAGGGATTAATGTATTGACCATACAGCAGTGGCGGGCCGTGAGGGCCTTCAAAGCCTTCTCTGCTGGCATAAGAAATATCTGAATCATATATTATATTTTGTCCATCAATACTTATTAAATAATGCAAAATTGTCTGTTAGCTTCCTTTCATTGCTTTTCCCCCTGGTTGCACTGCTTCCAGAAGTGTGTTTCATATTGAAGCATTTAACCAATCACATTTCAGCCATTATTTTTTGCCAGGGTCAGAAATCTGCCTCAAGGCCTTCACAATCAGTTCTGCAGGCTCTGCTGCATTAAACAAGCGTCAATAAGACTGTTGCTTTAACCAATCAGATTTCGAGTTGGCAACACCACAATGCCTTGTCGCAGGAGTAGGGATACGTCATCGCTTTCACCAACTATGATTGGCTAGTGATTAGCCAGCGCTACCAACTAAATGCTGCTAGGAAGTGGATTTTACCCCATTTTAGTGCAATTTTTGCCGTTTCGCCATTGATGTCCATCGCTGTCTTTTCCCGGGGAAATCACCCCCCTGGCCCGGTTGTAATGTCTGAAAAGCTCCAGTATTTGTATTTAATCAATAAATGCTGCTAGGAAATGGATTTTACCCCATTTTTGTGAATTGATTTATTGATTATTTTTTATGTGTCACAGCTGTAGCTGCAGTAGAGGTTTTATAGCCATAAAATAGTTTTTGAGGGTTGGATTGATTTGTTGAAGGCGCTACGAGAAATTGCACGGACCGCCACTGCCATACAGTAACTACGGCATACTAGAACTTACAGCATTTGGAACACTAAAACATGAAAAATATTTAATACTAAATAATTTGTGGCCCGGTAGTGGAATGGTTTGCGTGTCGGCCACACAGTTCTGGGGTCGTGGGTTCGATCCCACGTGCTGTACTGTGTGGAGTTAGCATGTCCTCCCCAAGCCTGCGTGGTTCTCTCTGGGTACTTTGGTTTAGGGTTAGGGTTACATGCATGGTAGGCTGGTTGAACACTTAAAATTGTCCTTATGTAAGAGTTTAAGTCGGAATGGTTGTCTATTTCCTTGTGATGATGTTTAAAATATCTCACTCACAGTGTTTGTTTTTCTCAACTTTGCCTCATTTCTTGAAACAAAGAGCACATTCTCAAAAATATTTCACCCAAACCAGCCTGTGATTGTTGACACCGGAATTTTATTTCTCATACATTTCATCAAGTTGTTCATGATTTAGTCTCAGCTTTATCTTTGTCACTGATTGGTTTAAACTACCAATCAGTAGCCTGCTTTAGCACATTTAATCATGATTAAGTGTATGTCTTAAAACATCTTCGTAAATGATTTTGTGGAAGTTAGACTACTTTTAGCACATTTAACCAAAATTCAGTACAATTCTCAAGTGAAATTATCTTGTTGCACTAAACTGATTCTCAGCATTCTTGTGCTGATTTGTTTGTTGTGTGTCATCTGTTCCAAAAAACAAAACTACTAAACTTAAAAAAGACCAAGGCAATGGTTCAAAATGATGTAAATAACTTTGCTTTCATTTCAGGGGAATTAAATCGGGAGCAGGCAAAAACAGATCCGAAGAACAACACAAAATCACACCTTGAAACAGCACACAAAACGCTGGGACCTTTAAAATGCCTTTATATTGGTTAACAATAAAAATGATGAAATAAACTATCAACTGTCAACTGGCTTGTCACATTGCCATTTTTTTGTTGTATTTCTGCTGTTGAACTGCACATATTACATGACATTGTCCAAGATAATAACATTATTACTTTCGTAAAAAAGGAGCAAGGCTAAGATACAAATTATTCACTCTTTCATTCATTCATTTTCTGAACCATTTCATACTCGCTAGGGTCACGGGGGATGCTGGAGTCTATCCCAGCTGACTTCGGGCCAGAAGCAGGGGACACCCCGAATCGGTGGCCAGCCGATCGCAGGACACGAGGTGACGGACAACCATTCACGCCCACACTCATACCTAGGGGCAATTTAGAGTGTCCAATTAGCCTACCATGTATGTTTTTGGAATGTGGGAGGAAACTGGAGAAAACCCACACAGGTGGACCGGCCTGGATTTGTACCCAGGACCCCAGAGCTGTGAGGCCAACGTGCTAGCCACTCGAGCCGCCAGGCCTCATCTCATCTAATTTTCTGAACCGCTTTATCCTCACTAGGGTCGTGGGGGTTGCTGGAGCCTATCCTAGCTGACCTCGGGCCAGGAGCAGGGGACACCCTGAATTGAATTGAATTGGTGGCCAGCGAATCGCAGGGCACAAAGAGAAAAACAACCATTCACGCTCACACTCATACCTAGGGGCAATTTAAAGTGTCCAATCAGCCTACCATGCATGTCTCTGGAATGTGGGATGTATATATATATATATATATATATATATATATATATATATATATATATATATATATATATATATATATATATATATATATATATATATATATATATATATATATATAATATAATATAATATATATACACAATTTTCCTTGGAATGGCCTCAAATTTACACAGCTTGTCTAGTAACATCTTACACTTTTGTGTGTCGTGTTTGGCATTTCTATCTTCTCAGGTTAAGAAATGCCGTTCACTTCAAAAGAAAAGGCATTTCACGTATTAGATTATGCTCAGACTTGGACAGCAAAGACAGTGCAGCGTGCCTTCTTCACAAGTTTTGCAAAGAAGGCACCAACTCAAAACAAATTAGGACTTGGCACCAAAAATTTCATGAAAAGGTCTGATTATCCATACCTAAATCACCACGGCCATCAACATCAGCGGCGACAGTGGAGCAGTTCGTGAAATTTTTGGTGCCATTCCTAATTTGTAGTTGGTGCCTTCTTTGCAAAATTTGTGAAGAAGGCACGCTGCACTGTATGCGGTGACGGCATTTCTTAACCTGAAAAGATAGAAATGCCAAATGTTAAACACAAAAAATGTGAAAATTTGAGGTCATTCTAACGAAAATTGTCAAAACTATTGGCCTACAAGGGGGGTCAAACATTTTGGAACACCTTGTATATAACAAATCAAACACACAGCAAGGCTTTAATAATGAAGCACACCTCATTTCACGTCTCTCTCCAGTAATCTAAAAAGTGGACGTTCACTTGAAAGTAGGGGCAAGTTTCGATTTAGAAGGGACTTTCAAAATAAGGAGTCATTTTTCATTGATAGCAGGTCTTGGCAATTCAACTTATGATTCAAATGCTTGAGAATAATAGTGGAATTCTCCTCATGGGTACCAATGCAGAGGCATTAAACAAATAAAAGTACAATATGAGTGTGAATACATACAAGATTTGATATATGTGAGTAATTGACATCTACCACACAAAGTGAATTTCCTATTTGTATATTTGCACTCAAGCAGCCTTGTGGTTTAAAGGTTCATTCGCCTGACTTTGGTGCGGGCAGGCATGGGATCCATTCCTGCTGGTGGTGGTATGATTGTGAGTGTGGATGGTTGTTTGTCTATCTGTGTCCCCTATGGCTGACTGGCGACCAGTCTAGGGTAGTCTGCCTTTTACCCCAACTTTACAACGTCTTTTTGAGTCTGTATCCGTTTTAGCTACCGCAACCAAGATGGCGCCGTTCAAGTGGCAGCCGGCGGCGGTAGCTCCGTCCACTCTTGCTCCACTTTTGTGTTTTTGCTGTTTTTCTGTCTTAATGATTTGATTTGGTGATTCTCAATTATCCCATTTACTTTGATTTGCTTTGTACTTTGTGCTTTTGCTTTGTTGTTCTGTCTAATCACCCTCTTGCTACTGCCACAATGAAATTTCCCAAATACGGGATGAATAAAGTTATCCAATCCAATCCAAGTCAGCTGGGTTAGGCTCCAGCAATCCCCGCAACCCTTTCGAGGATGTGCGGTATGGAAGATGAATGAATGAATGAATTTTTGACATCTGTTTATTATGGCCAATTCAAGAAGAAAAAAATCCACAGTTTCCACTCAGAATTTCCTGCCAATTTTTTAAAGGTTTTATATCGACGTGATACTCAGTTAGTAATACCTTCAACCTGATGAGATGGCCCAGATGTTGATATGGTCAAGGTAATACGGTATGATGTTTGCAAGTGTTTCTTCTTTATAACAGTTACATAGTATTTGTTTAAGTTTCACTTTTGTCAGATTTGAGATTTTTTGAGTCTCCGGGAGCTGCAACATCCTCTCAGGGTGTGATCCCCTATTGTTTACATTTTCGTTAAGCATTATGGCATAGTGCAGGTATTCAATGGCAGTTAATGAGCTAACAGGAATTGCAAAGGAGAAAAATAATCAAGACACACACACTCCCACTTCTGCTAAATGAAGTACACTTTATTTTTGTCTTTTTTAGTACATAATCATTTCAGAAACATAAGACTTTTCAAGCAAAAGATCTACCCGGGAACAAACATATGTACATACAAAAAATGTTGAAAATTTGAAATGTACAAACACTCAGTGCGACCCGGTAGGAATAACTGGCAGGCAAGTTACACAATATATATATTTATAAAACTCCGAAAATGAATCGAACAAAAACGACAAGTTACGTATATGTCAAGTTGGAGTGGAACTTTGAACAAAAGTGGACAACAATTAAGAAAGACTAATAGGATTACAAGTAGTCATATTTTCTATGGGAATGGTGAGCCGCTTGTGTACTAAAGGTGTTCAAATGACTATAAAATGCTCATTTGATTTTGTTTAAAGGCTGATGGGAATTAAGCGCTTGATTTTCTGAGCGCATCATCCTTGGAATATGTCAAAAGCTAAAAGGCACCGCACTACATGGTAGCGTTCTTTCCTTTATTCTCTCCCGACATTAATTTTAGGATAATAAGCCTTCAACTGATCCCAAGAGATGTAATGGCACATGAAATATTTTGAAATTTGCAGGGAAACCTGATGGAAACAAATTGTAAAATAGCAGCTGGTGAACGTAGCTTAGTAAATATGAAGTGACAACTATAAAAAGGAATGCATTTACTAACAAGGATACAAACAAACTAGTCAATACAAAAGGCAGTGACAAAGCTGATTTTAAAGGCAAGGCAAGTTGAAATTGGTCTTTAAAATGATGACAATGAAAAACTAACATATTAATCAGGATTATTTTTTTAAGGCCGTCATAAAAAACAAAAAACAACAACAACAAAAAAAAAAACTATAGACATGCTTTCAATTCTATTCCCATCATAAATAGAAATTTGTTTCACCAGTCACCACTTCAAGTGCTTTGGATACACTCGTCTACATTCTTATTTTTAATATTCTAAAGAAAATTGACGGGCAACATTTGAATGAGCCTAATAAATACCAGGAGGTTTGATGAGCAGGCCTGAAGGATAAATTAAATTAGAAATCAAATGACAGGAGGTGACCCTTTTTTTAACGTGAAACTAAAAAGGAGTGTGATAATAGCTACATAAATTCAAACAATAAATAAAAATAGAAGAGTTCCCTTCAACTTTGAGCTACTTTTAAATGTTAGTTTTCAGGAGACTAACCAGTCTTTTGAAACAAAAGACTTGGTTTTCTTCATTATATTTCTTTTTTTTAATTTTTTTTTAAATTAAGTCCATCTGTGACAGAATTACTTCAATAAATTGTCTGCTGGTTTGTCAGACAACACCTTTACTGTGTCTTACGACATGACCGCAAACGATGACGGTGATAGCTGTCCAATCATCTTATGTTGAACCATTTTAAACCATCCGCTTCAAACGGATAAGACGTCTATGATCGTCAACGGCAGCCAACGACTTAACAAGTCAATCCAAATCCAATAACAAATCTTGGAAACTGGAAGTTTGACATGTGAACTGCATCTTTAAGCAAAGACCTGCATGTTTTTGTTGGCTTCCGCAACTTGAGGGATTTGGGTCTGAGCAGAGCCTGCGACGGCAGGGCTGGGCGTGGAGTCTGACCAGTCGGACACGCACTGGGGGGAGGGGCTGGACCAGGCCTCGGGCGACTCGGGCGAAGGGGTAAGGTAGGGGTGCTCGGTGGGAAGGTGCAGGTAATGCTTGGGCGTGGCATCGAGCGTCGACGTATAGCTGTGCTGCGACGGCGGGGTGGGATAATCCTCCTGGTGGGGCGGGGCTTGAACGGGTTGGGCCACGCCTGGCGGGGCTTGAGGGGCAGGCTGTTGGAAGAATGGAGGGGGTGCGGCTTGCGACGTCTGCGGCGTAGGCGGTGTGGACGAGGTTACGTGAGGCAGATTCTGCTGGCCACTCATGTTGTGGCTCATGACCTGCTGCTCAGTGATGGAGGGCAACTTGACCGGGCTGACGCTGGGCGTGGAGCCCACGGGAGTGGGTTGCAACATGGCGCCGCGGTACATCTGGTGCATCTGCTGCTGGTGCATCAGCATACTCTGCTGCTGCACAGACGGGCCGGGTGGGCGCATGACCGAGGCCTGGCCGTTCTGTACCAGGCTCAGCACGTGCTGACTGCATTGGGAGGCGGGTGCCCGGGGGTGCCAGTCGAAGGGTACGCTGACCGGGCTCACCAGATTGATCGCCATCTGGCCCGACGGGCTTAGAACGTAGCCACGGCTCATATCCGGAGCTACGCATCCCTGCATGGATACGTTGCCCAGATCGTTGAGTTGCGCCAGCGACACGGCAAAGGGTCCGCCACCGGCCTCCAGCATGCCGGCGTGGACCATAGGTGTGCCAGGTACCGACATGGATGAGTGGAAGAGCCCTGGTGACGGCATAGCCACCGGGGACGTGGGGTTGGTGATGTAGCCAGCATTGCTGGCGCCGCCGTGGGGGGAATCCAGCGAGTCCACCGGAGAGAGGGTGACTGAGCTCTCCAGCAAGGCGCTTTGCATGTCTAAGGTCAGCTTCTTGTTGCGGGCTTTGGCAGAGTCCTTAAGACCGCCACTGTGCTGACCACTCAGGCCAGACCCCTTGGGCCCTGGCCGTCGGTTCTTCTTGCCCTGAGGGGTGCTCTTGAGACTGGGCAGGAAGGCGCTGGGCGGGCACATGAGGGGCGACAGAGTGTGTCCCCCAGAAAGGTGAAGTCCGGGTCCGCCATGGCCCTGGGGGCTCCTCACCGTGTTGAACTCGTCCAGAAGCTGCACGATGTCGTGGTGCATGCGCTCCTGCGCAATATCTCTGGGCAACCTGTCCATGTGGTCTGTAATCTCCCGGTTTGCCAAGTGGGCCAGCAAAACTCTGACCGCCTCGCAACTTCCTTCACGAGCCGCTAGGAACAGAGGCGTCTCTTCCTGCAGGGGGCACGTGCGGAAGGTTACCACACAATGTTGTCATACTAGCGAAAAAGCCAATTATAGTACCTTGAGATCTTGCATGTCTTTGTTTGCGCCATTCTTCAGCAAGGCCACAGTTGCGTCTACGTTGTTAACAGCAGCGGCCCAGTGCAATGCAGATTTACCTGAAGGAGAACACAATTTGAATTTTGAGTGCTTTATGTCATCCTTCCGATATCATAATTTTTGTATTTCTTTTCATTCTTTTGGCAAATTAGTTTATCATATCATCTCATTTTCAGAACCGCTTCATCCTCAATAGGATCGCTTCCGGGATTCCGGGCCGGAGGTGGGGAACACCTTGAATCGGTCACCAGACGATCGCAGAGCACAAGGAGACAAAGGACAACCATGCATACTCACACCCATACCAAGGGGCAATTTAGAGTGTCCAATTAGCCTACCATGCATCTTTTTTTTTGGAATGTGGGAGGAAACCGGAGTACCCAGAGGAAACCCACACAAGCCCGGAGAGAACATGCAAACTCCACACGAGTGGACGTGACCTGGATTTTAACTCAGGACCCCAGAGCTATGAGACCTAACCACTCGCGCCACCGGGCTGCCCTAGTTTATCATTCGGGTGTGAATTACAGCGAGTTGATTACAAGTTCATAACATGTTCAATCCATTTGAAGTGGGGGGTTGGGAACAAAATATTAATTCACTCTCTATCTGTAGTGTCATCAATGGCAACTTTAAATGAGTGCACTTTAAATGATTAAACTCTTGCTCTTGTTGTAAAAATAAGCTTTTCCAATATGATAGGCTTACCCTGTTCATCAACTGCATTGACGTCTGCATGGCAAGTGATGAGTTCCTCCACCATTCCCTCCACCGCCAGCCTGGCAGCCAGTACAAGCGCAGTGGAGCCGTCGTACATGCGTGAGTCCAGATCTGTGGCCCTGTTTCGGATCAGGATCTACCAAAATGCAAAAATGAGTTGAAATTGTGTGTCCCTTTCACATCTAACCTTTTACAGCATCCATTAATAAGAATAGATTCTGGGAAGTTAACTCAGGGTTCTTGCACGTTTAAGTAAAATAAATCTAAGGCATCCATTACACCAGTGGTCCCCAAACTATTCCAGAAAGGGCCACAGAGGGTGCAGGTTTTCGTTCCAACCTGTAAGAGGAAACCTTTCCACCAATCTGGTATCCTAGACGTGCAATCAGTGGATTGCAGTCAGTTGCTTCTTTTTTCAGCAGAAACCTCATTGGTTAAATTGTTTGTGTTGGATCGGTTGGAACAAAAACCTACACCCACAGCGGCCCTCGAGGACCGGTTTGGAGACCTCTGCACTACACCATCGTTCCAGTCTTAACTATTGATCGTAAAAATGCCATGCTGCTGTTACAGAGCCAAGAACCAACAAATTATGGAATAAACTATTACAAAAAAATTCTTATTTCAGAAGTGCCTATTCATACAGATCGTTTTGTACAGGGTGTGTCATTTTTAAAATTGTGTGTTTTGATGCTCTCAAAAGTCTGTTTCATTTCACCCGCAGCAAAATTCTTCTTGTATTTTCATCAGTTGATTTTCTTCATTTTTAGTCTTGTATCCTAACCACTCATAACTTGGGTTTCCTTGTTCATAGCATCGCTGGTTGACAAATATGGAACATGCAAGTAGATGTAAACGTCTGGTTTTTTTGGAAGGATATTCTTGTAAGGTATTGAGTGGCTTGTTTTTGTGGTTTTTATCCTCACACACCTCTCTTGCAGCGCCTTGCTCATCACCTCAGTTCTCATGTTTTGTTAGATCCCCGTTGACCCTTTTGTCACCAACTCTTTTTGTTACTTCATTTTTGAGTTCGCATTTTGTGTGTGCTTTGAGTTGAATAAATATTGTAACATGCCTCACTGGTCCAAGTTGTCTGTTTAGGGGTCGAAACCTACTTACGCCTCGACGGACCATAACAGAAAAATGGAAATAACTTTTTTGTTTCTCAGAATTTTTAAGTGTTTTTTTTTATGCAGTGGAGTCATAAACAAATTGTCATTACAATACCGATATTGCAGTGTTGGTCGAGTTGTAGCAAGTGAATTGACATTGTTGCCCAGCTTCAAATAATAATAATACCTGGAACACTCCCTGCGCATCAGCTGCCACGGCGGCATGTAGCGGCGATCGTCCGGTGTTGTCTTGAGCATTGGCATCCGCCCCAGCATCCAGAAGTCTCTTGGCGGCGTCGGCACGGGCGTAGCGTGCCGCCAGGTGAAGGGCGGTCTCGCCCGTGCGATCGGTTTGGGCGGCGAGTGAGGCGCCTTGGTAGATGAGGTCTGAAATGATGTTCGCTGAGCACTCCTCGCTCTCCTCGTCTTCGGCAGCCACCTCAGACTCCAGGCCTCCCCCGCAGAATGACGCCAGCATCAGCGGAGTAAAGCCATCTAGTAAAATAATAGCTGAATTAAAATACGGTCAATTTGATAGGATTGATGTTATTTGCTGCCAAGACCAACCTGGTCCCCGAACGTTTACATCCATGCAGTCGCTCTCAAACTCCCCTTGCGGAGGTGTGAGTGCCATGGTGGGCGGCACTCGAATGTCTGCCGCCGCCAGGTGATGCTGCGTCCACTGTCGGCTGTCAACAGCGTCCTCGCCGTCTGACAGCAAGCTAGGCTCTTCCATCTAAACACACCAATCAGAGGTGTCATTGTAATGACTTAATCGTAGTACGTGCAATTTTTGTGGGTGGATAAGGTGACTAACCTTTAGTCGTTTGGGCTCTGGACAGTCGGCTTCTATCCACTGGTCGCTGTGATCTCCGAGCAGAGATTCCTCAACAGTTTTGGGCATATGTCTGTTGATGATACAAGAGGACAAGTGTCAAACTCAAAGGGCCATCATTATTTCACATGCAAGTACGATCACTCCATATTGTTACCTAACAAATGGTAATGATACCTGGTTTAATAATTACAAATCAGTAAGATAGGGACTGATAACAAAAATTGGTTGCAGTTATTCAACATGCGATGACTCAGTGGCTGTCATTGACAGTGCTAGATGTCCAAAACATTTCAAGTGGGCGGCCGGGCAGAGAATGAACGAATGTTCATTTGCTGCCATCCTTTCACTTCAAATGAATTGGACATAGTGAAAACTCAATCAAATTCACAGCAGAAGGATAAAAAGAGCCAAATGATTGAAGTCTGTCACCGTCAATGGCACTGAATGAGTTAATAGTGACAATCTGCCACTTTCAGGGTCTTAAAAAGTCTTAAATGAAAATCATGGAAATGATTTGACTCTTGATTTTTTTGCCTGCTTGCCAGGTATAATTTGACGTATTAAACAATTATATTTTTGTGAGGTTGTCCATGAACATTCAAAATTGACATTAAATTCAGTTATAAGTGATCTTCAAAAGCTTTTCCATTTTACTTGATGAAGTCTGGAATTGTCATTTGAGCATGAAACATATATTTGATGAACATGATTTGCTTTTGCGGGGCATGCAAAATGATAGTGTGCAGAATTTGGCCCATGGGCCTTAAATTTAGCGGCAATGATGTAGGGTAATATAGAAAAACAACAACCAAAGTACATTGGTATTTAGGAATAATAAACTGTAAGCCTGTTTGTACTGTTGTATAATCACGTTGTATGTGCCAATTTTATTCCATTTAGTGCAGGGGTGGGCAAACTATTGCCCAAAGGGCTACAGTGGGTGCAGGTTTTCATTCCAACCCATAAAGAGGACACCTATTCACCAATCTGGTGTCGTAACAAGTGCAATCAGTGGATTACAGTCAGGTGCTTCTTGTTTTCTGCAGAAATCTCATTGGTTTAAGTGTCTTTGTTTGATCGGTTGCACCAAAAACCTGCACCCACAGCGGCCCTCGAGGACCGGTTTGCCCACCCCTAATTTAGTGCCATTGTCACTGACAGATGTCCAATCTTGTTTTTCAGTAATCCCTCTGCTCTGAAATTAAATGTGCTCATCAGTATAATATGTCCAATTCAAGTAAACCGCTTCAAATGCATTTGACATCCATCGCCAAGGATTGCAGCCAATGAGTAAACAACTGTTTGTCACTGTACCAATTTAATTACTACCCCAAGTTCCAGCTCAAGTTTCTTTTCAACTTACTTCATTCCAAGAGCATCCTGGCCCACCGGCTCCCTTCGGTTCTTGTTGCTGCTGTGTTCCTTCTTGAGGAAAAAACCCTCAGGGAACCAAAGCGTGCTGTGCTCTCGCTTTCTTCGGGAAATCAGCATTCCAATAACCATAATGACCAGCAGGAAAAGCGAGGCGATGCTGACCAGCATTAGCTTGCCCCACTGAGGAATTGGGTCTGTTACGTCCACAATTTTTTCTCCTGTGCATGTTAAGAGAAGACAGTGATTGTAGACCCCTTCGTCTTGGTTTCTGCTGTGATCATTGCATACGCTTCTACCCACCGCGGACTTCTTTGAGCGGGTATGGGAAGCGGAGCATTTCGACAGCCGACAAGGCTCCGAGGTAGTCAGCGGCACTTTCAGGTGATGGGAAGCAGTCGTCAGTACACAAGCGGTTGTCGATTTCCAGGTACACTATCGAGCTGTGAAGTCACAAAAAAATGGAATGTGTTCATACATGTGGAGGAAATTGTTCTCCACAATAATATACCATGTATTGAAATGGGTTTATCACAAGTAGACATCCATTTGAAGGAGGAAGCTGGCAGCATGGATTGAAGGTCTAGTCGTGTTAATGACACCCAATGAGATTAAGTAAATTTTACAAGTTTGTCAAAATAAATAAATTGAAACACCACACGCAAGGAAACGCTGAATTCAACTTTTTAGTGAAATACATTTTATATAAACGCATTGGTTGCCATTGATAGCCATAGACATTCCCATCCATTTGAAGTAGAAGGAAGGGTGAATGTTCATTCTAGTTCAAAAAGATTGCACGGTTATAAGCAATGTTCCCTCTAATTTTTTGTTTGTCTGGGCAGAAAGACAACCTCCTTGAGCACACTGAGTACTGGTGTGAGCAACATCATCATTGCTCGCTATGGGCACACACCAGTATCACACCTGCCATAAGCAGGTGCATGTCTACTACACATAAATGATTTAGTAATAATAAGATGTAATGATTAATATCTATGAATGGGCGGCCCGGCGGATGAGTGGTTCGCGCGTCGGCCTCAGCTAAAAAAAAGGGATTTTTTTGGTGCGCTCCATATGATTTGCTGTGCGCAGAGAAGACGAGAGTAGTGGGCAATTGCACACGCGCACAGCTTAGAGGGAACATTGGTTATAAGCTCATTTCAATTAACAACAGGATCCTTGGATGGCACATGATTGAGAATTAAAAGTGTGTTTGACTGACCCAATAATTTCCTGCTGTGGCTGCAGTTCCCGCTTGAGTCTAGCCTCTCGTCGGGTGTAGGGCCGGATCATTGCGTCGCCATTGTGGTCAAGCCGGAAGCGCAATGTGGTGTGAAGAATGGCGCTCAGCTTAAGAAGGAAGGCCGTGCTGGTGCGGAGAAGCTCCTCCGGGGGCAGCAGCACCACCAGAACCAATGCGCCGTCGACGATGTCTTCAGGAACTTTTTGAGCGCAATCCAGGCCATCCCAGCCGCATTCCTCCGTGTTGCAGCCCTGGTCGCACAGGCCGTCCGCGTAATGGTCGATACAGTAGGTTTCGTAGATAGGACTGAAGAAAGAACAATAGGAACATTGACATTATTGTCGTTGAACAGTTCTGTGTTTTTCAAAGAAATTGGCAATTATTATTTTACCGTAATTACTCGAATATAACGCGCACTCGAAAATAACACGCAGGTAATTGTGGGCCAAAAAAATCTGGAAAAACGCAGTACTCGAATATAGTGCGCACCTAAAATTTCCCGCTGACGAAAATCAGAAATCTTACCTTTTTTTCTTCGTTTCACGATTGTTTTGTTCAAAACCGGATAGAGAAATCTTCAGGTACGAGCGTGTCGAGTGTCGTGCAGTTGGGAGTTATGCGTTTGAATTTTAGGGCAATAGATGATACACAGAGTGGACAAACATATCATGTAGACATGTTATGTTGCAATACCTTTTAGACTTCTTTGAACATTGACTACATTTCAATTGACAATACCATGTTTTAATTCAAATATCTATTGTCATTCTCAAACAAGAAAAGGAACATACAAATTGAATAAATAAATGATTTGAAGATATGCACAATAGAAAAGACTATCACATGTAACAAGGGAATGTACTGCCCCCCGCTGGACATATTTTTAAATACAAGTACGTACTACACTACAATGTAGTATTCTACTTTCCAGCTTATTAATGCAGGATTGTGATGTTTGTGAGGCTTGACGATCTTTAATATGCGTGTATTTTGAATTCAAAGTTGGAAATTGCACAATGTCCGTGCGTCAAAGTGAGTTTGACAATGCTTTTTTCGATCGAAAATTTGTAATTTATTTTAGTTATTGATTATAACACGCACCCCCAACTATTGGAATTAATTATATAGCAAAAATATACATGTTATATTCGAGTAATTACGGTAATTGCAATTACCGTATTTTCTTGCATACAGTAATACCTTGACATACGAGTGCCCCGACATAGGAGTGCCCCGACATACGAGCAATTTGAGATACGAATAAAATTTCTAGCAAATATTTACCTTGAGATATGAGACAGATTTTGATATACGAGCATACACCCAGATGTGGCAGACGCGAGAGGCTACTTTTGAGAACAACATGGGTACTGTCTTCACGCCGCAACCTCCTTGTGTAAATGTCTTTACGAGCACTGGGTGGAACGTTGCATTTTTTCCTTGTTTTTTCACCATTAGTCAGTGCAGAATAATGGGAACAACAATGGTGTACTGCTATCAATAATTAATAGCTGAAAAAAATCACGAAGAATTGAATTTGCGATAAGTCAAGTTGCGAAAATCGAGGGAATATATATATATATATATATATATATATATATATATATATATATATACACACACATAGCTTTTGGCAGTGTAGAATTAACTGCCATGTTGGAAGAAGACAGAAAAGCCACTCACTTGCAAACTTTCTCTTTAGTTTTGCAGTCAAAGTTGTCATAGAGGCAGTCTGCGTTATTGCATGACATGTCACACTGACTATTGTTGAAGCTCCGCCAACAGCGTGGGTCGGCACAGCGTGCCCAGGGATTGACCGCCAGGGAGCAGTCGCCGCCATCCCAGCGGCAAGCCAAAGTGCTGCACTCCTTATCACACACGCCATCATTGGCCTTGCTGTGGCAATCAGCAAGTGGGCACGACAGGGCCGGGGTTTCGTTGACTCTGCCGGCCTGCTCGCAGCGTTTGCCCGTCCAGCCACCGGGACATTGGCAGTGAAAGAACGGGAAGGCGGTCTCCTCGGTGCACAGGCCGCCATTGCGACAAGGCTGCGATGAGCAACCCTCGTTGCTGCGGTGGGCGCATTGCGGCCCGCCATAGCCGGGCAGACAGGTGCAGCGTGCCCCGCGAGTGGTGAGAGCGCAGCTTCCGCCATTGTAGCAAGACAACTCGCGGCAGGACATGCTTCGGTCGCAATTAGGTCCCGTGTAACCCTGCAGATGACAGTCGAGATCAAATTCCTCTCTTTTTACCTTTAATCATTATTCAGGAAAGCAAAAGGATGTGCTAGGTGCTCAATGTGGACTTACAAGCTGACATGTACATGTATAACCAATAACAGAACTGGACAGTGAGCATGCTCCTCCGTTTTGACAAGGATGAGATTCACATGCACTGAATCTGTTTTGACACCTTCGACCTAAAACATACAAAGCAAAAACACAAAATGATCAACCAGGAGCACAAATAGTCAGCAAACAATCTCGAAAAAAAACTGTAAATATTCTCTGATTAAATTGTCCCTCAAACGCTGTCGATTAACTGGGCAAAAAATTGTATCGTTACGCATGCACATATTTTGGTCAGTAAAATTGATGAAAGAATAACATTGTTTTTGTGGATGCTATCAATGCATTACCAATTGAAATACAGTTGTACCGCTACTTACGAAATTAATTGGTTCCAGAACTTTTTCCGTAACTTGATAATTTCGTAAGTGGAACAGTATTTTATATGTAAATTCTCTTTCACGCTCCTCACACAACTACCAACTAATCCCTTTCAAATTGATCAAAGCGTCCCAATTTTGTATGAAGGGTGTGAGAAACACAACAATGAGAGAAAATTTACTTGACTTGAAATGAATAACAAACATACAAAATCTATCTGTGTTGAAGCATGATATGCGCACGCGCATTTCCCTATGACTCAACGGCGTCAAAAAGCCGTCCACTTTGTAGTTCATTTTAGACTTTTACGTGTACCCTATGTGTGTGTGAAAGTATGTGCAACGTTTCATTTGTAGTTTTTAAAGGGAATTGCCATCATTAATAAGGGGAGCATTTAGCCGGGGTGGACAGGATATGATAGTCCCCTTTGACCCGTCCGTGTCAGAAAGCCGTACACGTTGTAGTACATTTTAGACTTTTACGTGTTCCATATGTATGTAAAGATATGTTGCGTTGCATTTCTAAGTTTTTTTAATTCGTTTAATAAGGGGAATTGCTATCACTAATAAGCGGAGCATTTAGCCGAGGTGGCCAGGACATGATATGCGCACGCCCATTCTCCTTTGACCTGTCCACTTCAGAAAGCCGTCCACTTTGTAGTACTACATTTTAGAGTTTTAGAGTGAGGATAAAGTGGTTCAAAAAATGAATGAATGTGTGCCCTATGTGTAAATATGTACCGTGTTGCATTTGTATGGTTTTTCTCACTTAATAAGGGGAATTGCAATCATTAATAAGTCAATTCTTATTTTTGCACTAAGTTAACCCCAGTACAATTTGAAAGCCTCACGTTTTAAGACTGTGGCGTCAAGCTCGCATATTTTGTGATAAACTTAGTTTGTAGACCAGGACTGTCAAACTCAGTTTGGTAAACGCGCCACATTCATGCCAACTGCATCTCATGTGAGCCGGACCAGTTCCTTTTTGGCCATAAAAAGGTAATTTAACAGCCATTGACAATGCTAAATATCCTATACATTTTGAGTGGGAGGGGCGAATGAACGTTTGTTCAGTCAAAATGGATAGGACGTCTAGTGTCGTCAATCAATGGCACTGAAAAATGAGCATCCACAAAGAGAATTGGAACTCTATTGTTATCAATGGCAGGGGGTGAGTCAATTTTGTGTACTAATTCCTTGTCATTTTAGAGGTACTTACAAGTCACTTCCTGTAAATTTTGGATCATTTCCAATTGATTTTGGGGAATTTCTGGGCTTCCTGTGAGTTGATGGATTTCTGTTAATTTCTGGCAATTTCCAGGTTACTTCCTGTTGGTTTTGGGGCACTTTACCGTTTCTTGTTTTCTCATTGGCTTCCATTAGTGGGACAGTTTCGACTGCAGGGGGGTTGACGAATATGATCGCGGCTTATAAATTGAGTGCAATAGTGCGCACACTCATTCACAGAATTCACCAAATTCTAGTTTTAAATCACCCGTGTCAAAAAAATGAAAGCATTTCATTCCGTATGTACAGTATGAATGAGCTACAAAGTCATGCAGAACATCCCTGTGGGCTGGCTAGGAACCCCTAGCAGTGTTGTAGACATGCTGTATTTTTATTGTAATAGCTAACATTATTGTGTAGTTTGTTAGCTTCTATGTTTTCTGATTTGTATGATAGCGCAACATGATTACCTATTGCAAAGTGTTTATCTGGTAAACCCAGGGGAAAAGGATGTTGCATGTGTGAAGATTTTGTTCCTGTTTGGAGTATCATTTTTGGCGACCATTCTTACATAAAGAACCTTAAATGCCAATCTCACCTGTAAAACCGGTCTTGCAGATGCATTGGTAGTCATTAGGCATCTGGATGCAGTCCAGGCTATTAGAAGGGCTGCAAGGGTTGGAGAGACACTCGTTGATGTCCCCCTCGCAGCGCTCGCCAGTAAACCCGGGCGGACAGTTGCAACGGTAGCCGCCCACTCGGTCCACACAGGTGCCATTATTGAGGCATTTGGGTGGAGTGCTACGAGGTCTCATAGGGGGTGCACAGTCGTCTTCATTGATCTCACAGAGCACACCTTGGATGGAGATAATTGGCGAGTTTATCTTGGGCTTATCACCTCAAAATATATAGGGCCATGTATACGTCATTGCCTGGTGTTGCACGTGCATACCAAGTGTGCCAGGAGGACAAGAGCAGATATAATGGCCAACCAGGTCGATGCATGTGCCTCCATTCTGACAAGGATGAGACTGACACTCGTTGATTTCCAGCTCACAGTTTTGCCCAGTGAAGCCTGGCATACACTGAAGGACAAAAACAAAATTGTGGAATAGTAGTTAAGCATGTCTTCCTTACCGGTGGTGAACAACCTTTTCTTAATGGACAAATTTAATTCAATAAAAAATAAGAACAACAAAAAAACTGCAATGAATACTGTTGGTTTAGGTCTGACTGTTCATAGGCAATTTTTGGTATGGAAAAAAATAACGGATCTACTTTTTTGTCCTCCACTCTTTAGTGCCATTGACAATGATAGATGTCTAATCATGTGTTGGCCAATCATCAATCCTTTCAATGCATTTAGCATCTGAAGACATCCAATCCATTTGAATTAGGTGGGTGGCACTGAATGTTCATATTTTTTTTTTAGATAAACAGGAAACCCATAGTTCAAAAACTTGATGTGAAACAATGTTTTGAATTCTACACCTAAGAATGAGTTCAAAACAATCTTTATCTTGATCATAGTGTATTAATTGATTACTTGAATAAAAATGTCAAATTAATATTTATCAAATCAGGCAATAAATTAATGAATGACTACAATATAATTCAAATAATCAGCAAACACTACATTAATAAAAAAAAGAAACTTTTGGTAAATCATCGCAAGCTGCCTTGATAAAACAATTTAACTCACGTCACACTGATATCCTCCAACGTATCCCCTGCAGGTGGCACCATTGCGACAGGGTTTATCCTCGCAGTGGTCCACTTGGCTCTCGCAGTAGCTGCCAGTGTAGTCTTCCGGGCACTTGCAGTAGTGTGTGTTGCCTGTGTTGACGCAGTGGCCGCTATGGTGGCACAGCTCATCTGTCTGGATTCCTGGTGACAAGAAAAGAAAAAATGGAGGCATGATCAAATGCCACAAGGCAAATGAGAAGAGGAGCATAAAAACGAGAAGGACACCTCTTTGGCGAGCCGCCGTCTCGCAGGAGACCCTGGGGATGTCGCAGTCACGTCCAGACCAGCCGTGAGCACAGTCGCAGATATAGGATGAATCTTTTTGACGACAGCGTCCTCCGTTCTGGCAGGGAGAGGAGCGCCTGCACCAATCAACTGGTGTCTAGAGAGCAAAAAGCAATCTTCATATATACTGTATTATACGTAAGGCTGGCTGAATTAACCCAGATCTAAGTAACATTAATAAAAACAGTATTTTTTTCTAACTGTGCATTAACTCATAGTGAGTTAACACTGCCTACAAAATTAATTGTTTCTCGAAGGTTTTTTGTACCTTTCCATAAGTAGAGGCATATTTTACATTGAATAAGCATAATAAATTTCATGATTTGCCCCCTTAACCATTTAAAATGAGACAAGTATACACATTTTACAAATTCAGTTTCTGAACTGCTGATTCTCAATAGGGTCACAAAACACTGGTGGTTTAGTCAGCCTTAATAATACTTCCCTCGTGGAAAAAAACGGAAACGAAAATGTTAAAGCGATAGAGGCTACCTATGCAATCAATTCCGAATCGATTACCACGGTGAAGTCGCACAAGACGAATCATTTGTCAGAACTTGTAACTCGGATGATTCACAAAGCACTTGTGTTACCGAATTCATCCGGTTTGTAGTGCAGTTGTATCAAATGCGGAAGAAAGATACGGAAGCCGTAGCAATGGTGTGAATTTCGAGGCAAATTAAATTGGAAATTTGGTACTTTCCCAAAATAGTTGCTTCAAAAAAATTTAAGTGACAATTTTTGGGGATTTCCGGAGTTTAGGGAGGTTGTTCGGGTAAACTCCGGAAATTCGGGAGAAGGTCGCAGCTCTGAAGGCCCCAAACAACATAGCTCCAAGGATCACTGGGACAGACAAACCCCACCACCACGATTCGGGGGGATTTGTGTAGCTTTGATTTTTTTTTCTTTTTCTTTCTTTACCTGACAGCGTGTGCCAGCGTAGCCTTTGGGGCAAGTGCAGCGGAATGACTCCAGGGCATCCTGGCAGAGGCCTCCATTGAGGCAAGGCTGCGAGTTGCACTCATTGACCTCGTACTGGCAGTGGGAGCCTGTGAAGCCTGGGCGACATGTGCACGAGTAGCCGTTGACCTTATCGGTGCACGTTCCTCCATTGAAGCATGAACTGTGAAATTGAACTCATGTTAGTTAACTATTGGGACATTTGTGTGCCATTTGCGAAACCTATTTATTTTACCAGAAGAAAAATATGTGCAGTTTGCCATTTGTTTTGTCTTCTTTTGAACATTTGATATCGGAAAGCCACGTACAAGGATTCTTTCTAGTGTAAAATAAAATAGTACTTTCAATAAATTTCACTTTTGATGTTTTTGCCTAGATATACGTTTTTTTTCTCACAGATTTGAATTGAAATGCAATTACATCTTAAATTACTTTAAATTTATAACAAAAACCTGTGATTAATCAAGATGAATTAGTTAACTAAATTAGATAAATTATGTTTAACCAAGTCCCATCCTTAATACACACCCACTGGGCCTAATATACAGACTCTTTGCAAAAAAATACAATATGATAGAAAAAAAATGATATTTTTAAATAAATAAATAAATTTAAAATATGTCTACTATAATGGAAATATAGTTTCAATCTGATTAAATTTTTTTGAAATTCAAATTAAAAAAAAATGTTTGGCTGGGTAAAGCTCAGGACCCCAGGGACTCTTGTGAGGATAAGCATTTATGGGAAATGGATGGGTGAAGGATCTGCTGTCAAGGCAAATGCTTTATAACTTCTCCAAACACACAATAGCTTTAGCTTTTACAACTCGCTCCACCCACCTTTCCGTGCAATCAGGTATGTTGGTTTCGCATTGAATACCGGTGAAGCCAGGCCTGCAGGTGCATGTGTAGGAGTTGACGTAGTCGGTGCACGTGCCGCCGTTTTTGCAGGGAAAACTCTGACATTCGTTGATATCTAGAGCACAGCGAGGCCCAGCGAAGCCTGGCAGGCAACTGCAGTGGAAGGAGTTGACACTGTCCGTACACGAGCCTCCGCTTAGACATGGATCTAATTTGGTAAAGGAACAAGAAATTAGGGATTTGTGATGGACGACAAACCCGTTCACACTCTTGTGGGCACTCACTGGGGGAACAGTCATTGATGTCCGTGTCACAGGTTGGCCCGGTGAACCCAGGCCTGCAGGAGCACACAAAAGATCCGAGCGTGTTGGAGCAGGTCCCGCGGTTTTTACAGGGGTTGGAGAGGCATTCGTTCACATCTCTGTTACACAATTGCCCTGCGGACGGCAAAAAAGAGTTAGTTTAGCTCACATTTTATGAATTTGAATGCTTCCCGTCATTCGAGACCCACCTTGCCAACCCGGTTGGCAGTTGCACTGGTAGCCCAGGTAATCTGGGGTGTGGCTGCAAACAGCCTTGTTCGCGCAGGGATTCGGGGAACATGGAGTGAGCACTTCGGCGCACGTGGGACCGCTATAGGGCAGCTCGCACAGACAGGTGAAGCTCGCCACACCATCCACACATGTGCCCTCATTCAGACAGGGACTGGACGTGCATTCGTTGATGTTCACCTGGCAGAGGTTGCCTACCCGAGGAACAAAACGCACAATATAGCAGAGTACGAGGTACTTTGGTTTCAATGTGGCTTACCTCTAAAGCCCTGGCGACACTTGCAAGTGAAGCCATTGAGCTGGTCGATGCAAGTACCCGCGTTCTGGCATGGGCTTGGCAAACAGTCGTTCCGGTCCAGGTCGCAATTCTTCCCAACCCAACCAGGCTCGCAGTCGCAACGGTAACTGTGGAGATGCTAATTCAATCAGTTTTTGTCACATCATTTTTTGTAGAAAAGAAAATTGTGTGCATCGACTTTGTTTTTTACTCAAATAAAAATTCACTCATTCATCTTTTAAACCGCTTGATCTTCATGAAGATCATAGGGATGTTGGAGCCTATCTCAGGTAACAATGGGCAGGAGGCACGGTAAACCCTGAATTGGTTGCCATCATTTAAAAGTAATTCATTTATTCATCTTCCATACCGCCCATCCTCAAAAGGGTTGCTGGAGCCTAACCCAACTGTCTTTGGGCGAAAGGCAGACTACACCCTAGACCAGCAGTCCCCAACCTTTTTCAACGTGGACCGGTAAAGCTCTTTCTATTTTCTTGCGGACCGGCTAATAGGGAGGACGACAACTTAAGACAAAATTGTGTGCAAAAAAAGTCCCAAGCGTACTAGCAATTATTTATTATTATTATAACAACTTTTCTAATTTCAAGTAGGAGGACGAGATTGAAAACATTAATATTTTTTGCTCTGACGCACTAGCACTAGGTAGCTCGCAGACCGATACCGGTCCATGGACCGGTGGTTGGGGACCACTGCCCTAGACTGGCCACCAGTCAGTCGTAGGGGTACACAGAGAGACTTGCAATCACTCACACTGTCACCGAGCGGGAATTGAACCCAGACTACCCGCAACAAAGTCAGGCAGAAGAACCACTGCACTTTCGGGTGGCTCATTTTAAAGCAAATGAATTAATAACATATATAAGTAAAACATGTACATAAAACCATGGTTACCGGGGAAAAAGAGGGGTCCTAAGCAAGACGGTGCAATGAAAGATACCCGTTTTTTCCCCCGGTAACCATGGTAACCCTCTATTTCAGAAGATAGCTGGGATAGACTCCAGCAAACCCTGCTACCCTTACGGGGATGCGCGGTACGGAAAATGAATGAATGTATGAAACTGAAAAATATGTTAATAAATAAAGAATATTTTCATTGTTTCTTTTTTAATTAAAACAACTCCAAAAACATTAAAAAGAGAATATTAAATGTTTGAAATTTTTAATTTTGTTATCAAAACAAAAACCACCTGGCAAAATGCTACTAAGAGGCTCAAATAGAGGTTTTAAACAATTTTGAAGTCATACCCGTTGACGTCATCCCTACATGCTCCGTGGATGCAGGGGCTGCTGCCACACTCGTCCACTTGTGAGTAACAGTATGGGGGCTTGAATCCCTCAGGGCATTGGCACCGGAAGCCGTTCTCTTCGTCCACGCATGTGCCTCCGTTTCGACAGGGGCTCGACACACACTCGTCTATCTCCACGTTACACTTGGGACCTGACAAGATGGTGAGTGTTAAGAATGCTGTGCAAATGAAATTCAAAGTGTGATTATCAGGGATGTACAAACTTTTTCCACTGAGCGCACAATAGGAAAAAAGGGAGGAAATACCCAACCAATAGAGGTATTGAAAACATTGAATTTTCTATCAAGAAAACGAAGATAAAGTAGAAAATATTGATATCATTCAGTCATTCTGAACTGCTTATCCTGTCCTTGTCGCAGGGGGTGCTGAAGCCTATCCCAGCCGACTTCGGGCATGAGGTGGGGAATACCCTGAATTTGTGGCCAGCCAATCGCAGGTCACAAGGAGACGGACAACCATTCATGCGCACACTAGGGGCAATTAGAGCGTTCAACCAGCCTAACATGCATGATTTTGGAATGTGGGAGTCCCTGGAAAAAAAACACGCAAGCCCGGGGAGGACATGCAAACTCCACATGTCTTCATAAGGTGCCACAGCCCTTACTAGTTCAAAAGGATTGAACATATAGGAGTGTCAATAATACTTTTTGATACCCTAAAATATGTCTTGTTCTAGACAACTACAGATACAGTAATAACTCGACATACGAGTGCCCCCACATGCGAGGAATTTGAGATACGAGTAAAATTCCGAGCAAATATTTACCTTGCGATACGAGACACATTTTGAGATACGAGCATTTAAGACAGCCAGTTGGCCCGGCGGCAAGAGGCTACTTATGATTTCACCGGACTGTCTCTCTCGCTGCATCTCCCTCGTGCAAAGATCTCTACGAGCACTGGGCAAAGCGTTACATTTTTTCCTTCTTTTTTTTTTTGCATTAGTCAGTGCAGAATTAAGGGAAACACAATGGATCTAAAGCTAGCCGGTGTAATGAAGGGTAGTGCGAAGAATAGGCGTATGATGACAATCGATATTAAGCATGAAATAATCGAAAAGGCTCGTCAGTACGTATGGAGAAGCAGGAAGTTCGCCCCGAGAAGCCGCAGTGGAATACATTAACCTCTTTGCCTTGGTTATTGCACAAGAAGGTTTAAATTTAGTGTAACATAAGATTAAAACTTTTTTAAGTGATTGTGTACAGGAATCTAAGTTCATTTAAGTTAAATTTAAAGTTTATGTTATATTACAAGTGCATCCGTCAAGTGACTCTCTCTCTCCTCCATCCACAAACTCCCCGTTGTATAAAATAATGCCTCATTTTATTATTAAACATCATAACCACTAGTTATTTGTTACTCTGTTAGATGGTGAATTGCAACCGATAAAAATATGTTTTCCATTGTCATATCCTGTTTTTTGGTGTTTTTTCCGGATTTAATTTGCATTTAGTTCATTTCTATGGGAAACGTTGATTTGAGATATGAGTAAATCGACATACGAGCTCAGTCCCATAACGCATTAAGATCATATCTCAAGGTATCATTGTATAGGAGACCAACAATAGGGTTAATAAAGTGACAATTGCTTTATGGTACATTGCCAAAATGCCTATGACAAGCTAAAATTGAGATTACCATTAACTGTTAAAATGGATAGCTGTATGCAATGACTACAGTGGATAAAATTCCACCAATATGAGAGAGATAATGTCGATTGCATGAAAGCTAAAGTCAAAATGACATACCAGTGAACCCAGGCTTGCAAACGCAATCGTAATGGTTGATGCCATCTTTGCACACGCCATAGTCGCACGGGTTACTGGCACAATCGTCGAAATTGACCTCACAGTTGGTACCTGTTGTGATAGAAATATTTGAAATGCATTTCTCCCTCGTAATTTAAGGGAATTCCCACAATGAAATTTAGCTTTAGCTGTCAATCTCGTACCTGATGTTCCGTGCTGACACTGGCAGATGTATTTGTTGACCAGGTCCACACATTTGCCTCCGTTCTGGCAAGGGTTACTGTGGCACTCATTTAGCTGATTCTCGCATCTGTAGCCCGTATATCCGGGGTCACATTCGCATGTGTAGCTTGCGATGCCGTCTATGCAGGTTCCATGGTGACAAGGGTCTGGTTGGCAGTTGTTGATGTTACTCTCGCAGAGTGTGCCCTCATAACCTAAGGAGAGTACAACTGATTAGAAGTCAGTTTTTCCAAGATGGCGCCGTCACGCGGCAGCCAGTGGCAGTAGCTCTGTCCACTATTATTTGTTTTTCGTGTTTTACAGCCTTTCTATCTTTTTTTAATTACATTTTAATATTTCTTAATACATTCCTTTTTACTTTACTTTGTACTTTATACTTTTCACCTTAATTTTTTTACAACTTTCTTTGTTCTGTTAGCCTGGGTTCTTTCTGCTACTTCTTTTTTGGACCATTCAGCCATGCCTACGCTGTCATACACATGGGACTAGCTGTTACAATACGCAGCAGAAGGAGCAACACCTCAATGCCGCTGGAAATTCTGAGCTGAACAAAAGTGCCGGGAGAAGAAGCGACGCTTCAGACCAACCATTCCATCATGGGATAAGATGGAAGAGCTGTCGGCGCTTACCAGGTCGGAAACAGAGTCGAGGGGTTCTACTCTGCTACTGTTGTCTTCAGCTCCAGACTACTGAGGAACTGTGCGGTTAAGCTTGGAAGAGTGACTCTGCATATTCTCTACCTCAGTCCCAGTCTGCAGAAGTTCCCCATCTTGTGGAAGACTTCCTGTGTGTGGTTCCAGTTTTATCCAACTCTACGTCTTTTTCTTGAGTCTTTTTCCGTTTTTGCTTCCGCAACCAAGATGGCGCTGCTCAAGTGGCAGCCGGTGGCGGTAGCTCTGTCCGCTCTTGCTCGCTTTGTGTTTTTGCTGCTTTTCTGTCTTAATGATTTGATTTGGTGATTCTTAATGATCCCATATACTTTGCTCTGCTTTGTACTTTGTGCTTTTGCTTTGTTGTTCTGTGGCCTTTGCGACTGTATTGTCTAACTTGTAACTATGTGTAACTATGCCTTTTCTGTTTCTGCATTCTCACCCTCTTGCTACTGTCACAATGAAATTTCCTGAATACGGGATGAATAAAGTTATCCAATCCAATCATTTTCCAAAAAGACAACTCCAGGGTTCCAATTGATTTCAAGATTTTTTACTTCTGTTTCAAGGTGGACAGAATAATGTGTGTTCTAACAATTTAAAGATGGAGGGAATAATATTGCCTTTTTAAAATAATTAAAATCAAACGAATAAGCTGTCTTTTTTTATTTGTTGATTTACTATGAAAACCTATGGCTCATGTGAGCTGCTTTCTTGCCCACTCGCCTTCAAAGCCTCTCATCTTCTACAGTCATACCTCTACTTACCAATGCGTCTAGGTACAACATTTTCAGGTTATGAAAGCTTTTGAGATGCAAATGAGTGCCTCAAGATAAGAAAGCAAGATCCAAGTTACGAAAATGTCAATACATTTCCTGTGTCCGTCATTTTATTTTGAAAATGTTCGTGGATGCATTGCTTAGTGCTTGACATGTCCACTGCACTCTACTGGGCTCTCTTTGGCTGTCTCCCAACAAAAACTCTCCATGTTTCAAGATTCTATTATGTCCGTTTGACCATCGTCAGTCGTTGTGTGTTTGAACTTATACTTGGAGGAAGCTGTGGCCGGGTGCCTTTGACGGACTAGCAGTCGACAACAACACTCCACGTCTCAAGATTCTCTTATGTATTTTTGACGACCGTTCGTCGTTGCGTGCTTGAGCTTATGCTTGGAGGAATCTGTGGCCAAGTGCCTTCGACGGACTCACAGTCGAGCCTTAACCTGAACCGCAGCCTGGGGAGAACATGGAAACTCCACAAAGGTGGACGTGACCTGGATTTGAACCCAGAACCCCAGAGCTGTGTGAAATTGTTAAATTCTGCCACCCCATTATCCAAATTCCAAATAAATGTCATTTTTTTGTACAGAACTTTTCAATATATAAATATATTTTCTTTTACCCTATGTTTGTCTTCTAAAAAACATATTTTCACGACTTTGGCTTCCATGTCAACAGGTTGTCAGTGGCTTAGACAAGTGATGGGTTTGTTTGCTATGTGTATGGTGTGCTGCTGAGTTGGGCAAAGCAGCAAAGAAAAGTCCTAACCAAGGCCCCTCGGGTCCGCTTTTGTTCTCAGCGACGGTGGAAACAATGGCGGCCTGCAGGATGTCAAACAGAGCCACTTCTCCATGCGAGGGAGGAGGGTTTACCAAGCAGCTGGCATGTGAAACAATGCAGCAGGCGATTCTAAAGGCAAGGGACTAAATAAACGTTTAACATTGAAACAAGCGTTAACAAACGCTGCCGTACACTTTCCTGCCAACCCAACATTTTTTTGTCAAGATAAAACTACACATACGTGATGGAATGAAGTACTTGCACACCATAAGGTGGAGTGGGGGTGGAACAGATGAACAAATGAACAGATGTCGGGGTGATGACCAAGATTCTTTTCTTGGTAACTAGTGATTCTCATTGACCCTGTGATCTTGGGGGCAGCACGGTTCACGGTATCGACCTCAAGTTTGCAATGATGTAGATTACCCCCTTCTATAAAACAAACCCACAACAACTGGTTAATTGTTCAAGCTTCTGACAAACGTACCTTCGGCGCAGCGGCACTCAAAGCCATTGGGGCGGTCGTAACACTTGGCACCGTTCTGGCAGGGTGTGCTGGCGCATTCGTCGATGTCGATCTGACACATGGAGCCAGTGAAGCCTGGGACAATCAAATAAAGAGGTGACGGGTCAGAAGCAGTTTTGTCCCTTCTTAGTGGCTGGTAGCAAAGGTCTTTGCTGTGGTCTGCAACGTCTGGCTCAGACTGGTTAAGGATGCATCATCTGGACACTGATGGAAATCCCATGACCTTGATGGTGTTTCAAGGTCATCGTAAGATGCTAATGCAAAGTGCATATACCAACTGTTAACCTGTAAATATTTATCATATTCACAGAGCATGTCCTGTGCTAGTTAGTAAGAGAAAATGTATCTTAAACCGTTAACGGCAATACACGTCCAATTGATTTTTTGACCAGTCAAAATAGATTAGATGTCCATTCCCAAAGAGTTAAGGATCTAAAACTCTGATGACCTACATGTCCACCGGGCTGATTTGAATATATTTCTTTCAAATAAATTAAGATTGGTCTGACAAGAGTGTGGGCGTGAATGGTTGACCGTCTCCTTGTGCTCTGCGATTGGCTGGCCACCAATTCAGGGTGCCACCCGCCTTGTTATTTTTTTTTAACTCTTTCAGTGCCATTGACGATTACAAACCTTTAATCATGTAGATCTTAAATATAAATTAAACCTCTTTAAATTAGTTTTTTACAAGTAGACATACAATTAATTTGGAGAGTGGCGGCGAATGAATGAATGTGCTTTGCCCTCTCACTTCAAATAGATTGTGGAGGTTCAGTGCCATTAATGGTAGACAATGAGTTAACAAAAAATGTAACAATATTCTCCATTTCCATCAAGAGTAAAACCAAAATCTAATTTACCCCAGAACAACAAATTTCCTGTGGCCTGTGACCTGTGATACTGCAAAAACAGTGTTGATACTTTTACAATCAAGTATCAACATTTCAGTATTGATAATTTGGTGAATTTTTGACAACCTGACTATAATGTTGATTTGTGGAATCTGATCAAATAAAATCCCTTCCAAATGTGACTTGTGTTCTTTTAATTCATTGAAAAATACTGTATATTAATAAGACTTTGTGGCTTTGAAGGCTTGAGAAACTGCAGCCTTGAAATCGCTGGGCAAAGTGCCCAGACTGGAAGTGAATTGCAGCATTGGAAGCATGCTGTTGATTAACAATGTGAGGATGGGCACTGTGTTGGTGCTGATGGGGGTGTTAGTAGAGGAGACAGTGGGATTGTTTTCTCTTTTGGGTGACCCCAACACACCCTCCCTCCCTTCCTACATCATCTCCACTGGCTCAATGGTGAGATGGGGTGGTGAAGGGGGGAGACGTCTGTCCCAGATGTAAATTGTGGACCTGGAAAAGAATCTCATTAGCAGGACTGCTGTTTCCCCCCTTCGCCAACACCAACAACAAGCAGGGCTAGGTTGAGGGAGACTCTCTTCTAGATTCCAAAAGGGAGGAGTCTGGGGTCACACAAGTGTCTTTGTTTAAGAAGCAAGAAGATAGGAAACTTCTTCTTTTTTCTACTGAATGAAGGTTCCAAACATAGTAAGTTGACATTCAAATCATGTTCACACAAATAAACATATTTTGAAGTGGTATATAATACCCTTCTGTGCATTTGGCCTTCCATCTTTTGACGCCACATGATTGGATGTCTACAGTGTGTATCATTGTCAATGGCACTGCAAGAGTTAAAAAAAGACAATTGACCTGCCATCATTGGCATTCAGTGTTTGTATCATAGTTGATGACAGTCCTCAGCACAACCAAACTTACTCACTAATAAAAATCAACTTTTGAGTGATTTTGAAGTCCATAACTCGGGTTGATAACAGGAAATAACCAACAAGAAGTAACCCAAAAATGGCCTGAAATCACCAGGAAGTGACCTTAAAATTAACAGGAAGTATACAGGAGGCTACCCAGAAATAATAAGGCATAATTAACAGATGTAACATGGAAATGCCTCAAAATAAAAAGGAAGTGACCTGGAATTGAACCTAAAGGTGTTTATTGACTGCCATTGTTGATGATAGATGTCCAATTCATTTTGAAATGGGAGGGCAGTAAATGAACATATATTCATTCGGTGCAAACCCTCCCACTTCAAATGGATTGAATGTCTACTAGTGTTCATCATCGTCAATGACATTGAAAGAAATACATTGATTTTTTTTCTATCTGCACAGTTGAAATGAATAACAGAAGCTAATCTTACCAGGTTGACAGGTACATGCAAAACCGTTGACCAAGTCCCGACAGATTCCATCGTTTACACACGGATTGCTCTCACAGTCATCTATGTCCGTTTCACAATAAGTGCCCATGTAGCCTACAAGACAAGAGTTTGCGCGTGAGTACATATGTTCAAATAATGTCCATTGCTGTGTGTGCATGTATTTTTCCATCAGCACAATAGGAAGAACCTGTGAGAAATCCTGTTTTAACATGTGATACTGACCTGAAATCCCACATTTCTGCAGAGCCTGTCTGTGTCCCATTCACCAGGTGCACGTTAAGTATTCACTGTCAGCAAACTTAGTAAGGGAAGGATTTCAAACTAGGGGCCTGTGGGTCAAATCTGTCCTGTCGCTTTTTTTGTGTGAAAGTAAATTATGCGCACCTACCCTATGTTTTTCACTAAACCAAATTTTCTGTAAAATTTCTGAAGTCCAGAACTTACAGAGCACCTGCATTTTTTTTTAATTGAAAATCAACAAAAACAAGGAAAAATGTGGTTTAATAAGAAAACTTCAAATTGAATTGGCAGTTTATGAGTTAAAATACTGAATTAGATTCCTTTTAAAACTGTTTAGGGAGCCGCGGGAACCCAGAGGCCTGTCTCTGGAAAGCAAAAAAAAACTTGGAAGGGGAGGGTTAGTAGTGAGTCTCTGGGAAAAGCCCCCCTTTCCCTCTCTGTGTGTATGAGGGTGCAAAGTGGAGCACAGAGGGGCCCTATTGTTCCACTCCATTCCCACCACTCTACAACTCATTACTATTCACTGCACAGCGCTCCCCCTAACTGGTCCCCCTCTTCACATCCAGTCCTTTAGAGCCTACTCCCAAGTCTAATTTGTATAGTTCCCAAAACCCCGGGATGCATGTAGGACTGTGTGTGAGAATTTTACTCAGGTTTTGTCACCCAGAGTCCAAGCCAACACTTTGACCATGCAAATACACTCCCCTGTCTGTCTGTACAGTCAGGATAGTGCACCCCCCTGCAGTAAGGGTATACAATAAGTGCTTTTCATTCTATTTTTTGAGACAAGACACACTTATTTCATTTTTAAAAACCCCAAGGCACACCACCAGCAAAAAATTAAATAATCAATCTCTGTGGCAGATTTACTGATTCAATCCATTTTGAAATGAATTGGACATCTAGCCAGGACAGAGGAACTCGGGCTGCTGAAATAAATCGATTTAACGACTAGCCAATGAAGTGTCATCTACTTTGATATTCAATTAATCATTAATGAGCCTTTTAATAACTAATTTCTATTTTTTTTTAAACTTTTTTTATCTTAGTGTGAATAGAAAATATTCTCCTTTTAATGTATTTTTTTTTATAAAAAGAAAGCAAAAAGGGTAAATATTCTCTATTTATACATTTTTTTTTTTGTCATTTTTATTTGTTATGTATTTATCATTTTAAGTAAAAAAAGGGAAAATAATTCATCCTCTTTATCATTGTTGTCCCAATCACTTATTTTACATTTGAGTTTGACTCACCCAATTTTGAAGATGTGCCGATACTTATGACCGATCTGATACCTCAGCAATTTATAAAGGAGAAAAAAGTACATTCAAATGTAATATATTTCCATACTTCAGACTATCACAATTGAATGGCTTTTATTGTATTTATCCTGTCATAAAATTCTCCTATTTTTAACTACGGAAATGTGATTTAGCAAAATATTTGCCATGATACCTGGCATGCAGATGCAGGTGAACTCTCCAATGCGGTCTAGGCAAGTGGCGTCATTCTGACAAGGCATGGAAAGGCATTCGTTAATGTCGATCTCGCAGCGTGGACCGGCGTATCCACGTCCGCATTGACATTGGAACGAGCCCTCGGTGTTGAGACACTTCCCAAAGTGCTCACATGGGTTTGCACCTGTAGGAGATTTACATTAATATTATATTTGCATATTTTAAAATATTCAGTAACAACTTTACAGTGTAATACAATTTTCCTCAATCCTTAACTCTTTCACTACCAATGACGACAATATACGTCCAATTATCGGACTCTTTTCATCTTTCTGATCCTTCTTCATTTTGACGGGAAGGGGTGAATGATCTTTGTTCATTCGCCCCAGCCCAGTCAGAATGGATTGGACATCTAGGGCGTCAATATCAACCAATGAGTTAAAGATAGCCCCAACGCTGATACACTGAGAAGCAAGTATTAACTAACTTGCTGTAAAAGACTGTAGTCCATTGATTAAAAATAACAGACATACCGATGCTGCATTCGTCCATGTCCTGGTTACAAGCTCCCCCCACAAATCCAGCAGGGCAAGTGCAAATAGCACGCCCGTTGAGAGGATTGGTGTCACACACGGCACCCTCGTTACAGGGGTTGCTCACACATGCATCCTCCAGGTGGCACAGCAAACCTAAGAGAGACATGAAGATTAAACAATACCTATTACGGTGGTACTTCTACATACGAGCACCTCTACATACGAGCAGCTCGAGATACGAGGAACATTTTGAGCAAATAATTATCTCTAGATACGAGAAAAATTTCGAGATGTGAGAAACCCAGGTGGCCAAGACATTAAACACTGTTTATCATTGTAGTCTTTTTTGCCGCATCTCTTTTGTGTATAACAGATATCTACGAGCACTGGGCGGAGCTTGCATTTTTCCGTGTTTTTTTCCCCGTTGGTCAATGCATAATACAAAGTGCACAACAATGGATCCAAAGCAAACAGGTGGAATGAAGAGTTGTGCAAAGAAAAGGCGAACGTTGACAATCACCATTAAGTGTGAAATAATTGAAAAATATGAGAGTGGGGTACGTGTCACAGAGCTTGCTCGTTGTCATGGATGATATCGTGTTACTTGGAAATTCCTTGGGGCTGGAGGTAAACGAGGCAGATGTGAATGATCTAATCGCCGAGCACCACGAAGAACTGATGACACAGGATTTAATCGAGCTCCAGGAGCGTGAACATTTGGAGATGTTGCGGGAACTCAGTAGCGAGGAGTAGGTGCAAAAGGGGGGCCGCATGGCTACAAAGGATATCAAAGACATGTTTGCGAAGTGGCAAGAGTTTTCTGATTTTGTAGAAAAGAGGCACCCTGACAAGCTGGCAAGTGGTCGCGCGTTATCATATTGTGAGGACATTTGTGCGCATCATTTTCGAAATATTTTGACGGGGAGGCAAAAACAAACAACCCATGATGCGTTCCTTTTAAAAACTCCCGCTGAACGTTCGGGTCGAGTCAACCCGGAGAACAAAGGTAAAACAAATTAAAACACAATTAGAATTCAGTTTTATGTAAAGTTACATTAAACATACATTTGAGTGTGTCTGTATATATTAATCCAAGTTAATTTAAATTTGTTTGTTCTGTTACGAGTGCGTTTCCGTGGAAGGTCCCCCCCCTGTCTTTGGTGTTTTTTCAGAGAGTTGGAACGAATTAATTTGTTTTTAGTTCATTTCAATGTGAAACGTTCGTTCAAGTTACGATAAGATCGACATACGAGCTCAGTCCTGGAACGAATTAAGCTCGTATGTAGAGGTACCACTGTACTTTATATTAAACTGCCAGCAGGCCACTTTTTCTGCTAGCCATTGGAACCAGATTATTTAGAGCAGTCATTTTAAACTGTTTGGTTTTCGCAAACCTGCTCTATCTCTGATACATCCACCTACCCGTCTTTCCAACAGGGCATTCGCAGAAGAAGGAGGCGACTCGGTCATGACACGTGGCCCCATTGAAGCAAACAGCGATGGCGCAGTCATCTATGTTCTCGCTGCAGTCGTCACCTGTCCAACCATTGACGCAGACACATGTGTGACCTCCAATGGTGTTGAAGCACGTTCCCCCGTTGTGGCAAGCGTTTGGCTGCATGAGACACTCGTTGACGTCCTCAACGCAGTATTGGCCTGGTGGTTAATCATTGGAGTATAATTAGCTCACATAATATACCAAGATTGTCAAACCGATTCCACGAAGGCCCATGGGTTTGTCCTGGATTTTGTTTCAACTAACACAGCACAGGCAGTTGAACCATTTTTTTTTTTTTGCTGGAACAAGAAGCATCTGACTGCAGTCAACTGATTTAATCTATATAGGTGCTCAGATTGGTTGGATGGAAACTTGCACTTACTTGGAGTGTGACAGACAAAGCAGAGTTGCTCTGAAAATGAACTGTTATTACATTTTCTCCAAAGTAACTTTGGTATATATCACCACTTATTACACTGAAACTCAGGAAACAGATAAACAAACTTTGTACTGTTAAAAGCTTTGATTGTGTGAAAGCTACAGAAGGCAGAGATTATGTAAATAGTCTTATATTTGAATTTATCTCTATGTTTGAGTTCAAGAAAACTCTATAGGGTATATAAATTACCTGATTTGTTACCATTTGAGGGCAGTAGACAACCAATCCAATTTGACTGCAAAGACTAGATTACACCACCTGCAGCTACTACAAGATTGGCTATGTTCACAACATTGTAGGTATTCTCAAATATACTAATCAATCTGGCAATTTTGTGTGTGTGCACAAACGTCTACGACGTGGTGGAGGTCTTTATTGTATTGACACAATTTTTTTTGGGACGGTAAGGGCTGACTGCGGGAAATTCACACAATACTGGAAAGGAAGTTTAGCATAGACACAAGATAAAACTACCACTGTTCTTTAAAAAAAATCACTTGATGCGACCATGGTGAAGAGATAAAATATTCCTTTACGTTTTCCTTGCTTGTAATGCTCTCACGCATAAAAAACAAGTTAATAAAATCATGTATATTTTATTATTTGTTTCGTGAGAAACAACAAAAACAAATGTTGCGTGTGCTGATCATTTCTTCAGTGGCTGACAAAGTATAGTCCCAGTGGGACGTACATACCACCTGCATGTTTCTGTAGAAGTCTCACATGTTATCGCGCGATTGCACCTGAATTAACACGTTCTCGTCGACCCCTCATGATTTCCTCTTTCTGATTGCTGCAGACATTTTTAGCGCAAAAGCAACCAGTAGTGATTGACCTGAGATGTTTTCATAGTGCGGACGCATCCGCATCGCAACTGCAGGTGCTGTAATTTTTAGGTACGAAGTTGGAAGGGAATTATTGCAGCCCATCCTACCAAGATTGGGCATACATTGCCGTGACTGACACTGACACATGGGCATTTATTGGCAGTACATAATAGTGGACGTCAGTGTCAAGCATCATACCTGTCCATTCAGGTGCGCACTGGCAATTATATGTGTTGACTCCATCTACACATATCCCTCCATTCATACATTTGTGTCCTGGGCAGTCATCCACATTATTCTCACAGTTGTGGCCCTCAAAGCCTGCGGATAGAAAGAAAAGATTATGACAAACAACACATTAAGTCACGCTCCTCGTTAAGCAACATAATCAATTTAACTCAACCCTGAGTCATGTTTCCCACACTACGGGCGGCATGAGGCAGTAAAAAGGTCGAGAGTGTGTCCGGCTGTTCACATGCACTCGTGAGGGTTCACACACGATGCCTGCAACAGCAATGATGGCCGCCTCTGAGGCCGACAATCCCTTCGATGTTTGCTTGTTTTATAATCTCTCAGTTTCAATGACTTCCTTTCTGGCAAGAGACATTTCCTGTCAACTCCCCAGTGGCAAGACAGAAGGTCCATAAAGTAAATTCCTTCTACTATGGACATAGTGGAGCGTGGGCCGCCTCTGACTTCTCACTACTGCCGCCATCCCGATTCTCATCGGGAACTATAAATAGCAGGCGGGAAGCTGAACAGCGATGTAGGAGTAAATCCCAGAAGTTGTGCTTGAAACTGCGTCATTTGCCCTGGGAAAATCTCCCGTCTTGTGAAAACAGTGGGCCTGTGAGCTGTGATCATGATGGTTTACATGTGTGTAAAGCAACAAACCCCCTGACTCACATGGGGGATAATGAAGCAATGTAGTTAAGTCATAGTGTAACGTTGTCTTGTCTGATGCTAAAATTTCCAACTCGAGAACAATAGACAAATGGTAGTTTGCTGCCACCCCTCTCAGTTCAGATGGATTGGACATTTACTAGTGATAAACAAATTGACTTTTATTTTAACATTGATAACATTGATGAGTGAAGGCAGGAGCGGCCCAGTGGATAAATGGTTACGTGTCGGCCTCACAGTTCTGGGGTCGAGGGTGCTGTCCCAGGTCAGTTCTCACTGTGTGGAGTTTGCATGGTCTCCGTGGGCATGCATGATTTTCTCCAGGTACTACGGTTTCCTCCCACATCCCAAACACATGCATGGTAGGCTGGTTGAACCCTCTAAATTCCCCCTAGGTATGAGTGTGAATGTGAATGGTTGTCTGTCTTCCTGTGCTCTGCGATTGGCTGACCACCGATTCAGGGTGTGCCCCACCTGGTGCCCATAATTACCTGGGATGAACTCCAGCACCCCCCATGACCCTAGTGAATATAAGCGTGTCGGAAAATGAATGAATGATAGAATGCCCTATGATTAAATGTCTGTAATTATCAATGGCACAAGAAAGAGTTAATATAATGTTCCAGATGGATTAAAGTAGTAATAGCCGCAATTTAAATATCAAAATATCAAAATTTGGGGCCTGTTTTTTTTTCACTTTGCATGTATGACTAAGTATCTAAAATGAAATAAAAAGTGAATTTGTATTGAACCTGTGTTCCACGATTTTCCACGGATATTTAAATGTAATCAAGTGCATCTGTATAACATACAAAGTGTCAGGTTTTTTCATGCTACCTGGCAGGCATGCACATTCATAGGAATGGTCATTCATCTGGCGACAGGTGCCGCCGTTGAGGCACTGTGAAGGAGCGCAGGGCTGGATGGACACCTCACACGTACGTCCACTGTACCCGGGTGGACATTGACATCGAAAAGAGCCATGGGTGTCGATGCAGAGGCCGGCATTGAGACAAGCGCCAGACTTTCGGCACTCATCCACGTCGCTACGGCAGTTCTTTCCCTGGAAGCCCGGCGGGCAGGAGCAGTTGTAGTGGTTATTCCAGTTGGCACAGCGGGCACCATTGGCACATGGACTTGTGGCACATGCATCAATGAGTGAGCAGTCTGGGCCTGGAATCAAAGGTGTTCCTTTTATGACATAATTGACAAGAGCTGATACTGTATGTATCTTTCAGACTATGAGGCACACCCTATTGATATTCCCCCAAAAATCCCAAGATTAATTTTTAAAAACCAAATCTTTCAGGACCACAGACGATTGTAGACATCAATTCAGGTGGCATCCAATCATCATTTGGCTGTCAACTAAAATGCGTTTGTCACTAGTTGACGTTCATTTCATTTTAATTAGCAGGGTGGAAGCGGATGAATGGATTGGACCGTTAATGATTGCAAGAGCGTTAACTAGACTCAAAATATACTCAATACTATTTTCAATATTAAATAAATTTAAAAAAACTAGACAGTACTTCTCAAAAAGGGCGACGAATAACAGTGACCCTAATGTTTTTGTCCAAGGAAAAACAATCAATGTAGTCCAAGAATGTAAATACCTAGGAATCACTCTTGACTCTCAACTTATCTTTAAACGACAGATAAAAAACACACCGAATAAAATTTAATTCGATTTGTCCATTTTTAGGTCCATTAGAAACAATCTAACGCCAGAATAGGCAAAACTATATTTTGACACAATGATCATATTACACATGACTTACTGCCTAACGAGTTGGTCATTGACCTGCAAAACAACATTAAACCAATTGAACTCATTTATAAGCAAGGTCTGAAAGTATTGGACCAAAAAACAAAAACGCACCACTACTGTCAGATAATTAAAAAAACACAAACGCCTGAACTGGGACAATACTGTTGAATATGCAGATGCCACCTTAGTTTACAAAATCTTCCATCACAACGCTCCTTCTGCACTGAAAGATTTTGTACAAAAAATCCAACACATCAACAATGGCTGGCTCTAGGGTTGACCGTGTAGTTCCCTTCAAAAAGAGTGCATTCAGTCAAAGCACCTTCTCAATCTGTGCCGCACATACCTGGAACTCAATTCCAATTAACATACGTGAACCTCTTCACCAATCATCTTAAAGCCTGGCTGTTAGATGAACACAACTGCGATCACAACGCTGTCTAAAACTGTGCAACTCGTGTGTGTGTGTGTGTGTGTGTGCGCATGTGTGAGTGTGTGTGTGTGTGTGTGTGTGTGTGTGTCTGTGTGTAAGGCTAGTATGTGTCATTGTTTATCTTCAACCTAGACAAGGAACTAAAGATGGAAATTAGCCTTTGGCTACAATCATACATATTTACATTTATATGTTCATTAACATGAATATGAATGTGTTCATTAATCTGTGCTATCCCTTATTAAATAAATTAAATACTCAAAATAAAAAAATAAAGGATTTTAAGTGTGCCTTATTGTTTGAAAAGGAAAAAGACAGGCATACCTCTGAATCCCCGTTGGCACACACAGCTATACTGAGGGATCCCATTGACCACTTGGCTCCTGCAAGCGGCCCCATTAAGGCATGGCGATCGATGACAAGGATCCAGGTGCTGACAGAGTGGACCGATGAATCCTGGACGACATCTAGGCAAAATAATGCATATTTGAACATCAAGTCTCTGCGCTGAGTGACAAAAAAGGTAGCAAGCAAAAACTAAAGAATGAAACTTTTGGATCCAACTCGGTCCTTTTACATTCATTAACTCATTACTTGCCATTGACATCAATAGATGTCACAATCATTTAAAATGGGAGGATTTGCTTTGAATATTCAGTGCCACTGACGTTCGTTTCTCCATTTGCCCCTCCCAGTCAAAATATAGACCAATAGATTGGATCTCTAGGCAGCCTATGACTTAATAGTCTACTCAGGTTTTCAACTTGATATTTCCACTTTAAAAACTACTTCATACTATTTAAAACCTCATAAATATAGAACCCAAATTATTATTATTTAAATGTTTGAATGCAAAAATATACTATATTAAATTTAGTGATGTCTCGATCTGATACTCAGTATCGATATTGACGCTCGATATAACTATTTTTGAGTATTGAATTTGGTCACAATATCGGGTCCAATCGAGTACCATATTTACTCGCATATAAGCCGCTTTTGTCGGACAATGAAAGTGACAACTATTGCAGTAATATGAACCATCGAAGAAAATTGAGATATTTCGACATTACAAGCAATTTGGCCACCACATCAAGATAGACTTATTTCTTTTTACAAATGGAATAATTTGATATTTTGCATTTACAAAGACAGGCATATTAACTCATGATATTGACCCTAATAATATGCTTTTGAGTCCTACATTATCTCAGAAATACCACGTGTGATGATTTTTCTTAAGATTTTCCCTTCAAAGTAACACATTTGCACTCCCTATTAAAACCATAGATGAGGTGAAAATTGTGAATCAGGGGGCATGTCTTTCAACAATTTTAAGGATAAAGGCTTATACGCGCAGGCGGCTTATACGCGTAGGCGGCTTATATGCGAGTAAATACGGTAGTTGCGTGTCCTTTTAGTACTATCCTGCTTTTTGGCAATCCACAAGGCAAACATGTTCGCTGAGCAGGGCTAAATCTCTTTAGAGCTAACATATCATTGTTTGATGTTGTAAATAAACTACTCCTTGACTTTAATACAAATAAAAGTGATCACTATTTACTGGTTGCACTATATTTTGCATTATTTTTACTGATTGATAAAAAAAAGTCAGTATAGGAACATCCTTATCAAGAGTAGCACAAAATCAAAGTTACCCCATGAAAACAAATTTCTAGTGACCTGTGGTACTGCAAAAACAAATGTACAAATGAATAAAACATTCATTTATTTTCTGAACCGCTTATCCACGTAGGTGGTGCTGGAGCCTAACCTGGCCAACTATGCGCACCAGGCAGCAAGCACGCTGAATTAGTGCCCAGCAAATCGCTGGGCAAAGAATAAAACAAATGTCACAAATTAATCAAAAATTATGGGCAGTACTGAGTAAAATACTCAAAAATAAATTGAACAACAGTTCCATGGGCTGAGTAACGATACTTTTGCAATCAAATGTCATATCCGGATACAACAATTTAGGATCGATACTTTTCGACAACCCAATTCAAAAATATACCACACCAGGCAATTCAAACTCCGTTAGATCTCTTTCCTGACTTATATTGTGGTACGAGACTGGCGTATACGCCCTGGAATTATTTCATATTAGCGCCAGTTCCTTCAAAAGTCCAATGTGGTTTTTGTGGAATGATTGATACACTCACAAATGGAGCCGGGCCATATCCTGAAAGAAGGGATATAACAAACACGCAATTTGGCTTTCCAGCTGGAGAGACCCATTTTTTTTCAGTGTCAGCTAACATTCCTCCATCGTTATGGGTTTTCCGCAGGTCGGCTCTAAAGACTAACACACCCAGCGATGGGCTGCTGGGAAGCCCAAAATGATTCCGCCCCTACGGCATAAGGAAAATGGGGTCCAGACTCAGCACATATTTTGTAAATGGGAAGAGGGAACTGTGATATTTGGAGATGAGAGCCTTGTCTCCTACAGGAGACACTATCTATCTTGAATTTTACCTAAACATATCAAGAACATCAGTACAGGAATACCTTGACATACGAGTGTCCCAACAGAAGAGAAATTTGAGAAAATTCCAAGCAAATAATTTACTAGAGACACGAGACAATTTTAAGATACAAGCACACGAGCCAGGTGGCCGAGATGCGAAAGGCTGCTTAAGATGACAGCGCACGTCTTTCTCGTCGTATCTCCCTCGTGTGAAGATATCTACGAGCACTGGGCAGAGGGTTGCATTTTTTCCCGTGTTTTTTGGGGGGCGTTAGTCAGAATTAAGGGAAAAACAATGGGTCCAGAGCAAGCCGGTGCAATGAAGGGTAGTCCAAAGAAAAGGCGTATGATGACAATTGATATTAAGCACGAAATAATCGTAGTGTACGCGTGACTGAGCTGGCACGCCAATACGAGAGGAGTACTTTGACTATATGCACCATACTGAAGCAAAAGGACGCTATTAGGGGTATCAACCCTTCCAAAGGACTAATCATAATTTCCGAGCTACACAGTGACATTTATAACAACATGGAAAGCCCTCTTTTAATAAAGATAAAAGTAAAACAGTTAGCGGGAGATAGCGTGACCGAATCAATAATATGCGAAAAATCCAGCGGAATTTACATGAATTAAAAAGCAAAGCAAGCATCTGAAAAAGGGGAGCCTTCAAAACCACCAGAGTCCTTCATTTAAGTTAAATTTATGTTTATGTTTTGTTACAAGCGTGTTGCCATTCAACAAGTTTCTCTCTCTCCCCTCCATGCACTCCGCGTTGTACTGATTAATGTGTCATTTTAGTATTGAACATCATAACCACTAGATAGTTATTTGTTACTCTGTTAGTAGATGGTGAATTACAACCAATAAAAATGTTTTTCCATTGCAATATCCTGTTTTTCATGTTTTTTTTTAGAGGGTGGGGACGAATGAATTTGTATTTAATTAATTTCTATGGGAAAAGTAGATTTAAGATTCGAGTAAATCGGCATATGAGCTCGGTCCGGGAACGCATTAAGCTTGTATCTCACGGTATTACTGTAATAGGAGTACCCGATTGCTCTCTATGGGCTGATGAAAGTTCAGAGGAGGTTAGTGATAAGTTAGTTTGTGTCAGAAACCTGACACCCACTGGAGCCTCTGGCTTGGGACAACCCCCCTCTTCAAACAGGCTGATGACAGAGCAATGCTGGCTGGGTTTGACTTCACCCTGCGGCACTGTCTTTTCTTTCACTGGTGAAGAACCATTGGGCATAATCAACAATGGATTTCCCTGTTTTACTTTCTACAAACTTCATTTGAGTACATTATTCTTCACTGCACTACAAAACAAAGGTCCATCCTCCTGGTTTGAATCTAAATGCTCTGAGAATTTTAACCATCAAAAAGATTTAAACTGTGATTGTGTTCAGTGGCTGCCTTCACAATTTAAAATGATTGGACGTCTAGTGCTGTCAATGGCAGCCAAAGAGATATTAAGAGAGCTGAACCCTGGAGCCAATCCCAGCTGTCTCCGGGCCAGAGGCGGGGGACACCCTGAATCGGTGGCTAGCCGATCGTACACTTTCTTGCGTGTGGTATTGAATTCAGTCGTAAATATTTTTTTTGTTTGGTATGTATGCACTTTTTAAGATATGGTTTTTACTGCACAAGTTCCACCTTGAAACAATGGCTACATTTATACATGGAAACATTTTCTTTAATCCGATCAGAATACAGATGAAAATTCAGATGGCTGTACTGTTTTACTGGACACTAAAAATATTGATACAATTAGAATTTGCTTGTTCAGCCATCATGGTACCTTGTGATTTTGCCTGTTTTTGTTTCCGCCTGGCTTTACGGTGTGGTTGGGCTAGGGGCCATATTTCCAATCGGGCAACTCTGTTGACAGATGCCCTAGAATTCAGTTTTGCATTTTCTACTGTTCAGATCAGAATGGCAGGGTGAAGCGTTGTAAAGATTTCAACTCTGGAAAGAGTTTTCATTTTTTTTCGGTTTCACTACTTAAAACAGTGTTAATAAACATATGGAAAACTTTTTGTACCCACACCCCCATTAAAGTTGTTTTGGAAATGGTCATTGAAACGACAATAATCTATTAATATTTCAATAAATCAATTTACCAAATAGAAAGTCAATATTGAAGATTTATGACTTATCACTTCACACATTGGGAAATGTAACGGTACTTTAATGACAGCATGCGACTTGGGCACTTCAAAAGGATTGGACGTATTTCTTTCTCAGTGGCAGTCAATGAGTTAAGATAGTTAAGAAGCTATTGTTAATAAGCTAATGTTATTTTGTCTTACAGTCAAGAAAATAAAAAGTCATGAGCCGGTAAAGTTCTGCTTATGTCTGCAAATAATGTTTACAAATAGCATAAACTGAGTAAATATCGGTCTTGATTGCATGTCTGAAAGGGGCTTCACAGACAGTCTTAACAGAAGTTTTAAAAATGGACCCTGAATGTGTCTCTAACCCCCCCTACACACACACACACACACACACACACAAACACAAACGCCAGCTTGCCTCCCCCTTTCTACCCTCCCTCACTACTGAAAGGTCAAATGTCAGAGGTCCCCCGTCTGATTGTGATGATAATGTCACCCAGGCAGCAGAGATAGAGGAGGAGCTACGCCATGGGGAAGAGTGTCTCTGGAGGTTTCAACTGGTGGACGGAGAAGGGGTGAGGGTCCAGAGGGAATGCCATGTCATATTTCCTGTAATCCCTTGTCCACTGCTCTGAAAACACAGCGCTCGCTCCGGATCGCAGGATCCCCATCACCCTGGCAACAGCGCAGACGAAAGAACAAGCCTGACATTCGACCAATCACCCGACTGCCCCTTGATACCCATGGCTATTTGTCATGGCTTGGCTGGGTTTATTTTGAGGCAAATTAACTATGTCTGGAATCTAGGGGGTCAGACTAAATTGAAACGTGGCACATAAAGGCACTCCACGAGAACCCTAAAGCAGAGGCGGCTATAACGCAACAAAAATATAATAGAGAAGGTTGAATCCCTCTTAAGGTTGTGAGATTTGACTCTAGCGGCAAGGCCAAAGGTTGTTTAAAGGTTTACAGACGGACTCTTGTTAAATACTTGGCGTCCACTGGCTATTATCTGGGAAAACAACAAGCAGGGTTAATGTGTAAAAAAGAAACTAGTACTAACACCTGATAATTTTGTTTTTCTCCGGCGCAAAGTTGCATTGAGATTGCCTAACAGGACACACATTCTTTTGTCTAGACCAGGCTATCATACTTCTCCCATAACACACAATCTCAACTGATACGGCGCAAAATTTGGTTCAGCTACACCTAAACATCTTATCTGACTCAGCAATGGATTCCTCTGCTGCTGGGAATGTGACGAGGCCAGCAAGTGTCATTGCTTCTACTTGACCTTTTTAGGCTCTTGTGAGGGGCAGGTGCAGGCTGGTGACTTCTGACCTCTCAGAATGTGGATGCCAGATGATGGCGAGGAAGAAGTGTTTGATTGGCCGAGTGGCTAATCCTCTTTTGTGTCAAAACATGAAGGATTTTGCCAGCTGCAATCCTCGGCAACAAGCATCTGTCCACATCTGTCATTATACTAGCGAGTGTCTCGTTTTCTCTGAGACATAAGAACAACTGCTTTGCTCATGAGACAGAGATACACACAGCCACACAAACACCTACACACCCACATAAAAATCACTTCACGTCACAAAAGATCCACATTACCCGATTAAAGACATGCCTTAACTTTTTCAGTACAACTGACAATGACAGACCATCAATCGTGTGCTACTTAATTTCTGAATTAGCTTTTTTAAATCAGTTTTCCCTATTAGATGTCTGATCCATTTGAAATGGTAGAATTGGCAGTGAACGAACAAGTGTTCATTCAACACTCCCACTTGGATCAGATGTCTATCACTGTCAGTGGCATTGAAAGAGTTAACAGTTTCTTTTTTTTGCATTCTTTTCACACAAAAGAAGCACTGCCACACAACATGCAAACATACACATGCCGTAACACAAAGAGAAGAAACTTACAACCAGAGAGGTAGCATGAACCCCCAAAAGATGACATCCAAACAGGGAATTGCAGAGGAAAGAAGAAGAAAGAAGTTTAACCTTTTATTGGACACTCTTTTAAATACCATTAATTAAAAATAACAGTTCGAATAACAGCATTCATAGAATTGACAAGAAGTTACCTGAAATGAGCAGAAATTGCTCTGTGAATTCCCCCAAAATTACTAGGAAGTGAACCAAAACTAAAAGGAAAGTTTTAATTTAGTAACCAGGAGCAGAAATCACATTTTCTAGTAAATTTGGTTGTATTAAAATGTCATTAAATAATAAATGCAGTTTATTCACAAAAAATGTCAAACTAAGTGACTTGCCTTGCTTCCAGAGTTAAAAGGAAAAATCTTAATGGCATGGACATTTGATTTATGAGGGCGAGCGCCATTATTAGTGGAACCTAATACCGATTTTCCTTCTCTTTGGTTCATTGAAGCATGGGTAACCTGAGCTCATCCTCTCCAATACAATAGCAGAAACTTCACCACAGGTCAGAGGGCGACTCACCTGTGAACAAATACCCTGAAATCTGTGACATGGCTCATAGAGTTGGAGTTAGAGCCAAGCTCCACAAGGAAACATGTATAGAAGCGGGTCATTTCCTCCACAAGCAGTGGAGGACAAACAATAAGCCTAGGATTCTTTTTACTTTTTTTGTGGAAACTAGCCACCAGTTCTGCTGTGAAATCAAATGATTTTATCACTATTAGGCATACATTGAACTGAGAGGATGGTACCTAACCACTTTGAATGTATTCAACATTGAGTGCCGTCTATTGCTGTAGAATATGACAATATATCCCCAAAACGACATAAAGCCTTCAAGCAATATTTTATGTCTATCGTATAGTTAGCTGCCTTAGTCAATCATACTTAATACATGCTTGCCATATGACAATATCTCACCAAAACGACATAAAAATTTCTGGAAATATTTAAAATCTATCATATAGTTAGCCAATTAGCCCCGTTGGTCAATTGTACGTGAGTAACACATGCATAGAAATCAATAATGGAACACATTATCCGCAAATAACACAATTTGTTGCAATGGCAACCCGCGGTCTTAAAGATAAAAACTGCTAGTCAAAAGTATTTGTCGATAATTATATATCTACTGCATTACAGCAAAAAAATATGCAATTGACAGTGCCGTTAGTGTTTGTACTGAAAAGTTTTAGGTCCCAGAGCTTTCTTGATAGATTAACATTTTTGGCAGGTCAGTTCAATGTCACTTCACAAATATTGTGAAAGATATTTTTCCGTAACGCACACTAGCGCTGTCAACAGCAGAAAAGACGGAAAAGTGTGTAAGAACCGCATTTATTCTCCCATGGAAGTCCATAGTGACACATTACTGATAACTTGAGCCTATCCACATCCCCCTCCTTCCAGCAGTGTCCCTTTCTCAGCAAACAGCCAAATTGGAGGGAGGTGTTAGGGAGTGTTTTGTGGCCCAAATAAAAGAGCTAAAGTAGTTAGAACCCCTTTGTATTAACAGGTTGGAAAGAGGAGGGGGAAGCAAGGGGTGAGCAGTGACCCAAGCAGCAAGTCTTTCAGGTCTGGGCTGCCATGGACCAACAGGCCTACGCCGTCGCCTGGCAACAGTATCCCATGGAGAAAAGGCGCCTTAGTGGGGAGGAGACTGAGTGCTGGGAATGAGGTTTCTGTGAGGACAGTTTGGAGGGACGACTGCTGCATGTGCAGGAAGTTCGTGGCACATGACTACTAGCTTCTTGTAACTGAGTTCCTTCCTAAGCCGAACAAGAAAGTTTGTTTGAACAAAATATCATTGTGGACACATAATCAGGGCTTTCCAATAGAGTTTTTCGACACATCCATTGCCATGCAAAGTATCAGGAAGTTCAGTTATACTTCAGTGATGAGAACCATTGGGTTCAATTAATTTCCTGTACAATCAATTCAAAAAACGCTCACTCAAATTTACCCCAAGTGTTAGATTCTTCGGGTGACAGCTCCTAAACATTTTTCAAATAGCATCAATAACCACATGACATGCATTTCAAGGCCAACGTTTCTCTGAACATTCTGCATCAGGCATGATAATAATACTTGAACCAACCACCAAAGTTAAACCAGATTTTTGCAAAAACTTTGAAATTTAAATCAGAACTTCAATAGTTTCTCTCCACCAAGGCAACATGAAAGACAAAGCCCTGTCCAGAACTCCTCCAACCGCTCACCACAAAGCAACATAGAAAGATCATTTGAACTCCTAAAGGCCTTTATTACTCGCTAACAAAAATATAACCACAAAGGGAGTGGAGTAGGATTTAATAAGGATAAGCAGAGTATCTTATCTTGTTGCTTGTGAAAATAGGAGGCACAAGAAAAGAATCCATGTGAAAGCCTCTGTAGAGGAACATAGTAAAGATCGATAATCTCAGATGCCATCTACTGCGAGGACAAAAGACTAACTGCTCCAAAAAAGGATGTCTAACTAGAAGCCAGCTATGGCCTGCTAAAATGTATTCATGTACTTGCATATAAGCAGCTTTTGTCGGACAAAAAATGATGACTGAATCGAGGATACGACTTATATGCGCATAAAAACACAACATGCACGAAACTGCAAGTTGACGACGCCATGACGCAAGACAATGCGACCGATACGGTTATTTATTTCAAAATGAGAAAGCATCAGGTTTTCATCAAGATAGTTATTTCTTTTTTTAAAAAAAATCAAACTATTTTAAGGCAATTTTATGGGTGCAGGAGGCTTATATGCGAGTAAATACGGTATATATATTTCAGAAAAAATTCCATGGCGGTCCGGTGGTTAGCGGGTCGGCCTCACAGCTCTGGAGTTGAGGGGTGGAGTTTGCATGTTGTCACTGGATTTCCATGGGCTTTCTCCAGATACTCTGGTTTTCTCCCACATCCCAAAAATGAAATGAAATTGAATATGAATACCTTTTTAAAAGAAACAAAGAGAATCTTTGCAGATTTAAGTTAAAAAATAAATATAAAAATGAAAAGAGAATGTTCAATTGTTCCCCTTTTTGTTTCTTAAAATGATAAATAAATAAATAAAAATGAAACAAAATAAACGTATAAAAATTCAATATGTATGTTTTTCCTTTTTTTTTAAAATAAAACACAAAGTGAAATAAAATTCTCACAAACAGATCTGGAGAATTTTTAGCTTAACAACCTCTAAACTGTTTATTTATTTTAATTCATATGGGTTGGACAACATTATAGCCCTATGGAGGAAACGATGACTACAATGCAGCAGCCTCACCTCTAAACCAAACCCATATAATAATCAATTTTATCACTTTTGCCCAAAATTAACTCAACCTGTTGGTGAAGTAAGCCACTGTGGTTAGACAGGATGTGTGGAGCACAAAGGTCAGAAGACAGAATTTCCTGTGGAAGGGCATGGGAACCAGAGACTCCAGATTACAGTTCTTTACAAATATCCACTCTTAAATAGTTTTAAAATCTAATCAGATATGCTAAATGAATTCCTTTTAAACCATTTAACTCAAGCTTTCTGCAATCGATTGTGACATGACGCACAGCTAATTGTTAAGTCAAATATTCTAAAGATCATGACCACAATGAGAGTGCATTGTCGCAGGCATTCCTGAATAGAGTTCCAGGGTGAATGGTTGGAGGTATGGACAATAACCTGTAACATCTAGAAGGACAGGATAAATATTCACCAGAAAACACTGACTCCCTAGCTGGTGCTGTGGACAAATAGTTACTCAACCCTGTCCATCCACTCAGCTACCCAGAGAATATGTGACTTGGCATGTAAGAGCTGAATTATCCCAACAATATCAAAATACTCTCAATGAACTCAAACAAGTCCATATTTAACTCGGTAACTGCCATGAACTGAAGATGAATGAATGAATGAATGAAAATATGGCTAAATGAATTGCCCCACCATGTTGTAAAAAGTGACATTTAAGTTTTCCTGGTAGGTGGTTACTGACCAGCCATTTTTTTTCCCTTTTAACTATATATATTCCAAGCTGCGACACAGAGGAAGGAGGATGTCAACATGTGGAGATAAAGAATGAGTATCAGCAGTTGCTCTGTGAGGAAATGAGCATGTGCTAGCAAGCTAGCTGATGAGTGCACTCCTGTCTCCCACAACATGGGGCCCCGCATGCTACTCAATGGCAGCACCTGGCCCTGCGCTGTCCCTTTGTTGAGATCTGACTTCGCTGGATTACCATCACAACATCCACCAGCTGTCCACTGCGGAGCGCCCACCACCCACCCGTGGTTGGCCCCCCACTACTTATGCATCACCAACATCCGACCCCCCCAAAAGTCTGGCTCCTCCAGCTGGATCCACTTCGAGTGACACACTCTCAATCTGCCTAATTATCTATACTGCCCTCAAACCACTGCCTCACTATCCCAAACGCACATCTTTCTCACTCGCAACCTTCAAAAGAAGTGCGTGATATGAGCAGAATTCATTCCATGACTAAGCTAACATGAATGTGCTCATAGTATGAATTTATTTTCTCCAAAGAAATAATTGAAGTCCAGTTAATGTGCAACTTTTGCAAAGACCCCACATGTTACCCCAATATACAAATTCAATGCATAATAAGGCTAAATAATCTTAAAAAGAAATTAAAAGTATCAAAACAAAGGTTTTTCATATACCGTATTTTCTCGCATATTAGCCACCTCCGCGTATAAGCCGTACCCTTAAAATTGCCTTAAAATCGTAGAATTTTACAATTTTCCTCGTATTAGATGCCCCTATTTCACAAGTTTCACCTCCATATTCATGGTTTTAATACGGAGTACAAATGTGTTACTTTGAAAGGAAAATCTTAAGAAAAATCATCGCATGTGGTATTTCTGAGATACTGTATGAATCGAAAGGATCGCCTGCTGGATTACACATTCCCAAAGGGTCTTGCCTGCACGTAGACAAATTCAAAAAGGAAGTCACGTGAGCAGTTCAACCAGGAAGTGTGTCCGTAGCGGTCTAGTTTGTCATCCCTACGTAAGATGGCGGAGCGCTGAGCAAGCAATGGCAGGCGCAAGTAAGTGAGTTTTTTCACGCTTTATGCAAGATACGTTTTTTTTCTTGAATTTCATTCGCAGACATCAAAATAAATTGTGTTAAGCGTTTTATCTTTTCTCTATTTTGAAATAAATGACCGCATCAGCCGCATTGTGGATGGAATGGGATGGAATGGACTGCTTTTATTGTCATTGTCAAGTATAATGAGATTTAAAGCTTTCACCACATAGTGCACAAATAACATTTGTCTTGCGTTATGGCGTTTCGTCTGTCACCTTGTAGTTTTGTGCATGTCAAATCTAATTTGTGCGCATATAAGCCGTACCCTTGATTCAGTCATCATTTTTTTTTGCGACAAATACGGCGTATTGAAGGCTCACATGCCACTGGCGGGATGCTGAGGTGACGTCATCAATGAAGTATATGCCTCGGCGGGCAAAACGTACTGTCGACGATTGATGATGTAAATACATTTCACAAGAAAGTCAGTTGTAAATACATTTGCACAGTTAAAATTGCAAGGTGCAGTCAGTATACTCTGAGCCTTCTTAACTTTGCGGCTTCAACTTTCCAGCTTCACTACATTGCAATTTTTTTTCTGAAAATATAAAGTTCATAAAATGTGAAAACCCACACTGAAACACAAGCAGAAGCCACTCCTCTGTCTTTCGCCTGCAACTAGGAAAACTGTGGCGGAAGACAGTGTACTGTCACTCTACTCTGAGTAAAAAAAATGGCGGGCAGCGGGAGGTGGCCGTCATTTTTATCCAAAAATAGAGTGGCCGGGAGCCCCTGTGAGGGTGGATTTTTATCAGAAATGCGTGCCCCGCACGACCTTACGCCTTGGCACTTATTTGAAAATAAACTTGCTCGGCAAATTGGATGGAAGAGAGCATCAGCGAAGGGGGATTTTTTTTAGAAATACAAGCCCCTGGCGACGTTACGGCCGATACTATCGGCCTTGTCCACAAATAGACCACTTTGGTCGGCAAGGATGGCGAGATGCCACGGTGGAAGTTGAGATTCCATTTAAATCCGGGCAGTGGGCTGACGTCGTTGCAGTCGATCCGGAGGCCCATTCCTGCGGCGCCGGCCAGCGATTCGGCGGCCCATGCCCACTGCGTCGGCCAGTGATCCGGCGGCCTATGCACGCGCCGTCGGCCAGCGATCCTGCGGCCCATGCCCGCGCCGTCGGCCCATAATCCGGCAGCCCATACCCGCGCCGTCGGCCGGTAATCCGGCGGCGAGTGAGGTCTGCTCTGCGACCCGGCCGCAACAGGCAGCGACACATTTTTTGGAAGAGCTGAACTGAAAATGCCAGGCTTCACACGGATTGCATGTGTGGGGGATGCCAGCCTAAATCAACAAGTTCGACCGTACTCATGCTTTAAAAAACAAGAACAAAGCCTATGTTTGGACTGATTCGTTTATAATAGACAATGGAGTTTTTAGGTCGTTTTGTTACAAGACATGTTTCCATCCCACGCTTAGTCAGGCTAGTACAGTAATCCCTTGAATATCACGGATAATGTAGACCAGACATGGCCACAAGAAGACAAAATGAACATAATACAACTAAGAACAAAGCCTTGCTGCCTGTATACTGGATGAGCAACTGGAAAGCTGAGATCACAAAAGCCTTCACAAACTGTTTCATCCCGAACGCGAAGCAGTACCTCGCGGAAAAAGGGCTACCCTTCAAGAACTTGGACTAAAACTCCCATTAACCTGTTTTTTAATTCATATCAAGCGATGAGGAACTATTTCCACTGTGAGTACAGTATTTAAAGTCTCATCTCTCATCTCCTTTTCTGATCCTCTCCATTCTCATTAGGGTCGTGGGGGGTGCTGGAGCCTATCCCAGCTGACTGCGGGCTAGAAGCGGAGACACCCTGAATCGGTGGCCAGCCGATCGCTGGGCACGAGGAGACGGACAACAATGCACACTCACACCCATACCTAGGGGCAATTTAGAGTGTCCAATCAGCATACCATGCATGTTTTTGGAATGTCGGAGGAAACCGGAGTACCCGGAGGAAACCCACGCAGGCCCAGAGAGAACATGCAAACTCCACACAGGTGGACGTGACCTGGATTTGAACTCAGGACCCCAGAACTGTGAGGCCGACGCACTAACCACTCGCTCCACCGGGCCACCCCAGCGTTTAAAGTATTTACATTTTTATAAATATAGATTATATTTAGATATTAATGCATTACAGTCTTTTGATATGCTTATAGCTGTAATGTTTAATACATATTCACTTTTTGATCATTGTACTTGTGTACTTGTATTTCTGTATAGGCGCAAAAACATGTAATGTGGTAGTAATAATGAGGGTGATCCTACTTCGCGTTTTTTCGTTTAAGGAATAGGACAGAATTTAAGGCTGCCCTTTGATGTTGAAAACTTTCATTTCTGCTTACTTTGTTGTTAATCAAATCTGAGCTGCCCTCCCGGCGACCATCTGCCGACAACCCACCCTCGGAAGGTTGGCTCCTTGAGCAAGGTAGATCGCAGGAGGTTGGCTCCTTGAAAAGTAGATCTTGGAGCAAAAAAGTGTGAGCACCCCTGTCCTACGATAATTGCCTGGCAGTTTTCCATCCACATACTATATCGGCACCTGTGTGGGCTGTGGCATAATGATTGATGAAGCTGGTCAGACCCACCTCAAGCCAAAGAGGCAACAGGAGGAGCTTCACGCTTCTTGTTTTGTAAAAATGGTAAGATATGTTGGGTTTTTTTTTTATCTTGGGGAAAAGTAACAGGCACTTTTGCTTGGCCTTTTAAGGTGTTAACTCGTAGTGTTAGTGTAGCATCCATTTCTATTAGCTTTAATGAGGTAACTGTGATTTTTTTTTTTACATTTTGTCGTGACATTCTAGTGGTTTAAATTAATTGAAAACAATGTAATGTGCCTGCTGAGTGTCTATAATCATGAAACAAAGGGTTGCTTTCGGTGGTTTAGACAACTAGCGTGAGACTGAATTAATTATTTACATCTCATCTTACTGTAAATGAGAAGCTGTTCTCAACACATTGTATACCTGATTGAATGAATGTTAGATACATCAGATATAATAATTGTTGTATTTTAGATTTAGTGCTGGTTTGAACCTGGTTGAGGGTTTAGTTACTACATTCGTTTTCAAAATGTACCTAATATTACTTAAATTTCATTTAATAAACATATTTACTGTATAATATTTGTCTATAATATATGAATTGATTCATTCATTTTCTGAACTGCTTATCATCACAAGGATCGCGGGGGGTGCTGGAGCCTATCCCACCCCAGAAATCGGCTGGCCACCGATTCAGGGTGTCCCCTGCCTCTGGCCCAAAGTCAGCTGGGATAGGATATATCCACTGAGCGAATTGATAAGATGTGACTGGTCATGCAGTTATTTTTTTTAACTTCAATACAAAAGAACTTTAATGAGCGTTAAAGTATTTTGTGAATCAAAAAATCGTTGCTAGATTTGTAAAAAAAAAATCGTTAGACTAATAGTGAAGATAGTCGAAAGACTAGTGGGGAGAAAAATAATCGTTACGGAAAGCCCTAGAAAAAAATGTGACGGAAAACACTTCTTTTTTGTTTATTTTTCTTTTGGTCTTTTCACATTTATTGACATCACAACTCATATTGCGATTCAAAATGTGAACTTATTTTCAAAATCTGCAATGCCTTGACACAATCCAGCCATCAACCGTCAAGTTCAATCACTATTTTTAACTGCCTGTAAAAGTCATACAAATAATATTCGTTTAGCCGTTAAAAGTAGATAGTAAGTGTTGGACTCCGATCTGCTGCCTGAAATGACTCACCTGTGCAGGAACTCGGAACACTTGTTGCAGGTCGTAAACCTTTTTTGATGTACCGCCGTTAAGCTGATACAGCGGGACATCATGGCTGTATGGGACATTAGATACACTGCTATCTGGGGCAATAACAAAGGCAGCTGCCATTTACAAAGCGCTATGTGAGTGTCACTTGCGAAGGCCATAAAAAATATATATTGAAGATGATACATTAAGTGGAACTATTTTTCATGAAGAAATTCTTCAAATAAAATCACTATCTTAAGAAAATTATTTAGTATGTCAAGATCTACAAATGATCTCAGTTTACGTGGCCTTTTCTTCCTTACACTTTGTTCCCTCTGTATCAGGTATCTGCAGGAAGAAAGGATCTTTTGTACTCTTGTACATCTTTGTTTTTTTTCCCCATATGTGGGGATACTGAATTCGTCTGATAACTCTGTCCTTCTTGACTACTATGCCGTGCTGTTGTTTGATCTTGAACACCCTCCGTTTGCGGGAGATGCATTTTTTCTTTCAAATTGTACTTAAGTATTGCTCTGCTTTCATAAAATAGTGTTAATATCATTTAACCCTTGATAAAACATCATGAACACAAACTTCCCAAAGTATTCCTTTTCAGGCTTTTGCTGTTTGCTGGTTGAAATTGCACATTGACCAACGTAATGGCACGCCCAACAACAAATGATTTATAAAACATAGGCAGAGGTTGCTACGAATGTGTTCTGAATGCAGCCACATTTGTAACTGAGATTCATTCATCCATAGAGGGGTAAAAATTCTCATCTTATCTATCTATTCCTTATGTGTTGCCTGACTTCTTATTGAATAAAGATTTGTTTTCTGCGAAGCAGGTGGCCTAGACTGCTTTTGGACTGCATTGAAACTCCTCAGTGCAACACTCAATCATGTTTCCCCTAAAAAAGCTACAAAGGGACTTAAAAGCGGACAAGTGACCCCAGCAAGACACTGTAGCCTATTTCACTTGACTATTGTCGTGGAGTTTCCCACACAAACCTACTTCTCCACAGCAGCCAACTCTTCCAGCCTTAGAAATTTGAAAAACAAAAGGCTTATCATTGTCAAAAGATGCCCAAAGCAAGCGGGAACTAAGGACAATGCAATTAAATTAAGCTTCTCAGTTTTTCGGTGCCAGTCACAGTGATAGTTGTCTAATCGTGTGGCTCATATTAAAATGAGTTACGCTTATAAAAATACCAAAGACTTGAGACTTGTCTGATATGAAGTTGAAAGAATCATAAAAGGAAATTGTCAAGTTTAACCTCCTAAGACTCCAGACTCTTGTAAGGCACGGATTTTTATTTTCTCTTTGATATTTAGGCTAATTGGGACCTGATGAGTGTACAAACAAAGAATTCTCTTTTTACATGATGTAGTTTCTGAGAAAAATGATGTCCACATCATAAGTGGACGCCAGTCCATCGTAGTCCAAATTTTAACATTGTAGACAACCAAAAATGTGATGTCCACACGTGGATGTCAGGTCATAGGAGGTTAAAGACACTGTTGACAGGAATATGGTTCATATCGAAATTTTCATTCAAATTCCAAACTTTTTCAATTGCAGCTTTTATTTTTAATTAAAAAAAACATATATTCCCTTATTGATTGACTTTCTTTTACTTTAATTTTAAAAAAGGTAAGTATGGGCTGCTTTGATTATAATTGAGTGACTGCCATTGTATTGGCTGGCCACCAATTGAGAGTGTCCCCCAAATGGATAGCTGCGATAGGCTCCAGCACCCCCTGTCACCCTAGTGAGGAAAACCGGAACGGAAAATGAATGAATGACTGCCATGCAAGGGCCTACATTTTGATTAGGAGGATTGGCCATGAACTGATTGACATGACTGACCGTTCTTTAATTCGAAAGAAATGAAAATGAATTTTATGTCTGTCCCATCATTGGCACTGAAAGAGGAGCATTCAAAGCCAAACCTCCAAGCTTACATTATTTGTTTGTCTATTATTGTCAAAGGCAAAAAATATGTTTTTTTTTTTCACAGTAAAAAAATAAATACTAGGATTAATAAACATTAGATAGATGAAAGGGGGGCCTGGTGGATGAGTGGTTAGCGCATCAGCCTCACAGTGGAGGACATGGGTTCAAATCTGGGTCGGTCCACGTGTGTGGAGTTTGCAGGTTCTCCCTCGGCCTGCGTGGGTTTTCTCCGGGTATTCCAGTTTCCTCCCACATTCCAAAGACATGCATGGTAGGCTGACCGAACACTCTAAATTGCCCCTAGGTACGAGTGTGAACGTGAATGGCTGTTTGCCTCCTTGTGCCCTGCGATTGGCTGGCCACCAATTCAGGGTGTCCCCCACCTCTGACCCGAAGGCTCCAGCACCCCCCGCAGCCCTAGTGAGGTTAAAGCGGTTCAGAAAATGAGATGAGAGATGAGATAGTTGAGAGTGCATAATTTGATAGTCCATCAAAAAGGTTCCCATGATCTTGTGGGTAAAATGAGTTGGACTTACATGCATCGTGGGGGCGACTCTATGCAGGTCCCTCCGTTTTCACATGGCTTATAATTATCTGTGCAACGAAAACCTGTGGGAAATGTAAAAATGAGTTATATTAAGGACGTAGCAAACAAATTTTTTCCCAAAAGTAAGATAAAAAACATGAAGATCAGATGAGGTGAGTCCGTTACTCTAATATAAAATCAGACATGCAACCTGTGGCATTCTAGAGCCTTTGTGCACTTTAACTTGAACTGGTTGGTCTGATATATTCATAGCTGCCAACCTTCCAATTCAAATGTATTTAAAGTCTACTAGTGATAAACAACGCAGAAGAATGAAAATATTTCTAATCAATGGACGTCTATCATCGTCAATGGTACAGAAAGTCTTTAAGATGCACTTTGCAAGGACTCCCGTTTGAATTTTAAAACAAAGACACACTGTTCGTGCTACTTTTTGAAAGTTCTCTTGTTTTTATTGCGGAGAAAAGTAAACCAATTTAGTTTACCGAAAATGTATACAAATTGTACTCGTGCAGAAAAGGGTTAATTGGTTCACCTATATTCTAGAAATACGATTGCTGAATTACAACAATAGCAATGAGTTCCCACGTGCGGTATAATACATTATTAGCATGGGACACAGGTTCACGACATTGGATTTAAATCCAACTAATTTCATTAAAATATACAATAAACAAATTCTAAATTGTAACATATTTTGTACGTTTCAGATACATTGAAAAGAAACGTGGTCGTGTTGAGACATACCCAGGAAACGAAACACTAGCAAAGGAGCATTATTTACCTTCAGAAAGATGCATGAACAACAAAAATGGCAAAATAATCCACGGAATATTCCCTTCCATTTCAGTGGGAAAAGGTTTCCAGCACTTCGTTTTACTCTTTCAGTACAAATACATCCTTTAGGAATCAGATTGGCGCGAGAAAGAAGGCTCCGGAGTGAGGTGGTCGCCTTGCGATCTTTGTCATAAAGTCGACCGGGTAGGGAGTCGCATTTAGTTCCGAAAAAAAGGACTCCGCAGCTCATCCACTGCGGTTACTCCTTGTTTGAGATTCCCTGGAAAACTTCGGCTGCACTGTGAGATGCAGCAGCACACTGAGAACACCCTCCCTCTCTCCCTCTCTCCTTCTCTCCCTCATTCCCTCACTCCCTCCCTAATTCCCTCCCTCCCCCAACCCCCCTCTCTCTCACTATCACTCTGCTTCACCATACACATAGACACTTGAAGACCTTAAACAAGTTTTAATGGTCCAAAATTAACAATGAAAGTACGCATTTGTCAGTAAAAAACAGGAATTTCAGGAGTTTCTCCGGAAATGCAACGCAAATTCCGGGACTTCTGACAACTTTCTTAAACTCCAGAAAAAAAACCCAAAAATTTTACTCACATATAAGCCGCATTTGTCGGACAAAAAAATTCTGAATCGAGGGTACGGCTTATATATAAAAAGACAACATGCACGAAACTGCAAGGAGAAAAGGAAGAAACACCATAATACCATGGTGCCATGACGCCATGAGGCAAGACAATGCGGCCGATATGGTCATTTATTTCAAAATAGAGAAAAGATAAACAGATAAAACGCTAAACAAAATTTATTTTGACGTCTATGAATGAGATCCAAGAAAAAACAAAACGTATCTTGCATAAATTGTGAAAAAACTAAGTTGTGCCTGTCACTACTCGCCCAGGGGCGTCACCACCTTACCTAGGGGGGCCGCCATCTTACCTAGGACGCCACCGTCTTACCTAGTTCAACGTGCTCTGACTGGCCAGACACGAGTAGCCACAAGATCTTAAAGTTCTGGTAAGAAAAATGCAATTTCTATCATTAAAAACCATCAGGTTCTCATCAAAATAGACTTGTTTCTTTTTTCAAATTGAATAATTTGATATTTTGCATTTACAAAGACAGGCATATTAACCTCCTTTTGATATTGACCCTAATAATGTGCTTCTGATTCATACAGTATCTCAGAAATACCATGACATTTGTACTCCCTATTAATACCATGAATCTGGAGGTGAAAATTGTGTATTCGGGGGCATCTTATACGCGAGAAATGGTAAAATTCAACAATTTTAAGGCAATTTTATGGGTGCGGCTTATACCCACAGGCGGCTTATATGCAAGTAAATATTAAATGTTAAAAAAAATTAAACTACCCTTTCTGAAAAGTACCAAATTTCCAATTGAAATGATTCGCCCGCCATCTTGATTCAACTGCACGAGTGCATTGTGAATCATCCCAGTTACAAGTTCTGACGAATGATTCGTCTTGTGCGACTTCTGCGTGGCAATCAATTCAGAATTGAGTGCATAGGTAGCCTCTATCGCTTTAACATTTTTGTTTTTTTCACGAGGGGGTAAGTACTATTAAGGAGGACTAAACCATCAGTCTTTTGTTTTGAAACAAATCCTGGGGTTGTTCTAAAGGAAGTAGGTGTACACAGCACTGGTAAGGCTTATAAGGCTTTTTGCATGGAAACGCGGTCGTAAAATAACAAACAGATTTAAATGAACTTGGATTATGATGCAGATACACTCAAAAAAAAATTAATCTAACCTTAAACTAAACTTAATTCTAATTTTGTTTTACATTTTTATACCTTTCTTCTCCCAGCCGGGTTGGCTCTGTTAGCCCCGCCTCCACCCTGAGTTTCAGATGCAACCTATCGATGGTAGTTTGTTTTTGTATTCCCTTCAAAATATTCCGAAAATTATGCACACAAATGTCCTCACAATAGGATAACGCACAACCACTTGCCAACAAGTAGTAGTATATATAACCCTCGTGTTAGCGATCGCCTGGCCATTCGCAATGACTAACGGGGAAAAAAAACACTGAAAAAATGCATTGCTCCGCCCAGTGCTCGCAGAGACATTACAAGAGGGAGTTGCGACCAGAGACACATTACACAAGGGAGTTGCGGGGAGAAAGACAGTGCCAATGATGTTCTTATGAGCAGCCTCTCGTGTCCGCTTTCTGCTCGTATATCAAAATTTGTCTCGTATCTCGAGATAAATATTTTCCCGCAGTTTTACTCATATCTCAAATTTCTCGTATGTCTCTCTGTATGTATATGTCCGTATTCCGTGCGTGCCCTTTATTGTGAAGGTCACAAACTTAAAAGCAACAGTTGACACGTGAAAGACAGAGGAGTTTGTTAGTCAGTATACATCTTTGCACCGGCCGAAGCGACACAATTTCTCACGGTGGTTGGATGTTTTTACAAAGGAATGGAATATAATTCAACGAACTGAAAACCATCAGTTAAGGATTGACCAGCCAGTGTCATAAGGTAGCTGTAAAGGAACTTCCGCCAGTTACAGCCATGGATGTGATTAGCATCCGAGAGTCAGGTTTCAAAGGCATGAAACGAGACGACAAGACAGTGTTACGACAAGACCTCATCTTCTCAAACAGACTTAAGGAAGGAATAAAGTTGAATGAAGAGGGTCACCACGAGATGCCACTGCCTTTCAGACAAGGACCTTACTTACCTGACAACAGACATTGGATTGGATTGGATAACTTTATTCATCCCCTATTCGGGAAATTTCATGACAGTAGCATCTCACTGAAATCAGACCCGATCACCTGCCAAGGAACAGAGAGGAAAAGTATGAATAGGAGTACACAATATATATCAAGGACGTAGAAGAGAGAGAACCCCTGCCTGCCTCTCTGAGACGACGGTGGGAGAGCTGGAGACGGGACTTCATCAATCTGGAAGGGATGAAGATACCTCTCGCTGCTACGTGCCCATCAAGGGAGAGATGGTTGAATCAGAGCTACCGCACTTCTCTAACGCGAGCACCAGTGGATATAAACAGTTCTCTTACCTGAGACTCAAAAATCAGAAAGGTGAGATTCACTGCTCCATGGTGATTGGAAAAGCTTGTGTCTCCCCAACAAAGCTGACAACAATAACAAGGCTTGAACTGACCGCAACACTAGTGTCAGTCGCCGTCAGCAACATGATCAGAGAAGAGCTCAGTTGTGTCAATGCAAAGGACTCCTTCTGGAATGACTCAAAGTTAGTTTTGAGTTATATCAACAACAACTCAAGACGCTTTCACACATTCGTCGCAAACAGTGTCCAGAAGATCAAAAAGATCCAAACATCTGCATTACAGATTGCAGAGTCATTCAGCATCGCAGATCGTCTGGTCAGAGTCTCATCGTGGCCCCGCGCTCTTCAAGCAGTCGCTCGCCTGATGAGACGAGCTAAGCAAATCAAGCCAAGTGCGGCTACCTCAGTAAATGAACAGAAACAGGCACAATCTCTCAAAATCAGAGACTTACAGAAACAAGCATATGGAAAGGAAATTGAACAGTTAAAGAAAGGAAATCAACTAACAAAGGGCAACAAACTATCATCTGGATGTTTACATTGATGCAGAGGACATTGTGAAGGTGGGAGGGAGACCCCAACACTCGTCTCTCGGCGACCCCCTTAAGCAGCATCATGCTTAAGAGCATCATGTCACTAAGATGATAATAGCGCATAACCACGAAAAGACCAAACACCAAGGCAAGGGACTACCAGAAGGATAGTGAACGAGCGACTTGCCAGAAGAATGGACTGCGGCTTCCCCATTCTCATATTGTGGAATGGGCTGCTTTGGTCCTTTCATCACGATGGAAGGAAGAAAACAGAACAAACGCCGCTGGAGTCGTTGGAAACTAGAATACCTGCACAGCCTCATTGCAAGACGGAAGTGGCATGCAACAAATAGGAACCTACAAAAAGGCAGTGGCGGGCCGTCAGGGCCTTCAAGGCCTTCTCTGCTGGCCTAAGAAATATCTGAATCATATTATATTTTGTCCATTAATACGTACTTATTATTCCAAATGGTCTGTTAGCTTCCTTTCATTGCTTTCCCCCTGGTTGCACTGCTTCCAGATGTGTGTTTTCATATTGAAGCATTTAACCAATCACATTTCAGCCATTATTTGTTGCCAGATCAGATCTGCCTCAAAGCCTGCACAATCAGTTATTGCAGGCTCTGCTGCATTAAACTAGACTGTTGCTTTTAACCAATCAGATTTCGAGTTGGCAACCCCACAATGATTTTTCATAGGCGTTAGCATTTTGCTGGCTGGGACATGTCATTGCTTTCACACACTATGATTGGCTAGTAGGCGGGCCAAAGCAGTACCGAGGCAGCCGAGATCGCAAACTCCACCCACTATGGCCGACAGAAGCAAAAACAAATAGATTCTGTTTGCTCACAAAGCTATTATCTAGACGGACTTTTTCAGGAAAAAAATTGACATCATTAAGAAAGGGCGGTCAACTCCGAAGCTAGCAAGCCTGTTACAGCCGGGAAAATGGTGTGCGGGGCACTTTCAGCACGCTAACTTAGCTCCACAAGCAAATAGTATATTGTTGTGTTGATTTAATGCCATTTTCAAAACGGACTATGCTGGAAATATGACAGGACAGGCTCGACTTTCATCATTAGCTTCGATGGCGATAGGAAAGAAGGAAGAAAGAAAGGAGGATGGATATTGTGTAAAAAGGATTTTTGGTGAGTAAAATTACAAATATGGCTATATTCCTAAATAATATTTCAATTGTGGGCCAAGTTCTGATATCTGAAAAGCTCCAGTGTTTGTATTTAAGCTCCAGTGTTTGTATTTAATCACAAAATGCTGCTAGGAAGTGGATTTTACCCCAGTTTAATTTTTAGTGTTTCACCATTGACCTCCATCGCTGTCTTTTCCCGGGAAATATCACCCCCCTGGCCTGGTTGTAATGTCTCAAAAGCTCCAGTATTTGTATTCAATCAATAAATGATGCTAGGCTGTGGATTTTACCTAATTTTAGTATTTTAGTGCATTTTTTGTCATTTCACGTATGGACGTATCGACGTTCATTGCTGTCTTTTTACCGGGGAAATGATACTCCGGGCCCGGTTCTGATGTCTAAAAAGCTCCAGCATATTTGTATTTAATCAATAAATGCTGTTTTCGGCTGGATTTTACCCCATTTTCGGGCAATGTTTGCCTGTACGCCATTGACGTTCATTGCTGTCTTTTCCCGGGAAAATCACCCCCTGGCCTGGTTTTAATGTCTGAAAAGCTCCAGTATTTGTATTTAATCATGAAATGCTGCTAGGAAGTGGATTTTACCCCATTTTTGTGCATTAATTTATTGATTATTTTTTATGTGTCGCAGCTGTAGCTGCAATAGAGGTTTTATAGCCATAAAATAGTTTTTGAGGGTTGGATTGATACGTTGAAGGCGCTACCAGAAAATGCACCGCCCGCCACTGGTGTAATGGGACACTGAAGGCAAAGTACGACACTGCAGGGCCCGCACAGTTCATTCACTCCATCTGTGCAACAATTTCCCAGCTCTGTCTTCATGTGGCTCGAACCTTGTGCTAGTTTGGGAGCACATATCTCTGTGAGAAGCTCTTCTCAGTGATGAAGATTAACAAAACAGCAAAAAACAGAAGTTGTCTCACTGTTGAGCACCTGCAGTCCTTCCTGAGAATCTCCACAACACAGGACTTCACACCAAACATAAACCAACTTGTTGCCAATAAAAGATGCCAGGTGTCTGGCTACGATCAGAGCATAAGATCAGATGAGAGTCATAAGAACAAAAAAAAAGAATAATTTGAATTGTAATTTTTGAAAAGCACAGATTTTAACTATATTTCCAGGTTTTGTAGCATGTTCATATTTCCAACTTGCATAATTTTGACAGGAGATATTTTTAAGGAGAGCAAAATCTTTTGGGATATTTAAGTTTATTATTTTAATATATAATGACATAGAACCAAATGAATTTGAATGTCATTTTAATGTTAAGTTGTTTAAGTTTAGTTCTGAGTTGTATAATTTGACAATATATTTTTAGGAGAGCAAAATATTACATATAAATTATTTAAGGTGTATCCTTGTTTTAGAATAATATTCCTTTCTGTTTTTATTAATATTTACGTCCAAAAACATTTAGTTTTATTGTGTTCAATAAATATTTATCCTGTTCGGCCCGCGACTTTAAGTGTGTTTCGAATTTGTGTAATTGAGTTTGATTTAGAGAGACCATTCTAAGTTTTCATAGTAATATTATTCACAGTGACTCAGTAAAAATACTAATATTGGACTCAAGACCAACTTTTGTTCTTGTTGGGATTTTTTTTTCCACCCCCATGTTGGATGATGTCATTTACCCAACAGAAACGTCAAGGTTATGCCACTGAGAATGAGTGAATTAATTTTGTTTTGTCTCATGGTTGCAATTAAAAAAAAAATGAAAATTAAGTGCTGCGGTCCAAAAATCTGTCAGCTCTATTAACATGTGTATCGCTTTAAATTAGTCTATCACTAGTAGACGCACAATCTATTTGAACTGGGAGGGTGCCGGCAAATGGATGATCCTTCCCTACCTGCCACTTCTCTCACTTGAAATGGATTGGACATTTAGCACTATGAATGGTAGCCAATCAGTTAAGAAGAAGTTGGAGGAGGAATGTTGTATCCGCTCCCGTGAAAGGTAAACTGGGGTCAAATGTCTGTCCAGTGGCGAACAGGGTAATAAATCTTCGAGCCGACGGGGTTGTTAGTGAGATTGGAGAATCCCCTTGAGTCGTGCGCGAGAACTTTGCCACTAGAGCTTCCATTCTCACACCTTGACTGCAGTCCAAACAAAACCCCAATACTTAATGTTTGTTTGTGTACGCGTGAGAGAGGAGGGAAAGGAAATAAATAACCCAGTGAGATGTCATTGGATTTCTATTGAAAAGACTGGTTGTTAGCTATACTATACTACTTGAAGAAAAAGAATGGAAGCTGTCCCACCGCTGCTGTTCACATGTGATTTAGTTCTGGTTTTAGTTCTTGAACAATACAACAATACAGGGTAGATCATATTTCCACAGGGAAGACTTGGCTTGTTCTCTACTGATGACATCAGAAGAGCAAGTGAAATTTTACCATTTTTTCTTTGGTCAATTACATCTTTGCTTTGGACTAAATATTTTGGTGTCATTTAGGGTTGAATCTTTTTGAAGAAATATACTTAGACATGGAGAATGGGAATCAAAGTGTCTGCTCGCTGATGAGTTTTAATGTGCCACATGACTTATTGGTTCTATTGTAGTTGTTTTTTTATTGTCTTGTTCTATTTGAGATTGAGTCAATGGCCCAAAAATATTATTCACAGGAAGATTTTGCATGCTCAATCTGTTTTATTTCATTTGTTTGTTCATTCATTAATTTTCCAATCCATTTATCCTTACAAGGGTCACAGGGGGTGCATGCCTATCCCAACGAACTACCACCAGGGATTAAATCATGAGACGGATATAGTACTTTCCACACTTCACAGTGCCTCTTATGTATTTTTTTTTTTACTCGAAATGGAGTGTGTTGTGTTGTTAAAATTCATAGTAAAAGTTTAGCGATAGAAAAATGGTTGTTGGCAGCCCTTACTGTCGAAATGGATTGTGCGTCTATTGGCGTCAATAACAGTGAATGAGCTAAATCATTGGCTGGACATTCAGTCAATTTGAAGTTGGAGGGTGGCACCGAAGGATCTCCATTAAATTTGAGGTTTACTAGTGACAAACTAATTTCAATTCACAGCAGAAGTTTGAAAATTGCTAAACCTCAATGGGAGTGAATAAGTTCATTTGTTAAAGAGCGAGTGTTTTGGTTTGGCGATCAATGGGTGACTCAACCATTTATATTGACTACACAAACTTCTGTCAACTTCAAAATTAAACAAAATTGGTTAGGCTTTGCTGCAGAACCTAAAAAAAGCTTCATGAAGTGGTAAACCTTTTTTTAGCCTGCTCTATTTTTAAGCAGTAAGATTCAGCGATTCTATGGCATTCCCCATGACCGGAAATGATGTCAACATGTTCTCCATCTTCTGATTGGTTGAAATGTGCTGAATAGTATTGGGTTGGTTTTCATGCTTTTGTCATGTTTTGAAGTGTTTGTAGGACCCTGCCTAAAGGGTACACATACGATTGAGAATTTTCACAGCCTTACCCATGCTCGTAATTTATTCAAACAGCTTCAGTGCAGCAATGGTGCGACGATGGTTCTATTCGGAGCAGTTTGCTTGGATATTATTGTGCCGCCTTCCCCTGCAGGGAGAAACTGTGTCAAAATACAGCACTCCTTTTATTATTCAAATTAAGGCTATTGTCTCTGGAAAAGATCGGCTCCGTGCTGGCTGCAGAACAACCAAGGCTCTGTACAAGGTGCGAGCTGATGTGAAATGCATGCTGGGAGTCTGGTGTAAGAAGGAGGTATTAAAAAAGGGGGGGATGGGGGCTTGGACTGGTTTATTGAGAACAACCATAAAAACACAGTGGGAAACCACTGTAAACACACAAACAAACAACACTCCACAAATTTGAGTGAAATCAAGATGTTTAACAAAAAAAGGTTATTGGCACGTCTAAAGAGTCATAACAGTCAACTTATAAGTTTTTCCTGTATTTTATGTTTTGTAGAGTACCAGCCGAAAGATGGTCAACTCTTAACTGATGGTTTTCAGTTCGTTTAATTATATTCCGTTCCTTTGTAAAAACATCCAACCACCGTGAGAAATTGAAACAAACTCCTCTGTCTTTCACGCGTCAGCTGTTGCTTTTACATTTGTGACCTTCACAATAAAAGTCACGCACGGAATATGGACATATACCAGTGGCGGTCCGTGCAATTTCTCGTAGCGCCTTCAACGAATCAATCCAACCCTCAAAAACTGTTTTATGGCTATAAAACTTCTACTGCAGCTACAGCTGCGACACATAAAAAATAATCAATAAATCAAAGCACAAAAATGGGGTAAAATCCACTTCCTAGCAGAATGTAATGATTAAATACAAATACTGGAGCGCTTCAGACATTACAACAGGGCCAGGGGGGTGATTTTCCCGGGAAAAGACAGCGATGAACGTCAATGGCGTACCGGCAAACATTGCCCGAAAATACTTATTTAATAAGTATTGATGGACAAAATATAATATATGATTCAGATATTTCTTAGGCCAGAAGAGAAGGCCTTGAAGGCCCTAACGGCCCGCCACTGACATATACATAGTATATACATTTACAGAAATATTCGTAATGACATAAAAATGCTGTTTAAGAGTGTAACAAAATAAATTTGAATTAAAACAAAATTAAATCTTGAATTGAATCCTTTACACTCCCAACAAAATTAAGAATAATTTGTAATTTAGAATTAATTTTCAAATTGAAATGTCTCTTTGGCTTAAGAAGCCTCCAACAACAACACCAACTTCTGTATCGGTCGCTCTAAAACAGAAGGTCTCAAACGTTGTCCCTTCTTATTCAATCCCTCATCTCCTATTGAGATCTTCACTCTTCTTACTAGTACATCCTTTCCTTTGACCGTCTCTCCCATCCTTGCCAGTTTCCACTCACCTCTAGGTGACAGATCATCAATGTCCATTACAATGTCACCTTTTTGCAGTGGCGGGCAGTGGCAGCAAATCATCGAAAGGGTTATGGGGGTTGATTGAGTCTAGCCCAGCTGACTTCGGGCGCAAGGCAGAGTAGTACACCCTAGACTGATCGACAGTCAGTCGTAGGGCACGCAGAGAGACAAACGACCATACGCACTCACAAACATACCACCACAAGCGTTAATTGAGCCCGCTCTTGCCCGCACCGAAGTCAGGCGAGTGAACCTCGACACCACGAGGCGGCTACCAAATGTAACACAACAGTCTCAAACAAACTGTTTACTTTAGGTGTGTTTTTGGCATGTATCAACAAGGTGTCACAGTGCGATCATGAAAAACGGGAATGGACCCAATTGCAGGGAAAGAGGGAGGCTAGGAACGGTGGTGTACTCAAAAGGTTTTAATTAATATTCATTCATTCATTCAATCTTTCAATCATACATTTTCTGAACCGCTTTATCCTCATAAGAGTCGCGGGGGTTGCTGGAGCCTATCCCAGCTGACTCTGGGCCAGAGGCGGGGGACACGGCTGTTTCGGTGGCCCGCGGATCGCAGGGCATAAGGAGATGGACAACCATGCACACTCACACCAATACCTCGGGGCAATTTAGAATGTCCAATCAGCCTACCATGCATGTTTTTGGAATGTGGGAGGAAACTGGAGTACCTGAAGGAAACTCACGCAGGCCCGGGTAGAACATGCAAAATCCACACAGGTGGACCAACCTGGATTTGAACCAAGTTCCCCTGAGCTGTGAGGCTAACGTGCTAACCACTCATCTGCCAGGCTGCCTATGTTTTAATTAATTATTGAATTGAATGCCTTTATTGTTATTACTAAAGTATAATGAGGTGTAAAGGTTCACCATGAAGTTCACAAATATAATAAAAAAATATGTAGTCATCATAATAAGCGGTCAATATATATAAGTAGTCAACATGAATAAGTGGTTACATGCACCCATCGCGTGTGAGAGGCAGTCATTGTTCTATTACCTTAGTTTCATTATGCTAGTCCTTTTTTGGAACCATTCAGGCAAGGACGGCCATTTGTACTGATGATCAGCTCCAGATTACTGAGGGACTGTACGGATCAGCTTCAAAGAGTGATTCTGCATATTATCAACCTCGGCTTCAGTCTGCAGAAGGTCCCCAACCTTGTGTGGGCTTCCTGTGTGTCGTTCCAGTTTTATCTTGGTCTACATCAGAGGTGGCCAAGTCCGGTCCTCGAGTGCTCCTATCTTGTTTGTTTTCCATATCTCCCTCCACCAACACACCTGAATCAAATAATCTGGATCGGTATCAAGCTTCTGGACATCTTGCTGATGAGTTGATCATTTGATTCAGGTGTGATATAGGAGGGAGATATGGAAAACAGACTGGATAGGGGCTCTTGAGGACCAGACTTGGCCAACCTTAGTCTACATTGTCTTTTCCTGTGTCTGTGCTTGCTACTGCTACAAACGGAATTTCCAGAATACGGGATGAATACAGGTTAATCTAATAAATAAGTAGTCAGGTACAAAACGTGACAAAAGTGGTTACCAGCCTATGGCATTTTAGTGCAAGTACAAGATAGGAAATTAGTCTAGATTAGGTCCTCCTAGGTGCAGAACTCGAGTTGAGTATGGTGACAGCACTTGGGAAGAAACTGTGTTTGAGTCTGTTTGTTTTGGCTGTTATGGCTGCCAGAGAGCAGAAGGTTGAAGAGGTGGAAGCCAGGATGTGTTCTGTGATCCTTCTCCATCGCCTTTTCTAGGAAGACAGAATGGTGGAAGTCAGGGCACCGCTTCTTCTTCGGTGCTGAATTGGGTGGCACTCAGCGAAGAAGAAGAAGAAATTTTTCACCATAGAAGAAAAAATATGCACCGAATAATAAAAACAGTTAATAAGGACGTCGGCTCGCCTTTTCTTTCATTTTCTTCATATTACATTTTGTATCACACACAGAAAGACTATGCTGGGCCTATTTCCAGCATTGTTTGGATTTTTAATTGCCGTTTGAAATGCCTCCTAAGCGTCATCTAACTCATCATAAAAGAATCTACCATGCATTACATTAAGAAGGAAGAAGCGAACATTCGGAAGCTGATGATATTTTGGGCTGTGTTGATCACTCTGCAGTCTGTCTGCTTCTGTGCAGCTTGAGTACCACAATGACACAACACAGGCCAGCATTCTCTCAATGCCTGACTGGAAGAGGGTCACCAGCAGGTTGGCGTCTAGCTGAGTACTCTAAGGAAATCTACGCGCTGCTGGGTCTTCTTGATGAGTGCTGTGGTGTTTGCTGCCCAAGTGAGGTCAGCAGAGATATGGACCCCCAGGAATTTGAAAGACAAAATGCAAACAAGAACATGGAATCTAAAAATACAAAATGAACCAAAACCCAGAGAACAAAATATACCTGGAACATTGACGTGATGTTGACAAGGACGTTAAAAAAAAGAACAAACAAAAGGGACTCAAATACTACACAGACCTGGGGTAACGAGACTTGGAGAATAGATGAGTGAGACACAAGGCAACAGATTAGGCTGAGACGCAAAGGAGAGGCGACAACAGGTAACAGAGATGGAAAATCAGGACAAGGTAAACCTGGAAATATCTAAGAAAGGATCAACTCAAAACACCAAAAGATAATAAACCTAACAGTACACAAAACACCAAAAGCACACAAAAATAACATAAGAAACACCAACGCGTGAAAAAAAAGTGGCAGCCTGTGGTGCTTCCAGTTACCCCCCCTCAAGAAATGGACACTGAAATGAGTTTCATTTAAATTTACCACACAATTTATCTATCATATTTATTTTATTTTGATTGTATCCGAGAAAGAAAAGAGGTATTCATATTTTGCTCATAAAAAGTCACCAGTATATACACACGTAAACGGTGCCTCTCCATTATTTCCAATCATTGTAGGAAACTTTGTTCTGCAAAGTTAGTTTCAGTGGTGTTAGTCTAAATATCAGCTGCTGTCAAGTAATATATATTAAAACATTTTGATCACAAGATTTTAATGGGGCAGGCATGGTAGGATGATTGGACACTCTAAATTGCCCCTAGGTATGGGTGTGAGAGTGCATGGTTGTCCGTCTCCTAGTGCCCTGCGATTGGCTGGCCACTGATTCTGGGTCTCCCCCGCCTCTGGCCCGGAGTCAGCTGGGATAGGTTCCAGCACCCTCCGCGACCCTAATGAGGATAAAGCGGTTCAGAAAATGAGATGAGAGAAGATTTTAATGGAAAAAACAATTACAAAATAATTCTACAAACAATAAATCTAGGAAAAAAATTACATAATACAAACTTACTTAATCACATGATGTCCATAGTTAACTTCCAAATATTGATTTAATGATATTATTAAGTTTTAAATGCTGGCCTGTCTGGTATCCAACAAGTGCAATCAGTGGATTGCAGTCAGGTGCTTCTTGTTTTCTGCAGAAATATCGTTGGTTAAAGTGTCTGTGCTGGATCGGTTGCACCAAAAACTTGCACCCACAGTGGCCCTCAAGGACTAGTTTGTCCACCCCTGCTCTAAATTGTCCCTATGTATGAGTGTAAGTGTGAATGATTGTCTGTCACCTTCCCTGCTATTGGCAGGGCACCATTTCAGGGTGTCCCCTTCTTGTTGCCCATAGTTGGCTGGGATAGGCCCCAGCATCCTCCACGATCCTTGTGAGGAGTGAGTGGTATGGACAATGAATTAATTAATACAAAAATTATTCCATCACAAACTCAAATACTTCTGGATTCATTTGTTGCTGGTTGAATTTAAAAAAAGTTTGGACATCCATGCTTCATAAGGAATCAGGAAAACTCAGCATATATCTTGGTCCAAGTATTGCAAAACTACCTCTAAGATAACCTACGTGTCCTGTCAAAATGCGCACCACTCCCCCAGATTCCTATTGCTGCAGTATAACGGGGATGACTCGGTGGTGTATATGTACTCCGGTAAAAGGTTCCATACGCTCAACGACGACATTGAAATTAACTTCAAAACCCTGGAGCAGGAGGGCTTGCTGTTACAAAGCGATGGAGTACAGGGGGACCTCTTCAGCCTCGAGCTAAAAAGAGGATGTCTCCACCTTCATATCAGCCTTGGTGTGGCCTGACATAATTTAATCTGGGGAATTCAATGTCATCAGCCACAAAATGAATGTCTCTGTTTCAGGTGGTAGTGTTATACACAAAACAGATAGCCACCAAAATTGCTAATTCGTGTTGCTGTATGTATATTTTGACCCAGCAGATTTGATCACTTTTTCTGTTAACCCATAATAGTCATAAAAGAACCAAACTTCATGAATGTTTTTTGTAACAAAGAAGTAGCTGTTCCAATCACTCTGTTCTTGCATATATATATATATATGCCGTGAGGGCCTTCAAGGCCTTCTCTGCTGGCCTAAGAAATATCTGAATCATATATTATATTTTGTCCATCAATATTTATTAAATAATTCCAAATTGTCTGTTAGCTTCCTTTCATTGCTTTCCCCCCTGGTTGCACTGCTTCCAGATGTGTGTTTTCATATTGAAGCATTTAACCAATCACATTTCATCCATTATTTGTTGCCAGGGCCAGAAATCTGCCTCAAGGCCTTCACAATCAGTTCTGCAGGCTCTGCTGCATTAAACAAGCGTCGATAAGACTGTTACTTTAACCAATCAGATTTCGAGTTGGCAACACCACAATGCCTTGTCGCCAGCGTAGGGATACGTCATCGCTTTCACCAACTATGATTGGCTAGTGATTAGCCAGAGCTACCAAACTGTATCTGTAGCGAGCTCCGCAAGCAAATATATTATTGTGTTGATTTAAAGCCATTTTCAAGACGGACTATGCCAGATATACGACAGGACAGGCTCGACTTTCAGCATTAGCTTCGATGGCGATAGAAAAGAAGGAAGGAAGAAAGGAGGATGTATATTGTGTACAGTTAAAAAGGATTTTTGGTGAGTAAAATATGGCTATATTCCTAAATAATATTTGAACTGTGGGCCCGGTTCTGATATCTGAAAAGCTCCAGTGTTTGTATTTAATCACTAAATGCTGCTCGGAAGTGGATTTTACCCCATTTTAGTGCAATTTTTGCCGTTTCGCCATTGACGTCCATCGCTGTCTTTTACCGGGGAAATCACCCCCCTGGCCCGGTTGTAATGTCTGAAAAGCTCCAGTATTTGTATTTAATCAAGAAATGCTTCTAGGAAGTGGATTTTACCCCATTTTAGTGCAATTTTTGCAGTTTCGCGTATGGACGTAAATGGACGTATCGACGTTCATCGCTGTCTTTTTCCCGGGGAAATGATACTCCGGGCCTGGTTCTGATGTCTAAAAAGGTCCAGTATTTGTATTTAATCAATAAATGCTGCTCGGAAGTGGATTTTACCCTATTTTTGTGCATTGATTTATTGATTATTTTTTATATGTCGCAGCTGTAGCTGCAATAGAGGTTTTATAGCCATAAAATAGTTTTGAGGGTTGGATTGATTCATTGAAGGCGCTACGAAAAATTGCATGGACCGCCACTGATATATATATATATACTGTATTTTCCACACTATAAGGGTCACCGCGCTACAGTAGGGGCTGGAGTTACGTTAATATGCATCCATTAGACGGTCCTGCGCTAAAGGAAATGTCAACAAAACAGGCAGATAGGTCAGTCAAACTTTATTGATAGATTGAAAATCATCTTTCTGACGACTCCAATCACTCCCAAAATGAATAAACAACTGTTTTATTATTTTCTCCGAGGTAAAGTATTAGTATTTTTGTGACACCATTTATCTTTTAACAACAGCATGGTATAACATCTAAGTGCAACATTTATATCACATAGTGGAGGGAAACTTTTCCTCCATTCAGTAAACACGTAAAAAAACATTCTGATGCTGTTACGGTACATTAATGTTAGTCATCTATGATTCCCTCAAATTCTTCGTCTTCAGTGTCCGAATTGAACAGCTGGGCAAATGGGGCAACCATCACCCAGGCTCCGTCTCATCAAAGCCGTTATTAATCGAGTACGTGTCGCTTTGGTTGTCTGGCATCTGAGTGACAATTCCTGCCTTCCTGAAATAATGGACTCGACGGCTGCTTACCCTAGTTGCGAAACCTGTTGCGGATCAATATTGATTCATATATAATATATAGTTAGCAGTCTAGCTTTGAATGTTCTGTTGACGCCAATCTAGCGGCTGGAGTTCTTTTCTCAATCCACCGGGAATGACGGTGAGCACCGAATTAGTGTGCTTGCCGTTATACTGGGTGTATTGACAAAAGAACTACATATCCCAGCAATAACCGCGCACAGGGGAAAATGAAGTCGCAGGCTGCCTATCGTAGTTGCGAGACCTGTGGAGGATGATGTACCCTATCGACTGATATCGACTGATTTTTTTATTTCATCGTGATAACAATTTTAATATTGGTCCATATATAAGGCGCACCGGATTATAAGGCGCATATAAAGTCAGGTTTTGAAAAAATTGGAGGCTTTTAGGTGCGCCTTATAGTGCGGAAAATACGGTATATATAAATATATATATGTATATATATATATATATATATATATATATATATATATATATATATATATATATATATTTCCGTCTCACTTTCTTTTGATTTAGGGAAACTGCCAATTATAATGAACAGGGCTTTTTTCAATTTTTTCAATTGTAAAAAAGTGTTTTGGGTGTAAATGTAAATGTTACTGGCAAAATAAAAATCATAGCCTGTGTCATGTCAATCAACCAAAGCGTGTCGGGTGTGTGGTTCATTGAAAAGTGGACGGGAAAAATGACCAATATTGTTTGTTGGGAGCTTCGTTTTGCCATGCATCTAAACATACAAATGAATAACTCCAGCATTAATATTCATTTTATAATGTTAAAAAAGCCTACCATGGATGATTTTGGAAAGTGGGAGGAAACTGGAGTACCTGGTAAAAAAAAACCCACACAAGCCCAGGAAGAACATGCAAACGCCACGCAGGAAGGTCGGAACCCACTTGGGATTGGACCCTCTTTTTCACAACTGTGAGGCCAATGGGCTGCAAATAACTATAATATACAAATTGCGCTGGGGAGCCGGGTGGGCGAGTGGTTAGCACGGTCGAAGTTCGGACCTTTCTGTGCATAATTCAATAAATTATATTATATAGAACAACATAATTCTGCTCAAAATAAGATGTGCTAGAATATGAGTGGCATTTTGGATGAGTGATTTAGTTACCATATAATCATGGATTAGACATCCCCTTTTAGGAATGTATCATAGCCAGAGTTGCCAGATGGAGGAAGCCCCAACAATGTTTCTGTGTGAATGAGCTGCTTAAGGCCTCTATAAACAGCTGCTGGACAGTGCCCCCCTCCTCCTTGCCCCACGGGCCCCGGTAAATCTTGAACTCGTACGCAGCGGCTGGCAACTTGCTGAAAGAGATCCAGGGAGGATCCTGAGGTTTAGTGCTAAAGGTCACATGTATCTAAGTAAGGCCCTGATGCCAATGACCCAACACACGCTTAAGGCTGCTGGACACCAATGACGGACTGTGCACTTCTTGTTTGGATCGAGGGGACCTGAGCTAACAAGGACTGCAACTAGAGGGCTTATGTGAACAAAAGCCAATAGCAGTCATTAAGTGTACAATCATACCTCTGCTTACGAATGTCTCTAGGTATGAATTTTTCAGGTTACGAAAGGAAACGAGTGCCTCGAGATACGGAAAAAGAATTTAATGTATTTCCTGCATCCTGCATCTGTTATTTTAATTTGAAATTGTGGCAGATGCATTGATTCTCACTTTCTAACCTCGCTCCATTCTTCTGGGCTCTCATTGGCTGTCTCACAACAACCCTCCATGTTTCTTTGTACCGTTGTCTGCTTAAACTTATGCTTGGAAGAAGCTGTGGCCAGTGCCTTCGACAGACTCACAGTCGACAACAACTCTTCATGTTTCAAGATTCCCTTATGTTTTTTGTCACCACCGTTCGTCGTTTTTCTTGGAGGAAGCTGTGGCCGCCAAATGTCTTTGACGTGGTCTTTAAGGAGGACGTTAACAAGTTGGTCGAGGGGCACCAAACGAACTCTCAACTGAGCAGGAGTTAATGCAACGCTCAGCAATGCACCAGGAATTCAGCAATAAGGTGGCTGTTGGGTCTGTAAAAACAGCTTCAGGAGCAGGTTAAGAAAGAGTGAGACCAATTTAAAGGAAATAGGTTTATTACCAGACTGCAGGATGGGGAGAGAGCTCAAACAGCGTGAACGTATGGTCTGTTCCTCTGCAACTCTCTCCGAATGAACAGTGGGTGAGTCTTTATATAGGCAGACAACAGAGCACAGTACAGTCTCTATGACAACGACCAAACTTTGGGCAAAGTCTGATTAATCAGTGTCAAGTCTCCATGACAATGACCAAACTTTAGGCAAAGTCTGATTAATCAGTGTCAAGTCTCCATGACAATGACCAAACTTTGGGCAAAGTCTGACTAATCAGTGTCAAGTCTCCATGACAACGACCACACTTTGGGCAAAGTCTGATTAATCAGTGTCAAGTCTCCATGACAACGACCAAACTCTGGGCAAAGTCTGACTAATCAGTGTCAAGTCTCCATGACAATGACCAAACTCTGGGCAAAGTCTGATTAATCAGTGTCAGGTCGCTATGACAACACTGTTTCTATACTTACAAAACCTGATACAATATGAACAAACAATTTCAAAGCGACTTTGTCATCTTATCTTACAATCTTATCTTACAGTGGCTGTGGAGGAAGCAGCCACCATCCCAACAGCACAAATAAGGAAAAAAACGGGGGCAGAAATGAACTTTCCGACTTCGTGGAAAAGACATCCAGAAAAAGTGTTCATGACTTGCGCGATCGCCCACTTTGACAACGCCTGTCTGTTGCATGATAGAAAGATTATTAAAAGTCATCAAAGTATAGTTTTTTATGCACTGCAGAAGGGCAACTTAAATCGGAACAGGTAAGAACCAGTAGCAACTAATAAAATAGGTGAAAAATTAAAATCCAAAGAAATCATAAAATGTTAATGTTTGAATTCTTAATGTTGCGTTTATGAGATGTGTGTTTATGTGTTCGTTTTTGTGTTTGTGTTACCTACCGTGAGCTTCCTCTTGTTCCCCTGCGTTTCAACACAAATATTTTTTAGATTTTGTATGCCTTTTATTCATTTTAAGACATCAATGAATCGTTTTCTTATAATTTTTTCTCATTTTTGTGTGTTTCTCACATCTTACATACAAAATTGGGACATTTTGACCAATTTTAAAGAGTCTAGTTCGTAGTTGTGTGAGGACTGTGGAACAAATTAGAGTATTTACATATAAAGTACTGCTCTACTTACGAAATTTTCAAGTTACGAAAAAAGTTCTGTAACCAATTATAATTCCATAAGTAGAGGTACGACTGTAAACAAAGGAGCTCAAAGCATGTAATGGCAGAAAAAAGAAGCATAAGACCCAAGTTAACTTACGTCGCAATTGCACTGACAGCCTTAAAAGGCAATCGAAACAGCATATGCTCCAGTCAAGATGTCAAATAAAAGACATATTGAGAAAAATGACTGATTTACAACTGCGACTGATCCCACATTTGCCTGTGAAAACGTCAGTAGAAAGACGCCGAGGGGTCCTGAGCGCCCCGTTCACTCTGTCCCTCCTGAGTCAATTGTTGGGGAAGTGCGGTGTCAACCCCACGCCATCAATCACCCCGTTACAGAGGGGCGCAGACAAGGCAGGGACCCGCCCCGCAAGAGTGGGGGGTGGAAGTTCTCATGCCCTCCCTGCCTCCCAAAGACCCACGCTTCTACAGACTGGACTCGGACAGCTGGTCCGGCCATTAAGGTCGGCCCAGGACCCGAAAGCCCCTGTGCGGTAGCGACAGCTGCCAGCCCGCTGGCCCCCCGCTTCCCCTGCTCATGCTACTCTATGAAACCCTCATTGGAACATTCCTTTGCAATGCCTCACAAAGATGGCGGCTGAACGCAACCTTAGTTGTACCGCGCCAGCCTAGTTTATTCTGAAATTGTGGGTGTCGTTTTGCGTGCATGTTTGGCACACAGTTTGCTTGCCACTGCACTCAAATGCCTATTTTCCAATTAATCATCTCAGTGGGTGGCTCTCTTTTGGTTTCATTCATTCATTCATTCATCTTCCATACAGAAAATCATCGAAAGGGTTGTGGGGGTTGATTGAGTCTAGCCCAGCTGACTACGGTCGAAAGGCAGAGTAGTACACCCTAGACTGATCGACAGTCAGTCGTAGGGAACACAGAGAGACAAATGACTATCCGCACTCACAATCATACCGCCACCAGCGGGAATCAAGCCCGCGCATGCCCGCACTGAAGTCAGGCGAGTGAACCTCTCCACCACAAGGTGGACTCTTTTGGTTTCCAAATCATATTTCTAATTTTATCTAAAGTCGACAATCACGAATTTGTACATAAAGTGTAAAAACAAGGAATTTATTGTTTCATTCATTTGAATGTGAGTGAGGTTCAATCCATTTGAAGTGGAAAGGTTTGGATTGGACGTCTACAAGTGATATTTATTTGAATTCAACACACAATTTAGCTAAATGATTCATTTTATTTTGATTGTATCTGAGAAAGGAAATAAAAAGTCAGAGTATATATACATTATATATATATATATATATATATATATATATATATATATTTCTCAATAAGAAAATACTGTGTTTGCATTTTTTTGCTGACTTTTTATTTCCTTTCTCAAAAATAAAATGAATATTTTAGCTAAATTGTGTGTTAAATTCAAATAAGTGTATCACTTGTAGACGTCCAATTCATTCAAACCTTTCCACTGCAAATGGGTTGAACCTCACTCACATTCAAAAGAATTAAAGTTGGTAGTTGTGTGAGGATCGTGGAACAAATGAGATAATTTACATATAAAGTACTGCTCTACTTACAAAATTTTCAAGTTACGAAAAAAAATCTGGAAGTAGAGGTATGACTGTATTGTGGTAGTTATAATGGGAGTGATCCTTCTTCGCGGTTTTTCGTTTATCGCGGCCATGTCTGGTCTACATTATCCGCGATATCGGAGGGATTACTGTATATATATTTATCTAAACCTCTACCCTAGAACTGTGGGACCGACGTGCTAACCACTCTGGCGCCAGGTCAGTATTTAAAACTTAATAATATGAATAAATTAATATTTTGAAGTTAACTATGAACACCATGTGATTAATTGTGTATTATGTTAAATTTTTCCTAGATTTATTGTTTGTAGGATTATTTTGTAATTGTTTTTTCCATTAAAATCTTCTCTCATCTCATCATTTTCTGAACCGCTTTATGCTCATTCGGGTCGCAGAGGGTGCTGGAGCCAATCCCAGCTGTCTCCGGGCCAGAGGTGGGGGACACCCTGAATTGGTGGCCAGCCGATCGCAGGGCACAGGGAGACGGACAACCACGCACACTCACACCCATACCTAGGGGCAATTCAGAGTGTCCAATCAACCTATCATGCATCTTTTAGGAATCTGGGAGGAAACCGGAGTACCGGGAGGAAACGTACGCAGATGGACATGACCTGGATTTGAACCCAGGACACCAGAGCTGTGAGGCTGACGCGCTAACCACTCGTTCCACATTTGAAACTCAATATGTAAATCCCTGTGTATGCATTCATTTACGATACAGATTATGCCCTTCCATGCTGCCCAATGATGCAGTAGTTCTTTGCCTTATGACTGACCCTCGACCAGTCTAGGGTGTAGTCTGCCTCTCACTCGAAGTCAGCTGCAGTGCTCCGGGACCCTGACTAGGGTAACCGGTGTTGAAAATCAATGAAAGGATTATGTTCTTTAGTTAAAAGACTCATTTGTGAATCAAAAATGTCAAATGTATAATATCTATACTGCCACATTACAGCATTGTCAGTGCATGCTTGTGTAGATTGGTCACTGTTTATAAAATAAATATTTATACCTTCATTTTTGGGTGAACTTAAACAGCACGCTCTTGTTTTAATGGCTGTGATTACATGCAAAATGCCAAAATGCTCAAGTCGTTTTTGTACAAATTGTGGCTTGCAAATACACACTGATTGACATAAACCCATAAATGTGCAGTCTTGAGTGTGTGTTCCATGATGAGTGGTAGTAGAGAGGCGTTAGAAGAGATTATGACACAATCCCTCGGGGTATTTGTTACTCATGCACTGCTGGCAGCGGTATGGTTCCCACACTTCCATGGTATGAGGTGAGTACGGCTCCACCCAAACCTCCCCCATTTGCACCTTCACATGTCCCAGCAGAGCCCATCGTCCATCATTAAGAAAACAACAAGGGAAGAGGGAAAAAAACCCACTGCAGCTAGTTTACGTGCAATCCAATCAACTGTTAGCGAATTACAATTCAATGCATCACTAAAGTATGTTTATTATGAAAGAATCCCATTATTCATTTTCCGTACCCTTTTTTTATTTATTGTTTCCCAAAGTAGACTTCTACATTTCATCGCATACACATGGATGTCCAACAAAAGATTTGTGTAACAAGCTTGGTGACTACTCAAATAAAAAATCATGTAACTCAGTGTCACTCTTCCAACAAATCATGTAATGCAACTGATTTTTTTTGTTTACAGGCACTGTACTCAGCCAGCTCACTTGCCTGTATGCATTCTGCTCCTGTTTTGTATTACATTCCTTTTTGTTTTACCGTTGCAGAAATATAATTTTGCACCAGATACTGATTTTGACTCCCCACTATGTGGTATCGGATAATGCCGATATCATAGTACTGATACCACTTTTAATTTTTTTATTCATTTATCTTCCATACTGTGCATCCTCGAAAGGGTTGCCCAGGTTGCTGGGCTGACTTCGGGCAAAAGGCTGACTACACTTTAGACTGGTCGCCAGTCAGGCGTCGGACACAGAGAGACAAACGACCAAACGCACTCACAATCATACCGCCACCACCGGGAATCGAGAAGTTAGGCGAGTAAACCTCTATTTGTTCTTTTGAAAATTACTGCATATTCACTACACTGTAAAGTAATTGATATTATGGCTTGGTCAGACACTGCCTAAATAATTGTCTGCCTTTGAGGGTGCTAGATATCTAATCCATTTGAAGTGGGAGTGTTGGACATTTGCTGACACACTCCTGCTTCAAATGGATTGGACATCTAATAGTGATTAACTCATTGCAATTCACAGTAGAAGGGTGACTGGAATCCTCACAATGTGGCGTCCAACTTGGAAAGGGCGACAAGTTCTCCTTTGCTTAGGCAGCCATCTTGGTTAGAGTAACGGGTGGTCGGAAATTAGATCTAAAAAAAGCACATATTGTACAGCATTGTTAGTACACCCAGATACCAATGACAATTTCCTAAACTGGTATCAGTGGAACATGACTGTATTATACATAGAAATAGGTGCAGGGCAGTAGATGTTGTTTTTGCCCCTTGACAGTGTTCGCAGCAGATAGCCTCTTAAATCTTTCAGTTCCTTTTGAGATCCAATCATGTGGCATCCAATCATCCTTTAGGAGTTTATCACTGCGAGACTCGTAGATACGCAATCCATTTTGCCTGGGAGAGAAAGGTAGCAATCGTTAAAAACTAAACTAGAAACTCTTTAAATTAATTTATTGCTAGTAGAGATCTGCTCCTCTTAAACTGGGAGAGTGGCAGGCAATGAACATTCATTAATTGGCTGCCATCCCTCACATTTTAAATGGATTGGACGTCTAGCACCATGTCAACCAAGAAGACCAAGTGCAGATACAAATGTAGGACTTGTTTTCTGGGAACCATCCATCTCATCTCATCTCATTTTCTGAACCGCTTTATCCTCATTGGGGTTGCGGGGGGGTGATGGAGCCTATCGCAGCTGACTCCTGGCCAGAGGAGGGGGACATCCTGAATTGGTGGCCAGCCAATCGCAGGAGACGAACAACCATGTAGACGCCCACCCATACCTAGGGGCAATTTAGAGTGTCCCATCACCCTACCATGTATGTTTTTGGAATGTGGGAGGAAACCGGAGGACCCAGAGGAAACCCGCGCAGGCCCGTGGAGAACATGCAAACTCCACACAGGTGGACCAACCTGGATTTGAACCCAGGACCCCTGAGTTGTCACGCCGACGCGCTAACGATTGGCGCCACCGGGCCGCCCGGGAACCACCCATATAATGTAATTACCCTATTTTCCGCAATGTAAGGCGCACCTAAGGCGCACTCAATTTTTTCAAAAGCTGACCATGCGGTGCGCCTTAACTATGGATCAATATTGAGCCGCAACAGGTCTCGCAAGTACGGTAAACGGCCGCCAACTCCATTTCCCCCGTAGAAGTAGTGCGTGCTGGGATATATAGTTCTTTAGTCAATCTACCCAGAAGGACATTCAGAGTGGATTGACAAAAGATGTCCAGCCGCTAGATGTTGGCGTCAATAGAGCATTCAAAGTTAGACTATGAACTATATATGTTGTATATATGTTATATACGGATCAATATTGAGCCGCAACAGGTCTCGTAACTACGGTAAACAGCCGCCGACTCCATTTCCCCCGTAGAAGTAGTGTGCCTTATAGTGCGGAAAATAGAGTAAATGTAGTTCACTATTTGCCCAATTGGAATCGTTTTTGTGTGTATGGTCTTCACATATGTCACTTTTATTAAAGACTTTTAAATGTCCAACAGTGGATACAATGCCTCTTACTCACCCATAAGCCCATTGTGGACATGTCCCGGCTATACTTTTGTATATTAGCAAGAGGACCATTATGCTAAGTGTGAGTACGGGTTTAGCCGGCCGTCACGCTGATACTTCCTGCCACCGTAGACTGGCTGCTTATTTCCCTTCTGTGTTTTAATAAAAGTGGAATTACTGTGAGCTCTCCCCTTTCCTTGGTCCCAGAGTGGAATTTCTCCCACTATCAGCCCACTCCTTTTTTTGCCACCACCCCACCTTTTTTCACTATGACCAAGTCTTTCTTAAGAGCACTGCTACCTGCTCCAAACATGCACTTGACCTATGTGACCCACTTCTAAGAAGCCAAACATTAATAGCAACAGCAGCAGCCTTGGACGATATTTCAACCCCTGTAAAACGCATGAATTATTAATTTAAAGTTTTGAGCTGTTGACATCACAAAGAGATCATTTATCTGGGTGCATAGACTTTTTCTGTTATTTATTAATATTATTATCTAATATTTATTCCACAATTTTGGAAAGTTATTCCCCTTTTAGTCCTTGGGCACTTATGGTATGTCAACCACCAACACTTCATTGTTGTCTCACCCTGTCTTATTCCATTACGGCTTTTCTTATCTCTAGTAGGCCTCTGGGCTAAAGGGAGGAATGTGAAATGTTAGTTTGACACATTGTCTGCCATTGGCGGTGATAGACTTCCAGTCCATTCGAAGTGGGTGGATTGGCAACAAATAATGTATTTCTATATATATTTATATATGTATGTATGCGTATATGTATATATATATATATATATATATATATATATATATATATATATATATATATATATATATATATATATATATATACAATTTTTCCTTTCAACCCTCATCCCATACTATTTCACCCTTTTTTTAAAACATAAAAAAAGAATATATTAGATATTAGAATTGAACTAATTGAATGCCATTTAAGGCAATAGGCTTCCAATCTATATGAAGTCGGAGGGTTGGTAGCCAATGAAAAACCTTGTATTTGCTGCTACACCCAATTTATTAGACATCTACTGGTGACGTGAGAAGTCATTTTTATTCACAGGAGAAGGATGATTGGACACCACATGATTTGAGTCTCGAGACCTACGTCAGTGTGAAAACCTTATCATATTTTTCAGCTTTATTTTTACTTCCTGTGCCAGTCCCTGAGCATCATCTTGTCAATCTTATTTCCACTAACAAAGACCCTCAGTTGCTCTGATTTGTTAACTCCTGATAAATTGTCCTTGGCACTACACAGTACATGCAAAATAATGAAATCGGGATTAGAATCACACATGTAGTCTCACAGCACTTCAATGGGCTCTGACAAAAAAAAGACAGCCAGTTGCTATGATGCAGTCGCTGAATCAGAGACTGCCGTGACGCCAGAAACAGACTGGTTGATTTCATTCATAAAATGACCAATTTCACGAGTCGTTTTAATCACAAAACCATTGCAAAATTTGCCACTGTAAGAGAAGGGCCATACATCGACTCATTGGCTGCCATTGATGACGTTAGACATGCGGTCCATTGAAACTGGGAACTGATCTCATTTGAGTTCAAATGAATCTGAGGTAGTAAATCTTTGTCCGTCTCCTTGTGCAATTTGATTGACTGGCCACCAAACCAGGGCAACACCCTGGATTGGTGGCCAGTCAATCGCCTGGTGCTCATAGTTTGCTGGGATAGGCTCCAGCACCCCCGCAACCCTGGTGAGGATAAGCAGTACGGAAAATTAATGGATTCGAAGTCCACGGGTGATAAACTCATTTAAAGAGTTTTAATTTAGATTTTAAGAGCCAAACGATTGGACGTTTATGGTCATCAATAGCACTGAACACTTTACCAACAGTTTGAAGGTTCAATTACGTCATTAAGTTCTCCATTTCCCACCCTCTATTCATGACAACACCCCACTGACGTTTCTACATGGTGAGTCCTTTGGCACTCCACCTTCCGTTTGGCCTGTCTTTTGTGTGTTTAGTGTGGCGTCCTGCGGATTCAGGTTGTCTTATCTGTCCCGGCTGGATCCTCAAAGGCTTGGCAGTGCTAATCTCTCCTGAATGGATGACTTTATTGTTAGAGCAACTTTAAGCTTTTTTGACCCCTTCCCTCCCGGTGACCAGGTCACTGTCTCTGCGGCAACTAACGCAGGATGTGGGATCATGCGGCAGGGAGGATGAGATCATAGACCAAAATGTCATCTCCAAAGAGTGCTAAGAAAATGCACTATTAGGATCCTTCTTTATTTCGCGGCGTCAACTTTCGCGGGTACAACTTCCGCGGCTTCATGGCCACACAGATTTTTTCTGAGGTATATATTAAAAAAAGTTATTAAAATGCCTAATACGCTGAAATTTACAACCGGAAGACAGATGAAAAATGGCGGAAGTCAGGGAAGCGCTTAATCTCTCAGCGCCGAAGAAGGAATCTACAATACTAGAGGAAGAATGGGCTCGCCAACTATCATGTAATTCAGTGCCTAGATCAGGGGTGGCCAACTCTGGTCAGTTTTCCATATCTTCCTCCACCAACACACCTGAATCAAGTAATTGAGATCGGTATCAAGCTTCTGGAGAGCTTGCTTATGAGTTGATTCATTTGATTGTACCTCTTACCAATGTTGACTACTACTTATCCTACTTATTTATTATGTTGACCACTTATTTATCTATTACTATTTATTGATGATTTATTCATCATTATGTGTTTTTGTTTGTTTGTTATTGAGTCCATTGACTCATCCAGTGGTGCAGTCTCAACAACTTGGCGTTGAACATCTCCAAAACCATCGAACTCATCCTGGACTTCAGACGGAACAGGGCCGCTCCGCTGTGCTGATCTAACTTGGACTAATTATTTATTCATTTATTATTCATTGATTTTTTGTTGTTGTTTGGTTGTTTGTTGTTGTTATTTGTGCACTAGGTGGTGAAAGCTTTAAATCTCATTATACTTGCATAATGACAATATAAGCATTCAATTCAATTCGTGTATATGTTTGACAGCTCTGAACCTTCATACACATGCTTTAAACAAATATGGTATTAGCCTGCCTTTCTTCTCTCAACGCCCCCTGGAAGAGAAACCCAACAGACACAATCCAGACATTCCTGCATGCCATTGTATCCTCTCTAATTTAAGAACAGCTGTTGGGTCCTGCGAACCCTCAACCATCAAACCTGGGCGTGGAAGAAGACAATGAGGAGGAGAATAAGGGGTTATGATGAGCAAGCCACTTTCTTAGCTTGACATGCTGACACTCGACAACACCTGTGACAGGAAATGTTGGAGGCAAAATAACAGGGTACTCACTACAGGTCCGGCTAATAAAACCTGAAAGCTATTATCAACTAGAACGAGCTACAGAGTAATTGGATTGTTTGAACCATGCACATAATTCATAAAACTACATGTCAATTATTACTAATACAAAACTACAAAAAATGTGTCTAGAACTGATGTGAAGAAAAAGGCAGTCAAGCAGGAAATGGGGGCCCAAGTGAAGAAAGTTGTGTTGCAAGGAAGACAGGGAAGCAGGTGGGAAGACGAGGGATTGCAAAAAGTGTCAAAGTGCTAATGAAAGACAAAGTATCAACAAGAAACATGAAAGAACCAGGCAGCATTTGGGACAGGAAACAAACATGACAATGACACAAAAAGACTGAACAGAACTGGGGAGCTTAAAAACACAGACATAAGATACAGCTGGTCGGCAGGTACCACAGCAACAGGTTATATGAGTTGATTATCACAAGGACAACACACACTGAGGCACAACACGGAATGAAGCAAAATACAAAACAAGACAGGTTCAATATCAAGAATGAAACTAAACCAAGACCTGGTAGTCGCATGGTTAGGGCATCGGCCTCATGGTTCTGGGATCGAGGGTTCGATAGTGGCTGGGTCCTCACTGTGTGGAGTTTACGGGTACTACCGCATCCCAAAAAACATGCTTGATATGCTTGTTGAATACTATAAATTGCCCCTAGGTATGAGCATGAATGGTTGCCCGTGTCCTTGTGCCCTGCGATTGGCTTTATCCTCACTCTGTTCGCGGGGGATGCTGAAGCCTATCCCAGCTGACTTCGGGCCAGAGGCGGGGGACACGGTGGCCTGCCGATCGCACGGACAACCATTCACACTAGGGGCAATTTAAAGTGTCCAATCAGCCTACCATGCATGTTTTTTAAATGTGGGAGGAAACCAGAGTACCCGGAGAAAACCCACGCAGAGAACATGCAAACACCACACAGGTGGACCGACCTGGATTTGAACCCAGGACCCCAGAGCTGGGAGGCCAATGTGCTAACCACTCAATCCACCGGGCAGCGTAATTAAAATATATGTATTAAAAACAACTATAGATGATGATAGACATCCACTCCATTTTGACTGAAAAATTATTCCACAAAGCCAGGCACTAGGGCTGTGATATTATTATAAAAAAAATATTATATTGATATGATGGACAAATTGCTTTGTATCAGAATAGATCAATATGTTTTTTTAAAGGAACTAAGAGGTCGCTACCAACATTTCCCATGAAATCTACAATATGTTAACACATTGGCTGCCATTTACGGCACCAGACAACCAATTTAAAATGAATTAGGGGTCCAGAGCATATAATGCAATGCTTCTCATCTATTTTCTTTTGTTTAGATTACTGCTAATATTTTGATGAACCTCAAATGAGAGAGCCTGAAAACTAATTTGCGTAGAAACCACTAATAGTTTGGAATCCATCCCAAAGAAAAGAATTCCCCAGTAAATGAGAGGGTGGGCAATTGGCTACCCCCTCATTCCTGTGATTGCGTTGACCCTGTTACTCCCGGCGACCCACGGGCAGCACTTATTGGAGCAATATGGGACCGCAATGTTTCCGCTTCCCTGTTTCTCCTCCAGGGGTTCGGAGAGAAGCGGAATTAGAACAAGATGTTGAAACAGCGTGACCATGGGAGTGCAGGTCAAAGAGACCCCCAGGATAACTTGTTGTTCTGTGGGAAATCCAATCTCTGGAGCCCAAAATTCACACCATTATAAGAGTCTGCTGGCTTGCTGACAACAGAACTAAACTAGGTAGGAACTTGTTGCTCTTGCGTTCTAGTCAGACAAGACATTGCGAAACCTTAATATGTGATTGCAGTAGCATCTGCCTGCAACGTTTTAGGGGGAAGTGCATGCATGCGCAACAGAGACAGCAAAGGGCAAATAAATCAATTGCCCTCCATCCGTTGGTTTAAGTTACCCAGCCCTTCCTAGTAATTAGCTCCCACAACAGAGGCCATGCTGTAATTAAGGGATTTGCACAATGCAAGCGTGGACCACATCTGGAATCTTGCAGGGTCTTCTTGTTGCAACACGTCCTCCACCGACATGAGTGTGAGAACCTTAAGCCGTTAGCGTCACATTGCGACATGCAGCTCCACATCATGACATAGTGGTTTGAAATTAATGTTGCACCGATACTATTTTTTGGCTCCTGGTACTGATACCTAGCTGTGTGCTATTGACTTGGAATTTGATTTTATATAGCAGCTCAGAAAATGAGATGATATATATATATATATATATATATATATATATATATATATATATATATATATATATATATATATATAAATATATGTATATATATATATATATATATATATATATATGTATATACATATACATATGTATATTCTATATATACATATACTATATATATATTTTATTTCTATTTTTTTATTTTTATTTTTTCTTCATGCAAAAATGTGCCTGGTAGATTGGTTCAACAGTCTAATTTTCCCATAGGTTTGAGTGTGAGCATGTAGATTTGTTCTTCTCCTAATGCTCTGCGATTGGCTGGCAACAAATTAAGCATCCTCCCTGACTGCCGTGAAGATAAGCGGTACGGAAAATGAATGAATATGATTTTTAAAAAGTCATGGTATTTTAGTTGGTTTCCATTTATTTTTGTTTTCTTTTGTTCATTGCTATTTATTTTAGTTTTAAGTCACTTCCTTCTTGTATTGGGGCATATCTTATTGCATTCTTAATACTCTGTCTTTTAGAAGTTCTCGAAAATGATTAGCGGTAATCGGGCACACGCAGTGATTATGTTTTAGTGCCATGGATTGATGGAATAAATTCTGGGTAATTGTATGTACTTTTGTTAGTTCTTGTTGCTCTTAGGGTATTTCCATGAAAAACTAACTCACGCTATGGCATGTTTAAGTTACGGATCTCTCATTTGAAGTATATCTGGCAGTGATCGTCACATTGCGTCATCATGTTTCAAGTGGCCAAGGAGTTCAATGTGTGCTCTATAAAGGGTTACTGTAATATGGCCCTGCATGCAGGTGTAGGAACAAATACAATCACAGTAGTTTAAATACAAAAATAGGAGGGGAAAGCATAATATTTGTTTTCACTTTCATTTCAATGTTTCTCACCATCTCCATGTCGTTCAGCTCCATACTGTTAAACCTTAACATAATATGACAGTAGTATAGTACAAGCTTACGTTTACTGCCAATTGACTGAGCGATAATGATCATGTTGACATGGCTAATTGGTTGATGTACATATGTGGAAGATCAAATTATTCTTTCTTATTTTATCTCCTGATTCTTGACCCACTTCAGAGTAAACACAGAGTAAAGACAATTGATGGAATCAAGTTCTAATCCCAATCCCTTCTTGTTTTTTTAATCATCGTGTTATGTTAAACCGGTTGCTCCCAAATGTACGCCCATGGTTCCCACGACCAATGTACAGTTGTGGTCAAAAGTTTACATACACTTGTGAAGAACATAATGTCATGGCTCTCTTGAGTTTCCAGTTATTTCTATAACTCTGATTTTTCTCTGATAGAGTGATTGGAACAGATACTTCTTTGTCACAAAAAACATTCATGAAGTTTGGTTCTTTTATGACTTTATTATGGGTGAACAGAAAAAAGTGATCAAATCTGCTGGGTCAAAAATATACATACAGCAGCGCTAATATTTGGTAACATTGGATTGGATAACTTTATTCATCCCGTATTCGGGAAATTTCATTGTGACAGTAGCAAGAGGGTGAGAATGCAGATACAGGAAAGGCATAGTTATAAGTTAGACAGTACAGTCGCAAAGGCCACAGAACAACAAAGCAAAAGCACAAAGTACAAAACAAATCAAAGTAAATGGGATCATTAAGAATCACCAAATCAAATCATTAAGACAGAAAAGCAGCAAAAACACAAAACGAGCAAGAGTGGACGGAGCTACCGCCACCGGCTGCCACTTGAACAGCGCCATCTTGGTTGCGGTAGCAAAAACGGATGCACTCAAAAAGACGTTATAAAGTTGGACAAAAACTGGAACCACACACAGGAAGTCTTCCACAAGATGGGGAACTTCTGCAGACTGTGACCGAGGTAGAGAACATGCAGAGTCACTCTTCCAAGCTTATCCGCACAGTTCCTCAGTAGTCTGGAGCTGAAGACAACAGTAGCAGAGTAGAACTCCTCGACTCCGTTTCCGGCCTGGTAAGCGCCGACAGCTATTCCATCTTATCCCATGATGGAATAGTTGGTCAGAAGCGTTGCTTCTTCTCCCGGCACTTTTGTCCAGCTCCGAATTTCCATCAGAATTTTGGAATGGGGGAGAGGAAACTGGAGTACCCGGAGGGAACCCACGCAGGCCCGGGGAGAACATGCAAACTCCACACAGGTTGACTGACCTGGATTTGAACCCAGGACCCCAGAGTGCTAACCACTTATCCGCCATGCTGCCACCTAACATTTAGTCACATAGATTTGTACTAATGGGAGCGAAGGCCAATAGCTTAACTACAGGAATGCTTATACTGAACCTTGGGTTGTCACAGCTATCCTTATCATGTCCTATGCGTGCCGTCGTGTTTGCGAACATAACCCGCATACCAGAGATGGCACTATGAGAAAGCAACGTGACATTGTTCCCAAGGGCTGGAAGGACACAAAGAAACTAGCAAAGAGAGAGGTGGTCATGGGGTGAAGTGGTCAGAGAGGGGTAAATGCTGTGGAGCCTGTTTCAAGTCTGTGCAGATCTCAAACAAAGCCAGATGAAAAAAGTCAGTGCCTTGTGTGCCGTCAACTCATGAGCTTCTGCAACTGCTTTCGCTGGCCTTTGTGGTGGTTGAAGTGGGCGACTGTGTGTGGTCTGCTTGCGAGAGGAGAGCAGATTTTTATTCTTTCTGACACACACACACACACACACACACACGCACACACACACACACATGAATCCAGTGCAAAAAAGGCAGAGGTCCAATAAACAAGGATTATTTGAGCACAAGCATGCCAAGCTTCCTTTTGTCTTTGCGAGGACACCACCGTCTTCCAACTCTAAACAGTGGAACAAATCTGTAAAGTAAGAACATTACCTCAACCCTGACAAATGCTAACACCGGTCAGTCAGACAGCTGCACAATACGCTTGTGCAATATACTTTTCAAAAGCCGCTGATTTCTCCACATAGTCCACATCATTCTAACACTTAGCCTACGTGTCATTGTCTAGTAATAATGAAAATAATGTAACTCAAGAGGAATAATTCTAGTCACGTTAGATAACATGATTCAAAGCAGTGCTATTTTATTTGTTTAAAAAATAGCAATTGTTACAGTCAGTAAAGTGGGCAAGCAAATTAAGTAAGCAAATTGTACTGGTAACATTGCGGCCTGATTTACTTCAACTTGGAGTCTCCCACAACCACAATTATCTTTTGACCGCTGTTTGTCATCACAGAGTTCTTCATTTAAAATTATTGTTGTGAATGAAATGAAGTGAGCCATGTTATTCATCAAGAAACAGAAGATAAGAAAGTGGCGTGTGGTTGACTAATATTGCAAGGCAATACGGCCGGCCATAACTCAACTACTAGCAATAACACGCTATTGAAGTCGAAGGAAGCATTAAAAGCGACGACTCCTTGGCATGTTCTCTCTATACTGAACAACGAGATGGAGAGACTGTTAGTCCTCTGGAGTTCTATTTATTGCTAAGTTGTTTTGAATTTATAATTTGAAATAGTTTAGATGTGTGTTTATGTGTTAGTGGGCTAATGTTATCCTCCTCCTTACTGTACTCTACTACTGCATAAATAGAACATGTTTCTGTTTGCTTATGATCAATTTTAATACATTAATAAATAATTTTCATATCATATTCGAGTGGTTAGTGCGTAGGCCTCATAGCTCTGGGATCCTGGGTTCAAATCCAGGTCGGTCCACCTTTGTGGAGTTTGCATGTTCTCCTCGGGCCTGCGTGGGTTTCCTCCGGGTACTCCGATTTCCTCACACATTCCAAAAACATGCATGGTAGCCTGATTGGACACTCTAAATTGACCCTAGGTAAGTGTGTGCATGGTTGTCCATCTCCTGTGCCCTGCAATCGGCTGGTCACCAATTCAGGGTGTCTCCTGCCTCTGGCCCTGAGTCAGCTGGGATAAGCTACAGCACCCCCCGCAACCCTAATGAGGATAAAGTGATTCAGAAAATGAGATGAAATGAGAGAGATATTGTCTGTTTCACATATCCTTCATACAAAAGTGCAACATTTTGATTATTTTAAAGAGTAGCTTTGGTTGCTTTTTTAAGGACAGGAACGAATCACAGAATTGACATATAAAATACTGCTCCACTTACGAAGAATCCAAGTTACGAAAATAGCTCTGGAACCAATTTATTTCATAAGTAGATATACGACCCTACTCTGTCGTACAGGTTATCTGTGCGTTTCAGTCATTCCCCAAAATAAAAGTTCCTGATTAAACCCACAAAAAAATTCATACGGTCTATCTCTCTTATTAAGATTTCACAATTTTCAGTTTTGGTTATATAGCTGCGTTTCCCTCTGAACTTTGCTTGCTGAGCTGTAAATCCACTCCGGTTTCCCCAAAAGCTTTGGAGAGCACCATTGCTTGTGAAGGTACGGCTGTATTTTAAAATGTAGTACTATAGGGATTAATCAGGTTCGAATCGTAACCTGTGAATCGTGATATGAATCGTATTGCCAGATATGCGAAAATACACAAGGCAGCATGGCAGCCAATGAGTTAATACTATATTTTTAACTTATACAAATTAATCATTGTGATGATATAAGTGAAGGGTCCTCAACATAAGTCCTAATTAAAGTGATTTTTAGTTCTGATGTGTGCCGATGAAATTTCATAATGTATCGGATACATAGCTGATTAATATCCACATATGAAAGAGACACAGGTTGATGAATGAAGAATAACATATCACTTATGTGTCACATAAGGGGCAAATATATAGGAATTGACCTTTCGGTGTGACCATAGCCAATTATTGTAAGTGAATAGGATACAAGCAAAGCAAACCCATTTATTGAAAGTAAAAGGTATTCACTTTGTAAACTGCATGACTTTCTTCTTGTGTTTCCCCCATACTCATTAGTACTTAATGTTTCCTGTTTGGAAAGACTTTCTTAATGAAATACTAGTTTCTTAAGTCCATATTCCAATGTCTTCAATCTGGAACCCAGTGTTCCTCTTTGCTTTAAAGAAACTCTACACTGAGCCCTTGGATCGGGTGGAATCGGCGAGGATATTTCCCACAGTTGGAATTTTACAGCAGCCAGGGCCAGATATCTGACACTAATCAGTCATTAGAAGTGTAATGCCATTGTGGAGCAGGATGGTAAGAGGAAAAGTGACAGCTGTTGCTACTGCTTCCAAATTTGCAAATTCTTGGAACACGCAGACTTCTGCACTCCCCCCCTTTGTTATTTCAAAATTGGTATGTTTTCTTTATGCCAGAAAAAAACTGAAAGTGTTAAAATACGGGGGTGAATAGAAGAAACATGACGCGTAGATGAAAAAACTTTTCATCAGCACCGTTCTTGGGACATATGCAAGAACCGTGAAGAGATTTGATGCTTTGGTCACACATCAGCCTTAAGTTGGACAACGTGCATTCCATAAGCATTTGGAAAGAAGGGATCAGCACTAAGCTACAGCGGAGAGGTTTTAATGCAACACCTGTCGGGTTCTGGATTTTGCATCACCGCTGTCTCTGCAGCTGTGCCTACGAACTCAACATTGACCAAGAAGAGACTTCAAAGTCAAATCATGCTGTCTGGTTTCTCTTCAATTTAACTTTTCTTGTGTTCCTGTGGCATTGACGATAATAAGCAGGCAATCAGTTCTTTTCATCCTTTCGCTGTGCCTTCAAAATGAATTGTAGATTTCCAATCCATTTAAAGCGCAAGGGTGGCAGCAAATGTTCGGTATTCACTGCAAGCTCTCCCACTTCAAATAGATTGGCATGGAAGCAAATGAGTTAATTCACTCATTGCTGCCAATATAGCATTTATAGAATATGTTCTCTGGCATTTAGAAAAATAATGCAAATGTGTGCTAATACAGGGTGAATGCACCCATTATTGGCTAACTTATGACTTACAGGCAATATAGGCACTAATAAATCCATGTGATGTAAGCGCATGTCTTCCATTGGAAATTTCCTAAACTGCAAGAGGCTGCCCTTTGCTGAATAACTCCCAACTATAATTCCACTATTAATTAATCAGTCCTGGTGCAAAAAAAATCAGGATTCATCGATATTGACCCATGCTACATGGCTACCAAATTTAATATCCACAAGTACAATGACAACAAACTGAGTGGCGACTTGAATGGCCTGCAGCATGTAAAAATATTTATATTAAAACTAGCCATTGATGGGGATTGGCATCCAATCCATTTTAACAGAGAGGGGCTGTTAGCAACAATCAAAATGAATTGAATTTCAAAAGCAGCCAATGAGCTAAGGGGCCGTCTATAGTTACAATTGTTTTTTTTACTTTTTTAGATGAGCGCCTGAAAAGATAAATAAATAAATGAAATAATTAAATATCTAAACTCCAAATGTCTACATATGTAAGTCTCTGCATGCATTTATTTCCCTGTACTAAATGGAAACTACCCCCCAGCATTTCTCTTCCAGAACCCTTGAGAGAATGGTGACTTAAGGCCCCTGGACAGTTCTCGCAAATATCCATTTATAACCCGATTGGTCCAAATAAGCAGAGGAAGCAAGAGTCGGATTTTCCCACAGTGCTGCAACAGGGCGAACACAACTTCTCTCTTATGACTCCATGGAAAAGTGCACTCCCGAACGAACACAAAATGGGCAGACTGGTGGACCATGGCCAGATAACACAGGCAGTGGTGCTTAATCTGATTAACTAACTTGAAGCTAGCCACGCATGCTGATAGAAGCCCATAATAAAGGCCGAACAGTACACAACAAATCCTATAAAGAAGTCAGCCATGGTGTTATTCCTATCAGTAACCCCAAGAGGTGGGGAACTCAAATCGCATAACTTGAACGAAATTACACTTAAGTCAGAAAGAAATATAATGATTTTTACAGCGGGACCTTTCCTGACATATTATGGAAAAAGTCACAAACATTATGGCAGGTCGTTAAGACGCAATAAACAATTAGTGGGTGAAATATATACACAGTTTAATGGCTGATGACCAGAATGTTATGTACTGCGGAGCAGAGCGGAACCTAGGAACAGGAAGAACATGACGAAAAGGGAGTACTGGTGCACAAACCTAAGGTTTAATGAAAAAAATAACAACAGAAAAAACCTTGCAAATATAACTCTGGGAAAAAAATTAACAAACTACCAGACTTAATGGGAACCACATAGACGGGAATGCACACCGACAAAAAGGCAACATAACCAGACACAAAAAATACTTCAATGCCGATGCACACAAACACACGGTTTAAATACACAGACATGGGTTGATAACAATAACGAACACATGGGTCACACAAGGGAAGGAGAGCCAGAAAAGACACAGCAGGTGGAACACATTCGTAATCACTCGGCACACACAAGGGAAAAACACGTAACCACAAAAACCCCAACAAAGCATGACACAGAAAGAAAGAGCTTATCAAAGCCCCACGATTTTTATTTTGTCTCAAGAAAAGTTGGACAAAGCAGCTGGTGAAGTACAAAGCTGTGACTGTGCTGAAAGTGGATTGTACACTATGCAGATAAGATTTTTGTTTTTACCATCTTCTTTAAATAACAACCTGTCAGTAGAATTTACTATGAACAAGGCCACACAAACCCTGTCAGAAGACTCTCTAAATTGCCCCTAGGTATGAGTATGAGAGTGAATGATTATCCTTCTCATCGTGCCCTCGGGGAACCAATTCAGGGTGTTGCCCGTTTACGGCACATAGTTTGTGTCACACCGTGCTGAGGTTGTTGGCCTAAGTTCCCGATTTATTTTGAGATCCTGATTTTCCTGATTTTAGGACACGTGCGCTTCCCTTATCTATTACCTATTGTGTATTCTCTGCCTTGTTACCTTTGTGTACAAAAAGTATGTCTTCCCCTTGTATTGGGCCCGAGTGTCTTTGTCTGCTGATGCATCACCCCGGCCTTGATTACAGCCAGAGGCATAGTCATTTTGGAAGAAACCTAAGTTTGTTTGCCACTTGAATTTTATGTTATACATTTTCCCCATTTGGAATGAGTTTATGTTGGTGACGTTTTTTCTCCTTGGAGTTATTTTGTGTTTTTTGGATCCTATGTATTTCTCCCCTCAGATAGCAGTTATGTAAATAAAGATTTTTTTTCAAATACAAAGTACTCGGAGCTACAGGATTCCCCGCAACCCTGAGAGGATAAGCGGTATGCCAAATGGATGAATAAATGTAGTGATATTAAAAACCTAATATATTAGTTATTTTAGATTATTCGAGCCCAGATTAAATATCCTAAATTCAAAGGAAATCTAAAAACAAAAAAAACAAAAACGTTTTATTCGGCTTCCAACAACAGTCTGGCTTGCTAAATCCTCCTCCAAACGTGAAAAAAAAGTTAAGTTCATGTTAAATATGCTCACTCTTGCCACAAGCTGCTATGATGCAAGGTGGGAAACATAAACAATGGTGTCACAAAAGATCCTCCTGCAAATTCTTGTTTAAGAAAGATTCCATTTGAGTTGGCATTGATATTCACAAGGCTTGACAATCTTTCCTGTTTGTATTTGTAACTGTTGTTTATTGTAGGGGAAGAAAAGTTATTGTTTGTCCAGCAAATGAGATGAACACATTATTTACATAATTTAGCTAACTAACTGACTGTAGCCAAGTGTTGTCATTTCTCACTGTATATTCTAAAAGTGATTGAGTGACAGGAAGGAACTAGGACATTTGAAGTGGTTGATTGTGAATGACTACATGGATTGGCGCTACAGTAATGCCTCATATTTCAGGGATAATGTTGACCAGATAATCGAAAAACCTTGAAGTAGAATCTCTCTCTCTCTCTCTCTCTCTCTCTCTCTCTCTCTCTCTCTCTATATATATATATATATATATATATATATATATATGTATATATATATATATATATATATATATATATATATATATATATATATATATATATATATATATATATATATATGTATATGTATATGTATATATATATATATATATATATATATATATATATATATATATATATATATATATATAGAGAGAGAGAGAGAGAGAGAGAGAGAGAGAGAGAAGGCATTGTGGTGTTGCCAACTTGAAATCTGATTGGTTAAAGCACATGTGTCAAAGTGGCAGCCTGGGGGCCAAATCTGGCCCGCCCCATCATTTTGTGCGGCCAGGGAAAGTAAATCATGAGTGCCGACTTTCTGTTTTAGGATCAAATTAAAATGAAGATGTAATATTAAATGTATATTAAATTTCCTGATTTTCCCCCTTTTAAATCAATAATTCAAATTTTTTAATCATTTTTTTCTGTGTTTATAGTTCAAAAATCATTTTGTAAAATCTAAGAATATATAAAAAAAGCTAAAATAATATATATATATATATAATATATCTATCTATCTCTATATATATATATATATATATATATATATATATATATATATATATATATATATATATATATATATATATAGAGAGAGAGAGAGAGAGAGAGAGAGAGAGAGAGAAAGAGAGAGAGAGAGAAAGAGAGAGAGCTAGATTTAATAGATTAATGACTGTACTCACAATGAAAAAATACTTCCTCTCTGCTTAGTTCAAATAAAAAAAAACTGGTTATTGGGAGCTTTAGTCCAAGTCTTTTTGGTCAGATTGAAGAGGCATTGGATCATCAATGGAATCTCCGGGAGGCGGTGTATGGGAGCTCTTCAGGAGAAGCTTTTGTGAGAGGTTTTGGGCACACAAGGAAGATGTTGATGGGGAATCGTGACCGCTGTTTCTTTTTGGTACAAATTTCCTTTTGGAAAAAGACATGACATTGTCAAGGCGATTGCCATATTTGATGGCTATGACCATGTTGTCCTCAATATCAAGGACACTTTGTTCCAAACTGTGAGCCATATTGAAAGATTTCTCAAAAGTACGAAGACCACGTTCTTCATCTTTATTGCCGTCATTGTTTTTTGCTATCCAGCCATGTTACTTGCACAGGAGCTCTATTTTCGTAAAGAACAGCGGCGTCAGCCTGTTGGCCCAGACTTAAACGGACACTCAACTTCCACTTTGCTCCTCCGTGGGGTCCAGCCATCTTACCCAGAGCCCAGAGAGCTCTATTTTTGGATCTGCCGTATTTTTGCGTCTGCCGTAACGTCGCCTGGAGCTTGTACTTTGAAAAAATTCTGGGAAATTACACCATCAGCACCGCAACCTCGAGGCTTCCGGCCGTCCAATCCGCAAGCGAGTTCTACTTTTGGTTAAAGGGGAAAGCGTCCACCTTAAGGTCGCCCGGTGTTCGCATTTCTGAAATATCCACGTTCACCGAAGCTCCTTGTCGTCCACTTTGATGTATATGTGTACTATATGTATATGATTTTAAATAAAGAGAAAATGATTTTTTAATTCATTTCTTATTTTTATTAAAATTTAGTTAATAAAGAACAAGAAGTGAGGAATAGCAGTAAACATTCTCTTTTTTATGTGTAATTTTTTGTAAAACAAATGATTTCAAGTGTCAAAAGAAGTGAAAAAAATGAAATTTGAATTAATTGATTGAATATTGGTAAATGGACTCGTAAAGTGCCTTTACACCTTTCTGGTCCTCAAAGTGCTTTAAGACATTATTGTCAGTCACCTACTGATGACACACATCATCAGGAGTAACCAGGGGTTCAATATTTTATTTAGACGATGTCATTAGGGTGGGTAATTGAACCCGCAACTTCTGGGTTACAACTATTCGATCAGTGACCACTGAACTCTCTCAATATGCTGTTCCCTATAATTTTGAATATTACATGAATGTTATTTCAGTAAGAAACCTAAAGTTGATGCATATAATTTTCTCTCTCAGGCCACACAAAATGATGCAGCTGGTTGCATCCCCTGGACCGCTAGTTTGACAACAGTGCGCTAGATGTTACAAAATGTTCCAAGGTTTGCATAAATGTTGATCAACCTCTGGTTGCTAATGTGGTATTCTCCTTCAGAAAACGCATTTAAAATGAACAAAAAGTGACTTCGCCACATTCCTTCAAGATACAATTCATGAATAGAGAAAATTGAGGTGGATTGGTCACTTAGCTCAAATAGTAGTGCGCCCGCTTACCATGCGAAAGGTAGTGGTCTTCCAACTTCTGTGGGCATGAGTGGTTAGTGCGTTGGCCTCACAGTGGTGGACCTGGACTCAAATCCAGCTGTGTGGAGCTTGCATGTTCTCCCCGGCCTGCGTGGGTTTTCTTCGGGTACTCTAGTTTCCTCCCACATTCCAAAGACAAGCATGGTAGACTGATTGGACACTGTGAATTTCCCCTAGGTATGAGTGTGAGCGTGAATGGTTGTTTGTCTCCTTGTGCCCTGCGATTGGCTGGCCACCTCTTCTGGGTGTCCCCCGCCTCTGGCACAAAGTCAGCAGGGATAGGCTCCAGCACCCTGTGAGACCCTCGTGAGGATAAGGTGGTTCAGAAAATGAGATGAGATTAGATGAGATGAGAAAATTGTGTTGGATGAAGAATGAGGGGAATTTCAGGACTAATAGAAAACAATAAGTAGTAATTTTTTTAACAAGTACTTTGAGTTTGATTTATTTAATAAGGGACAGCACATGTTAATGATGAAGATATTCATATTCATGTTAATGAACGTATATAGGTAAATATGTAAGAATGTAGCCGAGGACTAATTTCTATCTTTAGTCCCTTGTGTAGGTTGTTGATAAACGATGACACACACACACACACACACACTTATATATATATATATATACATATATATATATATATATATATATATATATATATATATATATATATATATATATATATATATATATATATATATACGTATTTATGTGTTTATATATATATATATATATATATATATATATATATATATATATATATATATATATATATATATATATATATATATATAAACACACGCACACATGCAAAAACACACACAAGTAGCACAGTTTTAGACAGCGTTGTGATTGCAATTTTTTTTGTCTAACAGCCAGGCTTTAAGATGATTGGCAAAGAGGTTCAGAGACGGGAGTTCACGTATGTTAATTGGTATTGAATTCCAGGTATGTGCGGCACAGACAGAGAAGGTGGTTTAGCTGAATGCACTCTTTTTGAAGATAACTACTCAGTCATCTCTAGAGCCAGCCTTTGTTCATCTGTCTGATTTTTTTGTACAAAATCTTGCAGTGGAGGAGGAGCTTTGTGATGGAACATTTTGGTGGCATCTGCAGTATTGTCCCAGTTCAGGCATTTGTGCTCTTTAAAATATCTGATAGTGGTGGTGCATTTTTGGTTTTCTGCCCAATACTTTCAGAGCTTGCTGATAAATGGTTAGTGTTGTTTTGCAGGCGGGATTACCAACTTGTTAGGCAGTAAGTCATGTGTGATATGATCATTGTGTCAAAATATAGTTTTGCTGACTCTGGCATTACATTGTATCTAATGAACCTAAAATTGGACACATTTTATTTTATTTTATTTAGAGGGTTTTTAGAGACAAGTTTGAGAGTCAAAAGTGATTCCTAGTTATTTTAATTCATGGACCACATTGATTGTTTTTCCTTGGACAAAAACGTTGGGGTCACTGTTATTTGTCGCCCTTTTTGAGAGGGTTAGGGTTAAATACAGACAGTCTTAGATATGTTTAAGTGTTGTTGGGATTTTTAAAGCCACTTATTCACGCTCGTCATTCCATCTGTGAGTTCCTGTGCAGCGTGTAAACACCTTGGCAGATCATTTATGTAAAGACTAAAGAGCGGTGGACCTAGCACTGACCCCTGCGGTACCCCAAGACTGTTATTCCGCGAAGTAGATTTTGTATTTTGTATCCTGACGCACTGTCATATTACAGATAAGTATTATTCAATTCAATTTAGAGTGCTCGGTGAGATATTAAAATTAGACAGTTTAATATTATAATTATAATAATCGGACATAGGCTTTGTCATCATCATTGACTCGACAAAAAGCCTAATCATACCCAGAAACTGCGTATGACAAAATTGGTAGTGCTTCTCCATAAGGTGCGTTTTCCCGGCTAAAGACCCAAATAAGTGATAATTTCGGACTCATAATTTGGCATTCTGCCGTGATGGATACATCGCATCACCCCCCGAGCGGATCACTTACCTCTCACTTTCTTTCACTTACCTTCAGTCAGCCAGTAGGAGGCAGATCACCGCCAGTCTATTCATAATACCTCACCCCGAAAATATTACGCAGAGAGGATTGTGTGTCGTGTTACCGCAAGTTTAGAGTCCTGAGGGATGTGGGAAAAAACTGTCCTTAAGCCTATTTGTCCGTACTTTGTGGGACCTATAGCGTCTGCCAATGGGCAGCCGCTGGAACAAATTGTGACCAGGGTGGTATGTGTCCCCGATGATGTTCCTGGCTCTGCTGAGGTATCGAGGGCTGGCAATGTCTTCCAGTGAGGGCAGAAAGCAGCCGACGATCTTCTGGGCAGTGTTAATCACTTTCTGCATGGCCTTTTTGTCTGCTGCCGTGCTTCCAGCGTACCACACTGTAATGCAGTATGCCAGGATGCTCTCCACAGTGGCTCTATAGAAGGTTACCAGAACCTTAGTGTTCAGGTTGTTCCTCCTGAGTACCCTGAGGAAATGGGCCTTCTTCACTACTGCCGTGGTGTTTGTAGACCCGGAGAGCTTATCCGTGACGTGGACCCCCAGGAATTTAAAGGACTGGACCCTGTCTACACATACTCCATTTATGAGGAGTGGGGCCAGATCTGTGCTGTGTTTGCGAAAGTCCAGGATTATTTCTTTAGTTTTCGTGGTGTTCAGTGTGAGTTTGTTCACCGAGCACCACAAAGACAGTTTGTTGACCTCATTTCTGTAGGCCGACTCATCCCGTCCTGAGATGAGTCCGACCACAGCGGTGTCATCGGCAAATTTGATGATGGGGTTGGACTGGTGGGTTGGTGTACAGTCGTATGTGTACAGGGAGTACAGAAGAGGACTCAGTACACAGCCTTGAGGGGAGCCAGTGCTCAGTGTAATGGAGGAAGAGAGGTGGGGACCAAGTCTAACAGTTTGTGGTCGGTTGGTTAAGAAGTTCTTTATCCAGCAGCAGATGGAAGAGGATAGTCCAAGGTGGGAGAGTTTGTTAGCAGTATCTCGTGGTTGATGGTATCAAATGCCTTTTGAGATCAATGAAGACAGCCACAATCTTGTTTAGATTTTATGTTTTCCAGAAAGAAGCAAACTGCCATTTCAGTAGAATGTTTTCTAAAGCCAGATTGTAGCCTGTTCAGGGCGTATGGACTGCTGTTAATGTGATACTTAATTTGCTCCGGTACTATCTTTTCCACAACTTTTGAGATGGCTGGAAGGATGTTTATAGGTCTATACAGTGGTACCTCGACATACGAGAACACCGACATACGAGTAAAATTTCGAGCAAAGGTGGTAGGAGGGATTAGGACCCAATCGCGGGGAAGCAGGTGAGGACGAGGCAAATAACTAAACTTTAATAACTTAGGAGGGACCGTACAAAATAACAAAGACTTGTGAAACGAAACATGAAACAAAACCGGACTAGGGAAAACAAGTGGAATCCAGGAGCAAGGTAACGTGGCTGCATGGTACGGGATCTACGCAGGAATTTGCGCAGGGACTTTCGCAGACGATCCGACAATGAATACCAAACTCACTGGTGTTTAAATACACAAATCAGGAAGTAACCTTCTATAGAGCCACTGTGGAGAGCATCCTGGCATACTGCATCACAGTGTGGTATGCTGGAAGCACGGCAGCAGACAAAAAGGCCATGCAGAGAGTGATCAACACTGCCCAGAAGATCATCGGCTGCTCTCTGCCCTCACTGGATGACATTGCCAGCCCTCGCTACCTCAGCAGAGGCAGGAACATTGTCAGGGACCAAGACCACCCTGGTCACAACCTGTTCCAGCTGCTGCCCTCTGGCAGACGCTACAGGTCGTACAAAGCACGGACAAATAGACTTAAGGACAGTTTTTTTCCCACAGCCATCAGGACTCTGAACTTGCGTCAGCACGACACACAACCCCTTCTGTGCAAAAACTTCAGGGTGTGCAATAACAATGTGCAATATCTTAGATTGTGAAATATTTTAGAATTTACCTAGCCGGGATGTGACTTTTTATACTTTTATATGACTATTTATGGTTTTTTTAACTGAGAAAACGCACTTTGTGTAGTAGCACCACCAATTTTGTTATACACAGCTGTGTATGATGACAATAAAGGCTTTTGATTTGATTTGATAATGTCTCTGGTCGCAACTCCCTCTTCGTAATGTCTCTGCGAGCACTGGGCGGAGCGTTGCATTTTTTCTGAGTAACCCCCCCCCCCCCAACCCCCCCCCCCCCAGCCTGTTAGCTCCCGTTGGTGGAGCGATCGCTAATTCAAGACTACTTCTCGTTGACAAGTGGTTGTGCGTTATCCTATTGTGAGGACATTTGTGTGCATTATTTTCGGAATATTTTGAAGGGAATACAAACTCAAACAACCTTCGATATTGACTGAAAGTCAGTGTGGAGGTAGGGCAAACAGAGCCAACCCGGCTGGGAGAACGGTATAAAAATGTAAAATAAAATTAGAATGAAGTTTAGTGTAAGGTTAGATTAAACTTATTTTTGAGTGTGTCTGCATCGTAATCCAAGTTCATTTAATTTTTTTTATGTTATATTATGGTTCACCGGTGCAAAAAGTCTTCCCCGCTCGCACCCGCCCCCCTTTCTATGTCCCTCTCTCTCTACCCTCCGCGAAATCCGTCTAATTTTAGTTCTATTAAACACATTTTAGTAATATTAAACCAATAGTTATGTGTCACTTTGTTAATAGATGGCAAATTAGAAGAAATAAAACATTTTTTTCAAATCCAATATCGTTTTTTTGGTGTTTTTTCAGAGGGTTGGAACAAATTAATTTGTTTTAAGTTCATTTCAATGGGAAACGTTTGTTCCAGTTACGAGAATATCGACATACGAGCTCAGTCCCTGAATGAATTAAGCTCGTATCTCGAGGTACCACTGTAGTTGTAGGTTATTGCGCAGTTCCCTGATTTGAGGACCGGTGTTATGACTGAGTACTTCCAGGGTTCAGGAAAGAGACTCTTGTTTATGGATTTGTTTACAATAGTGGTTAATGGAGCTATGAGAGATTATTTCTGATATTTCAGAAATGTTAAACCCATATTAAGATCTCTTTAGTATTCCCTTTCATGGTACTAATTATGTTTATAAAGAAATTTGATTTTGCAATTCAAATTTCTTTTATTACTACTTTGTTTCTTAGATAAGTAAATCTCTGTCTGTCATTCTTTTTGTTTTAAGTCATATTTTGAGAGCCTGGTCTTGTTTTCTCATTTAACCATGGGAGCTGATTCTTTTTTGATGGTTTTGTTTTAATTTTTCTCGTGAATGCAGGTCTGATATACCTTTGATGCAAGTTGTTTCCTAGTATTGCTGCATTGTCTCATTTTGTGGGTGGCTGTGTAATAACAGCGGTTAGCATCCAGCTGGCTCCAAGTCTGGGAACCAGCAAGGAGCACTAAGATGCACTTTGGACTTTTACTACAAGCCTATACATGATTTTGCCCCCTCCCCCACTCACCCCCTTCTTCTCCCTCATGCTCTGTTTGTCCCTGTTCCTTTGGTTCTCTCTTTCATTTCAACCAAAAAGACAAAAACACAACAGATCACCCTGAATCGTCAGTATAATCTGCAAATCCGTTCCTGGCGTTCTTTCCCAAAAATTACAGCAGCATGTGGTGCAGGATTCCCACATGAGAAAGAGCGTCGTGCGGCGAAGGCCGCATGTTCTGCTTCCTGCAGATTAACTTTGTATGCCTGACTCTTTCATTGTGACAGCCTGAATCCATCTAATGTAAATAAGCATGCGCAACCTTCAACAAACACATCTTAGTTACAAATGAGAGAATCCTGTGAGCTGATGTAAACTGCCCCCCTACTCTCTCGGCTTTTCCGCCAAGATCTCATGCTTTGCTATCCGATGGCGCCCAGGCCTCCCCGACTTTGACTTCCCACATTTAAGAGTTACTAAAAAAAGCATCTTCAAATTGTAACCATAAGTTTCCCTCCTCCCACCCTTTTTCAAATATAACAGGGTCTCTGAGCTGACTCCTACAGTGCCATTGACAGGCATACATATCGAATCATATGGCTACTAAAAGCTAAATTCAAATTCTAAAAATTAGTTACCGTATTTTATTGCATACAAGCGGCCCCGAGTATAAACTGCACCCTGAAAATTGCCTTGAAATCGTTAAATTTTACAATTTCTTGCATATACGTAAGTCCCACCCTGATTCACAATTTTCAACCCTATATTCATTCTTTTAATAGGGAGTACAAATGTATTACTTTGAAGGGAAAATCTTAAGAAAAGTCATCGCACGTGATATTTCTGAGATACTGTATGAATCAAAAGCACATTATTAGGGTCAATATCATAAGGAAGTTAGTAATTCATCCATTAATGGTTGTTTTTTTACTGCAAAACAGAAAATAACCAACAAATAGTAAAGGTTAATTTGCCGACATCTACTGGTGAAAAATAGTATAGCAATGCTGTAAGTGTTGTGTGCATATAAGCCATACCCTTGATTCAGTCATAATTTTTTCGAGTTACAAATACGGCTTATTTGCGAGTAGGTTTTCTGTGGATCGAGGTTCAGAGAGACTTTATTTATTTATTTTATTTTATTTATCGATCGCAAAGAAATTTGGGTGTATTCTAAAGATCTATAGGAATTGATCCTTAAGTTCGATTTAAAAATGTGTCTTCCATTAGGGCTGATTAAGTTATGGTGGAATTTTAGATAGGAGTTAACCAGTAGAGATTTCCTCTGAGATTTAAAAAACATGCAGGCTGGGTGAACGTATTAGTGTGAGGACAAATGGCTGTTTGTATTATTGTGTCCTGCGATTGGCTGGCAGGAAAAAAATCAATGGGACAGGCTCCAGCACCCCCCAAGGCTTGTGAGGATACAGTGGTACCTCGACATACGATCGTAATCCGTTCCGAGACTGAGCTCGTATGTCGAGCTTTTCGTAACTCGAGCGAACGTTTCCCATTGAAATGAATGGAAAACAAATTAATTCGTTCCAATCCTCTGAAAAAACACCAAAAACAGGATATTGGATTGGAAAAAATGTTCTATTTCTTCTAATTCGCCATATATTGACAAAGTAATAAATAACGAGTGGTTTAATAGTAATAAAATCTGTTTAATAGATGTAAAATTAGACGCATTTCGCGGAGGGGAGAGACAATGACACACACGGAGGCGGAGGGGGGGGGGCTGTTCGGGGAACTTTATCCACGGCAATGCACTCATAACCGAACAAACAAATTTAAATTAACTTGGATAAATATATACAGACACACTAAAACATTCGTTTAATGTAACTTTACACAAAACTGAATTCTAGTTTTGTCTTAATCTTTTGTTACCTTCGTTTTCCGGGTTAGCGGTTTGCCACGCCTCCACCCTCATGTTCGCTATCGATGGGCTGTTTGCTGTTGTACGTATTCCCTTCAAAATATTCCGAAAATGATGCACACAAATATCCTCACAATAGGATAACGCACGACCACTTGCCAACGAGAAATAGTCTTTAAAGAACGATCGCGGGAGCTTCTGTCATTAGAAAGAATAACAGGAAATGCAATAGCTGAGCTTACCCACGTATTGATTGTGGGTAATGAAGTTTTATTCTGAGAAAGGGTGCCATTGGCTATTGGTGTTGTATGCACGAGTATACTTCATTACCCAGAAAGCCCTCTTTTTGCCCGCGCATGCGCGTTGTGCGTTTCCTGATCGAAACTCGTCTGAATAAATCGTTCAGTCCTAGTAGATATAGTAGTTATACACGAAAGAGATGCGGCACAATGATAAACAGCCTCTCATGTCATCGCCACCTGGCTTGGTCGCATCTCGAAATTTTAATTGTATCGCGAGCGAATTATTCGATCGAAATTTTCGTTGTACCACGAGCATGTTGTATGACGAGCATGTTGTATCACGAGGTACCACTGTATATGGAAAGATTTAACCAATAGTGGTCAGCCTTCTGTATCTAGTGTGCCAATAGAAGGCAGACTTCAGCCTGATTAGCACACTAATACTTGTTCCTATATACTATAAGGCAGGGGTGGCCAAGTCTGGTCCTCAAGAGCCCCTATCCAGTCTGTTTTCCATATCTCCCTCCACTACCACACCTGAATCAAATGATCAACTCATCAGCAAGCTGTCCAGAAGCTTCATACCGATCCCGATTACGTATTTGATTCAGGTGTGTTGGTCGAGGGAGACATAGAAAACAGACTGGATAGGGGCTCTGGAGGACCGGACTTGGCCACCCCTGCTATAAGGTGTATAGTGGACTAAAAACCGCAGGGTTTAGAGCCTGGGAAAAAGTAGAGGCTTAAAGTTGAAAAATTATACGATAATTTGTGATCATTTCTCTCTGTATGTTAGCAGGCTACTTATTGGATCATTATCGGGATTAAGGATCATTTACAACATTTTTAGGGAGAATGGGGAAAGGTTTGGTAATATTTTTTTCTTGAAAACAGTCATGCTTCATTGGTTAGGAAAATTAGAAAAATCACATGATTGTAAATTTGCATATTTACTCTAGAGGTTTTATCTTAACCAGGAAGATTTTTTTTCTTATCTCAAAGTATGGAACTTGATCCCTGTGATATAGTCTGACAGTTTATGTTTCGCACTCGTCCTTGCAGTGGGTGCATATGTGATAGGTGTTATTGTTGCACTTTCAGCAAAACTATTCAAGGGGACTTGTTGATAAACTTTACTTCAGAAAGATGACACTATAACCACTCTACTTATCTGTAGCTCTATGTTGAAGGCCCTCATGCTGGTTTGTGAATGTGTGTGTGCACATTTTTCACGCGTAAGGGGATCTCGGACAGAAAAGATATCTTTATCTATGTGACAGATTCATCAGAGACATCAGGGCGAAGAAGTTTGTCCAAAATACAGCTGAACAATGGTTGCTAGTTTTATTGGAGCTTTCCTAATTATGCGCTTACGCTATAAATCTGCCCCCAGTGTTTTATGCAGCACAAACATTCACTTGTCACTAGTAGATGTTCAATCCATTTAAAGTGGCAGGGTGGTAGTGAATGAACGTTGCCTTATAAAGATCAGCACCAATGAAATGTTTATTTTTATACATATAACACACCAGATTATAAAGTGCATTACTTCATCAATGTACTGCATTTGCTACTTGTTCTTTGTCTTTTAACAATGTCATTATTGTTTCATTTAGGAATTAATTTATTATTGTTATTGGTTTGATGAATGTTGAATACAGTGTGCGTCTGAAGGTTCTGCTTGAACAAGCAGCCCCTGACTGGAATCACTAATTGCACTTGCAAGACTTCAGATTGGGGAAAATGCGTCATCTTGTTTATCGGACTGAAAGCCTGTAAGCACTGGGGCCTCTTGTTGAATTGGTTTGAAATCCCAACTCTAAACTGTCCATTTTTGTGAAAGGATTTTATATGCGCCTTGTAGTAAACATACAGTAAACATGAAAAAGTAAAGTAAAAACTCACTGGGTGAACAAACTTTGGATAGTTTTCTAAAATGTGTAAACTCACCTTTGGGACCGACCGGTTACTCCCACCGATTCCCCCTAAGAATGTTGCTGAGTGCTGAACATTTTATATAAGTTCAGACAAAAAAGTACATTAAAACATGACCCTAATAGATACATGTATTCATTTTTGGATTCACATATCCGCACAAGGATTGTGGGGGTGCCGGGGCCTAGCCTAGCCAACAATGAGCAGTAGGCAGGGAACACCCTGAATTGGCATAACAACGAACAACCCTGCATGCAAAAATTGATAGCTATGGACAATCTGGACAGTTTAATTAGCCTACCACAAATGTATATTCATTTTATTCAACATCACTTGTCCTCATCACCTTAGACTCTATCCTAGCTAACTTTGGGTGGAAGGCAGACTACACACATATATGTGGACAGATAACCATTCGCACTCACAATCCCACGCTGCCCTAACCGAATTCAGGCGAATGAACTGCTACACTATCATTATCAATGGCACTGAAAGAGTTGAAAGCAATATAGCGTTTATAAAATAAGCAAATGTACTTAGCACATATTTATTTTGTTTGTAGGTCATGAAACATTGTGTTCTTTTTCCAGAAAATTGTCAAGGTGCTCAAACCGCAGGCTCACACAACATTTTCACGAGCCAGTCATTCATTAGTATGATACCGAATGGTACTTGGAGTAAAACATATTCAACTTGTTGGTGCGTGTAAGTTTCGGTGTCACACCCACAATCAGAGCAGAAAAAAATGCCAATTACAAAGTCACTGTAGTGGGGGCGTGAGAGTGAGTTTCTATCCCCGGGGTCTATCCCACGCCCCCGCACACTTTGTGAGCATGTGCAAACTAACAGAGTTTGAAGGGGAAATTAACTCTTTCAGTTCCATTGACCCTGATAGGTGACCAATTCTGTGCCTTTTGAAAGTTAATTCAAACTCTTTAAATGTCTCATCTCATTTTCTGAACCGCTTTATCCTCAGTAGGGTCGCAGGGGGTGCTGGAGCCAATCCCAGCTGACTTCGGGCCAGAGGCGGGGGACACCCTCAATTGGTGGCCATCCAATTGCAGGGCACAAGGAGACAAACAACCTATCTGGATAATTTACTGTGTATTTTTGGACACCCTTCTAATTATTTTGGGTCTCTTCCTGTTCATTTCAGATCAATTTCTGGTCATGCAGGTTCTATTCTACATCACTTCTTGTTTATTTTGTCTCATTTCCTGTTTATTTGGGGATTTTCCATGAGAAATATACTCAAATAATGCTCAACGGTTTTTCACTTATTTATTTTAAATTGCCATTATTTAACTCCTTCAATGCCATTCATGGTGATAGATATCATGTTGCGTCCAATCATCCTTCTGTAAATTTAAATGGGTATTTGCCCATCATTGATTTTTGAAGAGATGGCAGCAAAAGAACATACATATATTCACTGTTAGCCCTCCAACTTCAAATGGATTTATGACCTTGAATAGAAGCCACTGAGCTAAAGTTGCAAACACACTTTTCTCAGATTGTCTTCAATTCAGCATTAGTATGAAAGTATATTCTGTCACATCCCTCCGCAAAGCATGCCAACTCAAAAGCCAAAAACAACATTTCAAGTGCCTCTCTTGGGCTTTAGTGTGTGTGTGTGTGTGCATATGTGTTTGTGTGCGGGGGGAGGGGATTATGTATAAACTACATGAAGTAACCCCGGATTGTTGTGTGGGAGAGTTCAAAATGCCCCAAAATAGTGCTTGGTAAGGCTGCTGGAATGACAATCTGCATCGTTTCACCATACAAGGAATTGTTCTGTGAACCTTCACAAAAATGACCAATTTTAGGCAAACAAGTGAAATGGCGGATGAGTGGTTAGTGCGTCGGCTTCACAGTTCTGATATCCTGGTTTCAATCCAAGGTCGGTCATCCTGTGTGTAGTTTGCATGTTCTCCCTGGGCTTTTGTGGGTTTTCTTCGAGTATTCCGGTTTTCTCCCATATTACACAAACATGCATGGAGTGTGATTGGTTGACCGTCTCCTCATACCCTGCGATTGGCTGGCTGGCCAAAAATACAGGGTGTCCCTGCCTCAGCTGGGAGGCTCCTGCACCCCTTGTGAGGATAAGCGGTTCAGAATGAATGAATATTCTGGATCAGGGGTCTCAAACCGATTCCCCAAAGTGTGGGTCCTAGTCTTTGTTTCAACCGATCCAGTGTCGACAGTTTAACTAATGAGGGGTCTTCTAAAATAAAAAGCACCTGGCTGCTATCAACAGATTACACTTGCAAAAGGTGTTTGCTTGTTCGGTTTGAATGAAAACCTGCCCCCCCTGCGGCCCTTTGAGGATCGGTTTAAGACCGCTGTTCTAGATTCATCAAATGAAGCATCTATGATTGACTGGCTGTAGATATTGATTTTTTTCTAGTGCAACACAGTATCCAATTTGAACGCTTTGGGGGAAATTGACTATATCTTGGTCATTTAAAAAAAACGTGACATCAAAAAAACCACGTGTTCACATATGTGGACATGAAATTGGGGGCCACAATATTAGCATTTTGTGTTTAAATGTAGTCTAAATGACCCATAATATCATACCAAGTAGGAATTTAAGTATATCACTTTATATTTTTGTTATAAACCCTTATTTTTGGAAAAATATATTTATAGTCATGAAATGTTAAAACAAAACATTTATTCGCCCCTACCAGTTCAAATACATTGGAGGTTTAGCGCCATCAGTGGAACCCAGTAAATCAATTAGTGTCAGAACATGGTTTAAAAAAAATCAAAACTACAAAATCTTTTCAACTCATATTTTTCCAGTGACGGGGATCTGCATCAAGTCTAGTTGACTGGGATGGATGGCATAAAATTATTTTGCCTTAGTGTCAAATGCCAATCTGTTTTCAATGAACATGAGTTCATTCTCACTTCCCAATAAAGAATGGATTAGATGACAAGCACTGTAATGTATGAGGTAACATTAAACCAGTTAGAACAGTAGGATGGTCGTATGTTTCTTCAGTTTGAGTGTTGAAGGGTGTTAATATGTCAATGTTACTTCATGGTCAATGTAAAAACTGTTTGTTTTCAGAGCAGATCTGTTTCGTCTGTTACCATCATCCACAGCCAAGGAGTTAATAGGGAAGTGACCGGAAGGGCAGTCTGGCAAGATGTCAAATGCTACAAAACGCTAATGACTCTAACACAACAGACCTAGCGGACAATAGAATGACTCACAAGCACCCGCTGATCAAGTCCAGACACACTTACTAGATATGTAGTCACATTTATCTAGCTGGAGTGTCACTGCTAATTCTGAAGAGGTTTCAAAGGCTTTGATCTTCCCTTTCTTCAGTAATTTTTTCCTTGCTACCTTCGTTCAGGGATTTTTCTTGTCGAGAAGTGAGAACAGACACGCAATACTAGGAAAAGATCTGTTAGCCCTTACAGTCTGATTTTAATCAACATTGTACCTCTCTGAAATAATACCTTGCGGTGCTCTAATAACATCTCATCTCATTTTCTGAACCGCTGTATCCTCATTAGGGCCGCGGGGAGTGCTGGAGCTTATCCCAGCTGACTCCGGGCCAGAGGCAGGGGACACCCTGAATCAGTGGCCAGCCAATCGCAGGGCACTAGGAGACGGACAACCATGCACTCTCACACCCATACCTAGGGGCAATTTAGAGTGTCCAATCAGCCTACCATGCATGTTTTTGGAATGTGGGAGGAAACCAGAGTACCCGGAGGAAACCTACGCAGGCCCGGCGAGAACATGCAAACTCCACACAAATGGACATGACCTTGATTTGAACCCAGGACCCCAGAGCTGTGAGGCGGACACGCTAACCACTCGCCCCACCAGGCCGCCCCTTGCTATTCTAAAAACCAAAAATAAAGAAAAATTTGGGGGGGTCACTTCTTGTTGATTTTGGGGCATTCCGGGGTGATTCCTTTTAATTTCCTGAACCTAAACTAATAGATTTTGGTTTAATTTCAGGTTACTTCCTGTAGATTTTAGGTCATTTCCTGTTGGCTTTGGGGCATTTCAATGCGAAACACACTCTGGTAATGGCCTATGATAACACAGAAGTTATTTAAAAAAAACTAAATATATTTTTGAACTGTTTCAGTAAAATTAATAATTCTAAACATCCTACTCGTGAGAAATTTATGAGTTTGTTACTAATGAGTGTTCAATCAACTTGTGAGTTTATCACGATTAGACGTCCAATCCATTTGAACTGGAAGGGCTGACTGAGCATTCGTTTATTTGCTGCCAAGCCTCTCACTTCAAATGAATTGGACTATCAGTGTCAGGCAATGAGATACATGATTGTGCTACAGAGGGTTAAGAGAACTGGACCATTAGTTAAAATGATCAAGTTATTTAAAAACGTAATTCGCTCCTCTGTAATTCAGGTTTACCACAGCTAGTAGCCGATCTGTAGCAGATGCATCTCAGTTATACAAAAGCATTTAGTGTTGGTGCCAAACGAAATAGCCGCTTGGCACAAGAGAACTATAATCCCAAAGTTCCTCGACCTTCTAATCTGCAGACGTTTAATATTGTTGGCATGTCTCTGAACCTGTCAGAACATCGTCTCAGGGAGGGAACTCACGGTTTAATTCGCTAAAGGCCAAGCCAGAACTTTGAGAAAGATGGCAGTGAGTAAGAGACAGCTGTACGATTTATCCCGTTATCCTGGTTGCATGTTCTGTCCTTCAGTTCACACCTTGGATGTGACAGCAAAAACGAAACATTTATTTTGTACAGGGGTCAAACTGTCAGAAAAATAAATACAAAACAGGCAACATTTGTATATTTTATGAACGTTTGAAAAACCTTTTTTTCTTTTACATATTATTTTTTAATTATAAAGATAAATAATGAAGATTAACCACCCAATGTCATATTCTGTCTTTTGAGCAGCTGAATGAGCCGTAGGAGCGGGGCTAGGCAATGCATCTGTGGCACATCAGGAACGTCCAGTACTTAAAGACCACAATCACCGTCAGCTGACTGTCGAACGATTGCTTTTGACTTATCGTTGTGTGCCTGACATCCCTTCATAGTCCTCCTCCCTTTGTATGGTTGTATTTATCATTGTGATTATGTTGGTACTTTGCATTCCTTAGTTTACGCACCGACTCGGTCGTGCTGTTTTTCATTGTGCCTTATTTTTATGCATAGGTTGCGTCACACCGTAGCGCAGTGGTTCTTAATCTGGGTTCGATCGAACCCTAGGGGTTCGGTGAGTCGGTCTCAGGGCTTTTGTGGAGCCTCTGCTGCGGAGGTCAAGACAGATCGACTCATCATGTCTGTTCAGGATAACATGCCCCGCTTGACCATCACTGGCTGCAGGTGATCACGTGACATTGCTTGGCCGATCAGTGCTGCGAGGAATTTATATATATTTTGAATTTGAAAAAAATCCACATTTTATTTTACACTAAAGTAGGGGTTCGGTGAATGCGCGATATGAAAATGGTGGGGTTCGGTGAATGCGTGATATGAAACTGGTGGTGTACGGTCAGTAGCTCCAACAAGGTTAAAAACCACTGTCTTAGTATGAATTGCCAACTCGGTCGGGCTACCTTTGTTGTAGTTTGTCTTAGTGTCATATTCAAGTTTTTGGGCGTGCTCTTTAGTTTAAATAAATCATCTGTTCATTCGTATTGCTTTTTCTGAGTTTGTGGCCAGCCGATCGCAGGGCACGAGGAGACGGACAATCATTCACTCTCACACTCATACCTGAGGGCAATTTATAGTGTCCAATCAGCCTACCATGCATGTTTTTGAAATGTGGGGGAAACCGGAATACACGTAGAAAACCCACGCAGGCCCGGAGAGAACACGCAAACTAACCACTCAAGCCGCCGGGCCGTCCCGTGGGTAAGACAACAGGCAAGAAAAACATCACGCCCGAAACAAATGAGCCGCAAGATTTCTATATCTAAATATTTTCTCACTCTCAGGTTTTTGTGTTCAGACTTGTGCAAAGCGTCGTTTAGTCTCCCCTGAGTTGTGGGAGGAAAGTGACAGCTAACGGTGGTTTCTGTCAAGTTTTTCAAGTTATGCTCCTGATGCGAGGAAGAGTCAAGTCGAGGCCTGTCGATCGTTTTCCGCTTCTTTGTTGCTTCGGCCTCGAGAAGCAAGGAAAATAGAAAAACACCAGAGGCTGACTGGCTTCCCTCAGAGCGTGGCAGCTCCTGCTGCAAGCCATTCCCATCCTGCTCATCTGTTTATTATTTTCATGTGCGGGCTTGCGCCTTTATGAGGAAGCGGGGGAATAGGTCAGGATGAGGGAATAGTCTCCCATGTTTCTTTGACAAGTTCTCTAGAGACTGACTTGATAGGTTTGTGAAAGAAACCATGCGTAGGATCTGATGGGAAATGTTTAGAAGGGTTCAATTTGCACTGTGAGGCCATACTAGTACATTGTTGTGATTAAACCCCAAAAGATGTAGAACTTCTCTGCCAAATCAATCACACCAGCGTGAAATCTAGCTTGGTGAAGTGTTGCACAAGCAATGGCCAAAACTTATAGGACCTTGTTACCCGTTCTCATATCACAAAAATTATGTAATTGGTAGGGGCGTTCAAAGAAACATGTCGATCCTGTGCAATAGGTGCCCTGTGTACAATATACTATAGATTAACAATGTGTTTCTTGCCCTTACCAAGATTATGATTAACATCTAATTAATTGTTTGCTTTATAATCTGTTTATCATTAGTTGATATCCCATCCAATTCACGTGAGAGGATGACAGAGAATTAATATATGTTCATTTACTGCCAACCTTCTGGCTTCAAATGGATGGAAAGTGGAAAGTCTAGCACAGTCAATGAAAGACAATGAGGTAATTTTTTTTACTTGTTCTTCCTACTGAATTTGAAGTACTAGTCACCACTGATTCTGAAGAGTAGAATAGTGCGGTTTAAGTTTGTGTAGTTTAGATGCATTAAGGAAGAAAATTTAAATAATCCCTTAAAAATATACATGTACAAATATCAAACTGTGGTAATAATTAAATGTGGAATAAACACATTGCATAACGTATGTGGTCAAAAGATCAACACTCCATGTCATGAATTTTCAGACACCAATTAAGTGATGGAATCTTGTCAAAGAATATTAAAAATGAAATCAAGTAATAATAGGGGTGATCCTACTTCATGTTTTTTTTATTATTGCGACCATGTCTGGTCTACATTATCCGCGAAAAATGAGGGATTAGTGTACACGAAATCCTCAACGCATTTCACATAACTCTTCCTCTTACACTGTTGGCCATCAGGAGGCCTTCTCTGCTGACCTAAATATATCTGAATCATAGACATATGTTAATTATATTATGTCCGTGAATAATTATTAAATCTGAATGATCTTTATGATTTCTTTCGTTGCTTTTCCCCTGGTTGCGCTGCTTCCAGATTGTTTTCATATTTAAGCATTGAACCAATCACATTTCAGCCACTATGTTTTGCCAGGGTCAGAAATCTACCCCCCGGAGGCACTCATAATCAATTCTGCGGGCCCCGTTCCAGAGAATAAGGGCTGGTCAGATGCTTATTTTAACCAATCCGATTCCGGTTGGTGACACCAAGGCCTTCTTGAAGGTCTACGAAAATGTCAGCGTTTTTAGAGAATAAGTCTTTGATATATTACACCTTGTGTTAATATATTATTTTCACTGTGAGTGCAGTATTTAAGGTATTTACATTTTTTCTACAAATATAGATTATTTTTAGACATTAATACATTAGTCTTTTCATATGCTTACAACTGTAGCATTTGATAAATACGTTCACTTCATGATAATTGTGCTTGTGCACTTGTATTTTTGTATAGGCGTGAAGACATGTAGTATGGTATTAATAATAGGGTTTTTTCGATTAACATGGCCATGTCTGGACTACATTATCCACGATATTCGAGGGATTACTGTATGCTCCGTGCTGGAGGAAGCAGTACTGCATGTGTAGACAGTTGTTTTCACTGCTGGCCTTGGAACTCACACTTCAGCCATTGGTTTTTATGCACGGCATAGTGTGGGTACTCAAATTCAGGTGCCCTCTGACCTTCCCATAGCTGCAAGAGCGGAGGCCTTGTGATGGAAAAAGTCAGGACCCACACAAGTAGTTTCAATGTCACATTCCAGGGGACACTTTTCCCATCGCCGAGTAATCACATCTCTGTTCTCTTCTGGCTTACATTCATGGGAGTGGGTGATCGTGAGCGGGGTCCTGCGCGGGACTCATAGTCGACCTGACCTCTGGCACATGCCACAGCTAGTCTATTCTCCGCAAGTGAGGGTAAAAGGCAGAGGGCCTGGATGTAGGAGAAAGGACCATGCCACTAATAGAGAATAAAAAATTTGAATCCACAGGAAATATTAAAGATGTTTGATGGTACATATGAAATAAATTTTAGTGCCATGTTGATGATGAATGTCCAATTCCGTGGTATCGAATCATCCTTCTGCTGTGAATTAAAAAGAATTGATCGCGAGGTAAGCGGCACTGTGGAAGACAAGTTAACATGTTAGCCTCACTGTTCTGGCATTGAGGTTTCAATCCTCGGTGGGTTCCGCCCTTCCTGTATGGAGGCTGCATGTTCTTCCCATCCCAGAGTGGGATTTCTCAAGGTACTCCCGTTTCCTCCCACATCCCAAAAGCTCGGTTGGTTGACCAATTATGAGAGTGTGCCTGAATAGTTGTTCGTCTCCTTGTGCCCTGCGATTGGCTGGCAACCAATTCAGGGCAACTCCCGCCAACTTCCCACAGTTGCCTGGGATAGGCTTTACCGACCCTGCGACCCTTGTGAGGATAAGCGGTAGGGAAAATTAATGAATGACTGAATGAATTATAACGAGTAGATGTCCAACTCATTGGGCGCTACTGATATTTAATACTGACTACGGCAGCCAAGATGGCATCGAATGATTCATTCATTCATTTTCTGAACCGCTCGCTTTATCCTCACCAGGGGGGTGCTGCAGCCTATCCCAGCTGACATTGGACCAGTGGCGGGGGACACCCTGAAATGGTGGCCAGCCGATCGCAGGGCCTCGAATAAGCAAATGTCTGTCTGATTGTCTGTTTGACTATTATCTTTCATTTTTATTTTGTTTGCTGAAAACATGGGCGCAAGCTAATAACAACTGAGTTCTGAATCTTTCAGTTATAGGTCTGATTTTTAAAATGTTTGTTTTATGTGGGTTTAAAACGCCATCTGTGGGCATAACAAGCCGAATCCGAGTGTCATTACTGTTTTTTGTTCACCACTAACACTATAAATACAAGTCAGTCGGTTTTCCATTTTAGCAAGGACCAGGAACACTTATCATCCATTCATTCATTCATTTTCTGAACTGCTTATCCTCCCTCACAAGGGCCGCGCGGGGTGCTGGAGAGTGTTAAACCACCCTACCATGCATTTTGTTGGGATGTGGCAGGAATCTGGAGTACCCGGAGAAAACCCACACAAGCCTGGGGAGAACATATAAACTCCACACAGTGAGTACCCACCTGGGATCGAAACCTCCCCCTGGAACTGTGAGACTGACCTGCTAACCACTCAACCACCGGGCCACAGGACCAGTACTAAAATATGCATATTTCTAGTATAGCATCATGCACTAAACAATGTAGTGACATTAATTAATGTATTGAAAAAAGAGCTATGTGGTACGCTGCCACAATCTCAACGACCACCTAAAACAAATCAACAACACATAGTATTGGAAGTGGGATAAAGACATGTTCGCAACTGCAAAAGGATGAACATAAAAATGTTTTTATTTCTACCCTTCTCTAAATTTGGTAACGCTGGAGCTCACTAACGGGGCACACCAACTGTTCTGATAACAAAGGCTGTCTGCAGCAAGTGAGCATTTTAATGATATTTTTGTAAACTTGAAGCAGACGTGTTGGCTTCGCGTGTTGTTTTATGCTGTTTAACGGGAGAGTATCCCCCGTTCATTATTGCCATGACGCCTCCTCGTATAAACTTGACCTCCTCAACTCAACTCCCTGGTCAGCGGTGACATCTTGACTACAATGGGAGTACATTGACTTTTTTTTTTAAAATAAAAATATTTTGAGAGATCTTTTGTTGATTTCATTCACCGTTTTATACATCATACTAAAAATGGAAATTTGTATTTTAAAACTGAAAAATGCATATTGATAATTTTAAAAGGATAAAATACTGTAGCGTTCTGCTTCAGACTGAGAGAAAACATATCTTCTCCATCCATATTGTATTCTGGGTTGGATGCGTCAAACATGTACTATTGTATTGGGAGAGGAAACACGCTAAACCCATTAGCATCTATGTGAGCCAAAATATATTGACAGTCGGCTTGGACACGCCTACAGAATCCTAGCACTGAAAGCATTTTTAAAGCCTCATTTCATGCAGTCATTATATATTTATTGATTCCCTTTGTCAGGGATGTTAACAACAGTCTTAACTTTTTCCCAACCCAACAATTTATTCATTTTAATTGACCCTTAAAGGACTTTTTAAATTTCGCATTACCCATCTTTATGAAACACCCCACCCAACATTAAATATTCCCTCAAAAAACAATCTTAATTTCTCTATGATAATTTTCTCGGGCGGCCCGGCGGATGAGTGGTTAGCACGTCGGCTTCACAGCTCTGGGGTCCTGGGTTCAAATCCAGGTCAGTCCACCGGTGTGGAGTTTGCATGTTCTCGCCGGGCCTGTGTGGGTTTCCTCCGGGTACTCCGATTTCCTCCCACATTCCAAAGACATGCGTGGTGGGCTGATTGGACTCTCTAAATTGCCCCTAAGTATGCGTGCGAGCGTGAATGGTTGTGCGTATCCTCATTCCCTGCGATCGGTTGACCACCCATTCAGGGTGTCCCCCGCCTCTGGCCCGAAGTCAACTGGGATAGGCTCCAGCACCCCCGCGACCCAAGTGAGGATAGAGTGTTTCAAAAAATCAATGAATGAATGAATAATTTTCTCTCTAGTTAATACATGTGAAACCCATCCTTAAAGTTCTGTTTTAAATTATTTTGAAAGCATCTTTTGTTCATTTATTAGAACATCTGAAGCCTGAGAAAGCACTTAAGAGCAATGAAAATGTTTTTGGGGCAGTGTAGCCAGCATGCATATTTTGATCATGGCCTCCACTGCAAGTTGAATGAAGGGAATCTTTGTGTGCCGTGTCCATTGATTTTTTTTGTATGCCCCCCTTTCCTCCTCCCTTACCCTTTCCCCTCATCTAAACAAAAGAATGCCTCCATCTATTGACCGTGAAAAGATGTTCGTCGATTTGTCCTCAGTGAAGAGAAGTCTTTGTTTGTTATCTCCATTGGAGAGCCGCCACCATTTGGCCAGGCCTAATCAGAATACAAACACTCCTCTGTCGTTTGGCTACTTTCCCTCTCGCCCCATTATCTCCGACCCCCGTCACGTCTGTCTTTTTTTAACTACAGCAAATTAGATTAAACAAATTTTTGCATCCATTTTTTTCCACAATTCACTTGTCGGAATGTGGTACTTTTGATTTTTGTATCTTTTTTTTAATGATCTCATCCAATCAAGTGTGGTGTAGATGTCTCCCTCAGCCACAAGCCCATGTACGGCCTTGTCTGTGAAACTCCTCCTTGGAGGAAATCCCCAATGAGGAGTATATTTTAGTCAACATCTTGAAGCAGTTCAAAATTCATAAGGAACTTAAAAGTACCATCTCAACTTACAATACGCAGTGGATAAGAAGTCAGATTACTTTTTAAAAAAAGTAATGAGGTGGCAAAAGTAACTCGCAGATTGCACATTGTTTATATAGTCTCTCAGTGAGTAAGTTGTGTGTCATGAGTTTACAACTGTTAAGTATATATCTTGAATTTGAAAAAAAAAATCATATCTTATTTTACACTAAAGGGTTTGCTGAACAGACATGACAATAGCACAGCAGAGCAGAACAGGACAGCACTGACAATCTGAAAAGGGTCTGAAAAAGACTGAAAAGGGCATTTATATAGACAGACAGGGGTTGATGAGACAATCAGAAACATCTGGGTGACATGAAAGAAAGCGGGCAGGAGAGACACCAGGGGCTGGAAACAACACGTGAAATCAATTGGTAATCACATAGGCAAGTCACAAAAGGAAAAGCCCAGACTGCAAAAAAACAACAACAACAATAAACCCCCTAAAACCTATATACCTCAAGAACAATGACATCGACACTGTTTTCACAACTGTTTCAATACATTTTTGACTTGAAAATGTAAAAACATATTGACTGCAATTGAAGAAAATTAATGACTTGTTCATTCGCCGCAAGCCGTTGTGACTTTATATGGATTGGACGTCTAGTTGTGACAAATTCATTTCAGTTCACAGCAGAAGGATGAACGGACGCCACATGACTGGATTTTCATCATCGTCAATGGCACAAATATATTAAAATGAGAAAAACCATCTAATTAAAAATAAATAATAAAAACTTTATCATTACTGTTTTTCATTTGTTTATTTTTTTTGATAAAATAAAAATGAAATTTAATGTTAAAGATAACATTCACAATTTTACCCTTTTCATTAAAAAAAGAAAAATATAAGCGACATTGGCTGTCATTGACAGCATGATAAATCCAATGAACAAATTTTGCTGAACTTCAATGGATTGGACGTCCATTAGTGATATCACTAGCACATTCCATTTCACAGCAAAAGGATGCAAAGAGCCACATAACTAGACGTCTATCATCGTCATCGAGACTGAGTTAAATCATTTATACCTTTGCGTACTCCTATAGAGGGTTTTAGAATCACTGCCAGGTGTCATTGGAGCACTGGCCATTGTTTTGTTGTTTTTCCCTTTGTTCTGCATTTTATGCTCCGACAATGGTATGAGGAGCAATATTACACTGATATTACGTCATTGTTCATCTGAAAGGCGAAGGATCTCTTTACCCCGACATCACATGACATCGTTTCCCAGCCTTGCACAATTAACCCACATGTGCTAATCCCAGCCCCGGGATCTGTAAACAGACTCATGTAGATTATTTATTTTCTGGTCTGCGGAGAAAGAGCGCAAGATAATCACGCAACTATAGCATTTCTGTCAGACAAACAACATGCACAACTTGTCTCTTTTGATTTACGGTCCCAAATGTTCTTGGGATCTAACTTCTGGACTCATAACCGGAGCCAATGACCACAAGCCCATTTCATGTCATCCATGAACAAACAAGTTGTGTGCGCTCGAGGTCAGCAAACATTGGAGGTAAAGATGGACAGAAATGAAAAGAGGTGAGATAGAACAAGATGTCTGGCGAGATGGATGTGCTTAATTTTCCTCCCTGCCACAACAGGATAACTTGGCCTTCTCCTTGTTTTGGCTTCAAACAGATTTACAGTAGCTCACACCTATCCACTCATACCTGTGGGCAATTTAGAGTGTTGAAGCGGCAGAAGAATTGAAAATTCTAATTGAAAAAGTGTTCACGACTCGTGCGGTGGTTCACTTTGACGATGTTTGTCTTGTACATTTTAAAAATATTATTAAAATTTGTCAAAGGCAATCATCTCTAGATCGATTTTTCTCAAAACTTCTGTCAATAAGCACTGCCAAAGAGGAACTTAAACCCAAACAGAAAAGAAGCAATGGCGAACAATAAAATAGGTGAAAAATTAAATGGCAAAAAAATCATAAAATGTTAATGAAAAAGATTAAAAGTTTAATTTAACGTTGTTTTCAATTCTTAATTAGTGTATTAGATGTGTGTTCATGTGTTCATCTGCTCTCTTTCTCTGTTTTGTAACATTAGCTTGTGGACCTGCACTTCAAGACGAATAGATTCTGCATGTTTATTATTCATTTTAATGGCTTACTAAATACTTTTATTATAATTTTCTCTTAATTTTGTGTTAGTTCACTTTCTTCAATTTTAAATGTTTGGTAGTTTTTGGAGGACCGTGGAACGAATTAGAGAATTTACATGTAAAGTACTGCTCTACTTACGAAAAATTGAAGTTACGAAAAAAGTTCTGGAACCAATTAATTTTGTAAGTGGAGGTACGACTGTAGTTTAAATTTTCTTAAAGGAAGGAGGCTGGATTTTGTTTACAAATAAAAATGATTTTTGGTGAGTGCTATTATATTACATTTTACCAAAATGTGGCTATATTCCTAAATAATACTGACATTTTATGAGGTAATTACTTAATAATTTTTGTGTCTGTTGCAGGTGGAAGCCAGACCACTACTGTTGCTGAGCTATGCTGATCTTGGATCAGGCTGAAGCATTCTGTCTAGACAGACGCTCCTTTTAATGCCCGCATCCCTGAGCATCGCAAGCCTTTTCTTTGCCTTGTCTGGGCCCGAGTTATCTGTGCCTAGTTCTCACAATTTCCTGACCTTGAGTCTTTGTTGATCTCTTAGGTGAGGCACTACTAGAGTGTGACAATGGGGGGACATGAGGATGTTGGAAAGTGGATTAACCAGCAAGTGCATGCGTATTTAACGCTTTCAGTGCCATTGACAATGATGGAAGTTTAATCATGTGTGTCTTTAAAACTAATTTTAAGCTTTCTAAATAAGGTAATCACTAGTGTACATTCCATTCTTTGAAACTGCGAAGGTGGCAGTGAGTGAATGAAAGAATGTCGCTCTTCAAAAGAATTGGTTGTTTAATGCCAACAATGGCAGCCAATTAGTTAACAAGGAAAATGCACTTTTAGCAAAAAAAACCCTAATAAATAAGTAATTATATTTTTTCAATCAAATTGCGTATGCAAGACTTCAGTATCAATTTTTTGATAGTCTTCCATACTTAGTGGCCAGAACCAACAGGTAACTGGATATATCAATACTTCAACTACTAATGGCACTTCCGATAGATTGGACATTTATTGTCAATGGCAGCCCGTGAATTAAAAGAAAGAATAAAACAAATCTTCCCTAAAAAAATATCTTCCATTTTACCATTATTATTAAGAGTAAAAAGAGAAGTGCAAAATCTGCGTCCCTGAGACGCACCACAGATTACTATGAACCTATCATACAAAAGCTTGTCTTTCTTTCAATGACGTTGCAAGTGACCAATCATGCAGCATCCAATAATCCTTCTGTTGTGAATTAAAATGATTTTGTCACGATTAAACGGCCAACCCATTTGAATTTTGAGCCTACCAGCAAATGAACTTTTGTTCTTTTAATGTGTTGATCATGTCCATTCGAACTGGGAGTCTGGCAACGCCGTTTGAGTTTGATTTATTTAATAAAGGGACTATACAATAAATGTGTTTATCATGTTCTTTAAATAAGTGTATCACTAGTAGACATCCAATACATTTGAAGTGGGAGGGTGGCAGCAAAAGAATGTTCATTCACTTGGTGCCAACCCTCCCTCTTCAAGTTGACTGGACATCTAAGCGCCGTCAATCAGTTAATATTCTGCCGGCATGCCAAATGATAAATAAGGAGGGTTCACATTTTACTATGCAGCCACACCGGTAAACAAGTTCACATTCAAGGTCTGTGAGTTTAGCTCTTCTGTACATGACAGGGTCACAATACAGAGGAGACCCCAACATGACATGCTGCCCTCATTATGTTGCAATTACGCTCTTGATTGTGAGACAATGGTTTGATGAGCGCCCTGCTTCAATGAGACTTCCCTGAAACTTCTGTGTTCATTCAATTAGTAAACAGTGCTACCATTCAGCACCCCAAATTCCCACCTTCCCAAATCCAACACCCCCTCCCCCCTCCAAACCTCCAATGAGACCCTGCCCTTCGCCTCCAGCGTCCCAACATCGGCATTCTTAGAACGCTTGGGACAAACGAGACTCCCCCCTGCCCCGACCTTCTCCCACCCCCTCACACACACCCATTTGATTGTGATTGACAACGTCTTTGTTCCATTGTAGAGAGCTGTCGCCTCTGATGAAGACACAGAGACGAGGAGCTGAAACAACAGGTCTGCGACCAGTTGCATAGTCCCCTACGACCACGTTCGCGCGAGCATGTCACGCGGGGTGTCGCCGCCAGGACAAAAAGTCTCTGGCAAGGTCCCGGTCCACCGCTTTAAAAGCGACCAGCTGCCGAAGGGAGGCGCGGAGTTCGGCGCCGTGTCTGAGGAGGCCGTCATTGGGGCGCAGCCCTCCTCGAGGATGGGAACCAGGTCACATTCTCTCACACGGCACAAAGCGGGGTGCATGCCCAAGAGGGGCGGGGGTCTCCTGGGGAGGGGGAGTTTTGATGAGTAGAGGGCCATGACCTCTTTATATCCATCAACAGATCACTAACTCGGCCCACGGTCGTGCACATAAAACGCATTCATGCACACAAACACATGGTAATGGGCATGCGCTTGCGAACAAATGCTGAAAAGTGTTGATGCCTGCATGAGGCCTTCGTTGAAAACTTGCAATTTTAGGTGACGTGATGGACATTGTCCTTAAAAAATTTGTGAACCACCAATAATTGGTCGGCCTGATATTTGGACATTTGACGTACATCGTATCGGCCTTTTTCTAATCTGACCGGCTGATATGAAGAAATCTATGTAAAACTGGCTTATTTCGGCTCAGATGCAGCCGCGCATATTTTTTCTCCTGCCTGCTATCTCAGGCTTCAATGTAAACAAGCTGTTGCTCGTTTAGGGTTTGCAATATCAATACTTGAAATATTTCTTACACCATTTTTTACGCTAATGAATATCAGCTCCAAAATATCGGTTGTCAGCCTCCTCTAACTACAGCCATACCTCTACTTACGAATGCCGCTAGGTACGAAATTTTCAGGTTACACATTTTTTTATATGCAAATGAGTGAACCGAGATACGAAAAAGATCCAAGTCTTCTTCGTTAGATTGTAAAGGTGTCGTCTGGTCACCAGGAGGAGCTTGTGCGGGAGGGTTTTGGCATTCAAGGAAAATGGTGATTGGGAGTTTTGATTGCTGTTTCATTTTTGTACAAATATGGTTATGTAAATGTAACCATCAACAAGATTGCCAAATTCGATGACTAGGACCATGTTGTCAGCAATCTCTGGGACACTTATTGATGACCACTTCAGTCACTTTGTACCACCTACTCATGTTGACTACTAGTTATACTACTTATTTACGATCTCATCTCATTTTCGGAACCGATTTATCCTCATTCGGGTCACGGGGGGAGCTGGAGCCAAACCCAGATGTCTCCGGGCCATAGGCGAGGGACACCCTGAATCGGTGGCCAGCCGATAACATTCACACTTACACTCACACCTTGGGGCAATTTAGTGTCCAATCAGCCTACCATGCATGCTTTTGGAATGTGGGAGGAAACCGGAGTACCCGGAGAAAGCCCACACAGGCCCGGGGAGAACATGCAAACTTCACACAGATGAACATGACCTGGATTTGAACCCAGGACCCCAGAGCTGAGGCCGACGCGCTAACGACTCGCTCCACTGGGCCGCCTTATTTATTATGTTGACCACTTATTAATCTATTACCATTTATTAATTATTTATTTATCATTACTATATATTGATTATCAATGTGTTTGATTGTTTGTTGTTGAGTCCATAGACTCAGCGAGAGGTGTGCTCTCAACAACAGGAACGTTTCCAAAACCACGAGGCCGCTCCGCTCTGCTGATCTCACTTGGACTACTTATTTACGTGGTGAAAGCTTTAAATCTCATTATACTTGTATAATGACAATAAAAGCATTGAATTCAGTTCCAAATGAGCCATATTGAAATATTCTTTCCGATTTCTCAAAGTACCCAGACCACGTTCTTCATCTTTATTGCCGTCATCCTCAGCGTGAATTTCGAAATTTTTACCCGCGAATGCTTAAGAATGACGGTAGAGCTTATTTAACATGACATATGAATTTGATAAATTTAGAACATTTTGCTTTACGTAATAAGAGATAAGTACGTATTATACTTAAGTTGTGAGCAGGAGTGGTTGTTCGTTTCATTGTGCCCTGCGATTGGCTGGCAACCAATTCAGGGTGTCCTCTGGCTGGTGCCCATGGTTGACTGGGAAAGGCTTCAATCCGCCGTCACCCTTGTGAGGATAAGCTTTGTGGAAGATGAATGAATGAACTTAAGTTGCTAATTATAGCTGTTCTAAAATCACACTTATTTATATCTATTTAGTTCATTGGCTGTCATTGCCATTGATTGACAAACCTGATTTGCTTTAAATCAGGTACACACAGTAACCCTGGCATATTACCATTTATACCATAAACTTAAAAAAAATAAAAGATCAGATGAACATTCTTGCTTCTGTCCTTATTACTTCAACCCATTCATAAGCCACTCCTTTAGTAGTCAGAATTATTTTATACATTTATTTTATTTTTGAAATGTCCAATTTATTTTAAAGGAAAAAAATAAATACATACTGGTATACTTTTTTCCTAATTAATAAAAAATGAACGCTATAAATAATGCCATTTTTTATGTTTATAAATGTTATTACTTATATTAATATTTACATTCTTTTAAAATAATTAACAGTATATATTCACTTGTTTAACTCATTATTATTTTTATTGCATTTTAAATATAATTTGTATATATTTAAAAAAGGAATGAATAAAAAATTGTAAATATTTTTTTTAAAAAATCTCTTTAACTATCTAATTCTTTCTTAATAATTAAACAATTGCTGCAAGCTTTCCTAGTCAAAATCATTTGAAGATATCAAAGAATATTATAAGGCATATGAAAGGAAAAACTTCGTCAAATTTAATAGCCTCCAGCATTCCCGCGAACCTCGTGAGGATAAGCGGGACAGAAAATGAAAAATTGACTGACTTGAAGACTCTCTGGGGAAAAGGCTGTAAAATACTGCCATCTATCGCTCAAATGTGATTCTCACATAGAAAAACTGGCACGTTTGAAATTGACACCTGGATAAAACACAAACAAGTTTACAGCTCGTACGCTGCCTGTTAAAGGTAAATCAGATCTGTGTTTATTAAAACAAAATCATTAAGAAAATCAAAGGATATGTGATCCATCCTATGGAAGTTTTCCAAAGTATAATGATGCCACAGCAGTTATAAGCAACGTAATATATCAGGTGCCACATAATGCCGTTTAACGCCTTAATGATTGATTTTACATTTAACAAATATGAAGCTTCAGAGGAATACATTTGTACATACAAATAGTATTAATCAAACAACCTAAATATGCAGAAATTAAATTGAAGAATACAGCAAAAAATAAATAAAAACAAAAATAAAAAGGGTGGCCCTTGGACAAACGGTTAGCATGTCGCCCTAACAGTTCTGGGTTCGGTCCCAGGTCAGTACTCACTGTGTGGAGTTTTCATGTTCTCCCTGGGATTGCGTGGGGTTTCTCAGGGTACTCCAATTTCCTCCCACATCCCAAAAACATGCTTGATAGGCTGGTTGGACACTCTAAATTGCCCCTAGGTATGAGTGTGAGCATGAATGGTTGCCCATCTTGATGTGCCCTGCGATTGGCTGGCCACCAATTCAGGGTGTCAATTGCCTCGTGCCCATAGTTGGCTGGGATCAGCTCCAGCACCCCCATGATCCTTGTGAGGATAAGCTCTTTGGAAAATGAATGAAAAGTGAATGTTTATATGCATGCAATATTCTTTAAAGTATATTTGTTAAATGTAAATTGAAGCATCATTATATATATATATATATATATATATATATATATATATATATATATATATATATATATATATATATATATTTTTTTTTTTTTTTTTCATGTACTAATATACCTGTAGCACACTGTTGAATCAAGGTGCCTACCTTTTGCATAAAGGATGACTCTAGTGCCCCAGCTCGAGGGAAAATTGGGTGTAGAAGTAACGTGTAGACACAAGGAATTGTGGCTAAACAATGTAATTGTAGAGGTGAATTTAATGCAAAAGTAAGTTGTATTTCTAAAACAGGGGTCGCGAACAAGTTAGACACAAAGAGCCAAACATTTTAAACTGTCCGAGTCAAAGAGAAAATCCAATCCGACAAATTATTTTTGAAATATAATTTATTATTTGTTTTCCTTGGGCTCTGATGAATTTGAGTGTGTTTTCAGAGATAATAAAAATAAGAGAAACATGAAACGAGTTAAAGAGCCACAGTATATACAAAATATGATAAGAAGCAAAGAGCCAATTCATTTTGGCCGGGGGCCGCGTGTTTGCCACCCCTGTTCTAAAACAATAACTTGTAGATTGTTGTTGAAACTGCAACTTGTACATGTAGAAAATATAACTTACTTCTAATGGTAACTTCCATGAGGACTAGTAATATTTTCTACAGATACAAGTTTTTATATATATATATATATATAAATAATAGTATACATTATTTTTACTTAGATTACACATTTTTTCAACTACGAGTTGCTCTTGCAGGAGGTAAAAAAACTTTTTTTCCCACAACTACAAGTTGCCTTTGCAGCAAATTAACTCTTTTACTGCCATTGATGATGCTAGATGTCTTATCATTTGCCGTCCAATCGTCCTTCTACTGTCGATTGAAATGAGATGGTCACTAGTAGACTTTTTTTAAAACTCATTATTATTATTAAATTTAATACATACTTTATGAGAATGATCTCCCACATCAAATGGACAGGACGTCTATCGTTGTCAGTGGTAGCCAACGAGTTAACCTCTATAAGATGAGAAGATAATAAGTGATTTCTGGACAGCAGAAAACTCCCTAAAGTGTAATTTGAGTGGACAAAACAAAGTCAAGTCAGATTATTTACTTTTGTGGACCACAAAAAATGATGCGGCGGGACAGATCTGACCCAAGCGCCACCAGTTTGACACAGTTGCTTTACAATTACAAGTTGGGTTCAAGTTCAAGTTACTTTTCCACCTCATTTACATCCGAAGAGTGGGGTGGGGGGTTCCTCAATTAGGAGAAATGGTTCGTCGGCGCAGGCAGCTGCACGTCAGGCACTTGAGGATGCTCATGGTGAAGTGCATGAGAGGTCCCAAATTAAAGAGCAGGTTGTAGAAAGTGTTGACGGATAGGCCGCCGGTCTCGTCGGCGTACTTCAAGGCCACGATGGGTGTGTACAAGCTGTTGGTCAGATTCCGGAAGCGGGGGCTGTTTGACTCGATCACCTTCTTAGTACACTGGAGGGGGTGACAACAAGCAATATGAGGTCAGTTTTTTCACGCCATCCCAAAAGTACAATGTTGTTGCTCACTTTGGCTATGTCCTCTGGCGTCTGACCCATGGCTTTGAAAATATCGATGGACGAGGGCAGGTAAACGTCTTTAAAGTAACGAACAGTGTCAGCGTCAACCCCCGGATACTCCATCATGGCCACGTCTTCCATCATTTTTGTCTCAAACTCCGTGTGTACCGGGCCAGGTTCGATCATCGACAACCTGTTGGAGAAAAGGGAAGCTTGCACACTAGGAAGGAATGAGCATTTGATTCTGTTTCCTCAGATGATAAACTCAGATGATCCGACACCTTAAAAATGTAAGGAGAGGAAAAAACACCTCCAAATGTCCCCACCACAATTTGAACATTATTGTTATATAATAGGGTTATTATGACAGCAGTGGTTTTGACGAGGTAAAAAAACCACAAATCCCTTTTATATTTGCAAAGGAGAACAAGATAACGTTGCAAACATGTTACTTTCAATATTTTTTTTCAGAAATAACCGTGCATAAAAAGTGTCATCCAATATTTTTTTTAGAAATAGCTGAAATTTTGGATGAAACTTTTTATACAAGGTTATTTCTGTCAAAGAAATATTGAAAGTAACATGTTTGCAACGTTATACAGCTTGAAATATGAGTGCCCTTGACATACGAAGAATTTGACATACGAGTAAAATTCCAAGCAAATATTTACCGTGAAAGACAAATTTTGAGATACGAGCATTCGAGACAGCTGCTTATGATTTCAGCGCACTGTCTTTCTCGCCGCATCTCCCTCGTGCAAAGATCTCTACGAGCACTGGGCGGAGCGTTGCATTTTTTCCTTGTTTTTTTGCGTTAGTCCATGCAGAATTAAGGGAAACACAATGGATCCAAACAAGCCGGTGCAATGAAGGATAGTGCGAAGAAAAGGCGTAAGATGACAATCGATATTAAGCACGAAATAATGGAAAAACATGAGTAGTGTACGACATGCTAACCACTTGTGCCACCAGGCCTCCCAGTTTCAAAAATTAAATTATTTTAAATCCTTTTATGATGATATTTTTTTTTTACATTTTCTCGTTTGTCTTTCATGCTTGTCTTTCATTGAGGATAGGCTACATTTTTTTTCATGTGAAACAAGAAGTCGATCCTGTCACAATCTGTGCATGAGCGTGGATTGTAGTTGGACCCAAATGCGGGGAAAAAGCAACCAAGGACAAGCAGTCCGCTAACAAAACTTATATAAAACGTGGCAAGAAAATTCAGAAAATGAGAAGGACTCTTGGAATCAAAGAATAAACCCAACTTGACAGGGAAGAAAGACATAGGGAACAGAGGATCATGGAACATGGGTAGCAACGCAGACGATCCGACCAGGACTCACAAACACACAGGGTGGGCAAACCGGTCCTCGAGGGCCGCTGTGGGTGCAGGTTTTTGTTCCAACCCATCCAGCACAGACAGTTTGACCAATGAGATTTTTGCAGAAAACAAGAAGCACCTGACTGCAATCCACTGATTGTACTTGTAGGACACCAGATTGGTGAAAAAGTGTCCTCTTTATGGGTTGGAATGAAAACCTGCACCCACTGTGGCTCTTTGTGGAATAGTTCGTGTGCGGTCGATTGGTCGCCGGTCTTTTGGTTGCCGGTCTTTTGGTCGCCGGTCTTTTGGTTGCCGTCTTTTCGTCGCCGGTCTTTTGGTCGCGGTCTTTTGGTCGCCCCGACCGCGACAACGGGCGACCAAAAGACCGGCGACCAAAAGACCGACGACCAAAAGATCGGCGACAAGACAAGGTAAAACAATACGGTCTACGCATCAATAAAAGCCAACAATGGCCATGAGCAGTTTCACTGAGCCGACGTGTGAGTGTATAAGAGTTTGTATGTACATGCGTTGTCCCTTTAAGAAGCTACGTCAGTCAGGGTCTTAACAAGTTCTCCAACAAAAAAAAATAAAAGTCCGGGAAATTTGGAGCTTTTCTTTGGCCTAATAATTACTAGGGCATCAAGTATGACTAAATAGTAATTCACAGTTTGTATTTCGGGAATTTGAGCAACAATTTAAATGGTAATTATCACGTACCTTCCGGGCGACCAAAAGACCGGCGACCAATCGACCGTGTACCGAATAGTTTGCCCACAAAATATAGACAGACGTGGGTTGACGAGACAATCAAAAACACATGGATCATACAAAAGGCAGCAGGCAGGAGATACACCAGGGGCAGGGAGACAACAGCTGAACTCAACGGGAGATCACATGGACAGGTCACACAGGGGAAAAAAGCATAACAAAACCAAATCCTAACAGATGCTCATGATTTATACATAATATGGCAGGTCATATACGGCCCATGGGCCACGAGTTTGGCACCGTGGTGTATTTTAGCTAGTAAAAGAACATATTTTAAAAGAACAGCCATTGATGACGATAGACGTCCAATCATTCGATCGCTCCCAAGCCTTTGCAGTACAAATGGATTGTGCGTGTATGGTCATCCATAGCAGCCTATAAGTTAAAATTCAAACATTTTCAAGGATTTCTAGCACCTGCACAAACCCTGTGTTCACCAGCAAGCTGACATTACCTGACGTTGAACTTCATCAGCTGCACAGCCATGCTTTCGCAAAAACCCTCCATAGCAAATTTGGAAGCAGTGTAGACGTCATTAAAAACAACTCCTGATGCATGACCACCAACAAAAAAAATCAAATCAATCCATTGATGCTTAGATACCATGAAAATTCTGATACCAGCAACAGCCTACCTTGAAGACCCATGACGCTGCTCATGACCACAATGTGGCCGGACTTCCTTTTCTTCATGTCTGGCATAACTTCTTTTATCATGCGCACGACGCCAAAGAAGTTGGTCTCAAACACCCGTTTCATCTCATCGATGCTGATGCTCTCCAAGGGGCCCAGCAAGCCCACACCTGCATTGTTAACTATCAGAGAGTACAAAGATGTGAGTAAAGGACAAGAAATTGTTTTTATATCATCACTGCCCAATTCTAAAGAAAGTTTTGACAATTTTAAGATGTGTAAACTTGCTTGCTCTATATAAACATTATGTTTAACAGAGACATGCTCCACTCCTTCATAATTTTAAGATCCATCACCAGTGGGAGAATAACTACAGGTGACTTACAGTCCCATACAGACACACAGCTTTTAGTCATCAGGTGCTTTCAGTCAAAGGCATAGAGGTCTGGAATAAGATTCCAGCTCAAGTAATTCACTTTGAACATTTTAAAGTCAATCTAGACAGTGTAGCACAACACTTTTAAAGTTAATAAAAAAAGTGGATGAAAAGAATACAGATCCGTCAGCATTGAACTTAGACGTCTTTGCCCTAAACCGAAAATAGAGCTCGTTCAGCGGACTGAACAGACGGAGCCTCGGGGTCGCGGAGCTGATGGTTGTCCGAGAATAGAGCCCTTTGGGCAGCTAAGATGGCTGGACCCCGCAGAGGAGCAAAGTGGAAGTTTAATTTCCCCTGATTGGACACTCTAAATTGCCCCTAGGTATGGGAGTGAGTGTGTATGGTTGTCCATTTCCTTGTGCCCTGTGATCGGCTGGCCACCGATTCAAGGCCCGGAGACAGCTGGGATTGGCTCCAGCACCCCCTGCGACCCCAATGAGGACAAAACGGTTCACAAAATGAGATGAGGGATGATATATATATACGTGTATATATATATATATATATATATATATATATATATATATATATATATATATATATATATATATATATATATATATAAATAAATAAATAAATAAATAAATAAATAAAGAGAGAGAGAGAGTCTCATCTTTCCATATGACACTTTTTGTTCTTTGATAACTTCTCGCTAGAAAGCAAACATTTAGGCAATCGTTCCGAACTGCCAATGAATGCAAATGATTTGGTCCAAAAAACGTTGAGTTCTCAGTTTTCCTCAGTAAAATTCTTTTCCCCTTGGTATCCATGGACCATCACACAGTCCTCGGTTTGTTTACAACAACAACCTGCCTAGCATCCAACCCTGCTGATAGAAACTTGTGCCGCAGGCTATGACGCAAATCTTCGTTGACAGAAAGTGACATTTTATATTTATTCCATTCTCACATTTCTACAGCATTGGAAAACGTTAAGAGTTTTTGTGTCATGTTTGTCCTCCTACAGAAACCATATTAAAACAACAACAACAAAAAAATCTTCCCCATTTTCGATAACATTTTTGAAATGCTGCATGCATGCGACTCCAGAACCTATGGTTACCAACCCCCGGCCTCGGGATACCGTGCAATACCCTCATAAATTCTGTTGAGTGCGTTTTAGCGTGGGTCATAGTGTATTCCCATTAGCATTAAATGTACTGTCCAGAAATTTAATACCTACATTGACAATTTAAGAACTGAATCACATGAATTTTAATTCTATGCTTTTTAAGCAGACATGGGAACCCTGTTTGAGTTTGTTTTTTCTTTCAGGACCCACTGTACTTGATTGTGGCTAATTGATACTACCACAAGAGGTCAGTGTAAAATCACAGTAAATAAATGTGATGCAATGGCAGCAGGCTTTGACAAAGGCCTGGCAGTCTTGTGTAAGGAGGCAAAGGGGCTTTTAGGCTTTGGACTTTGCGCAAGATAGAAGCAGGCTTTAAACAGAAGCTTTATACATACACCAAGCCTTAGCAGATCAGCTGAGTATAATTATGAACTTGTATGGTGCATTGAAATTAAAAAGGCACATTACATCTGCCACATTTACCATCTTTCAACATGTTGTTACCACTACATTATCACAGAGAAGGCCTTTCACTATTTCAGTGAGATTGACGTTGATTATGTGGCTCTTAAGAATTAAATGGCAGCCAATGAGTTAATAGGATACATTTGAAATAAAAAAAATGAATGGCTATCAGTGGTCTAAAAAAAATCCTTATCAGGTATTGTGTAGATATGAGGTCAGGTGGGCTTGATTGACTCACTCAAGATATCAATATGGCGGTCCTTCACACTGTTGATGCACTGCTTAACTGATTCCTCGCTACACACGTCAAGGGGCAGCAACACCAAATTCTTCCCGTAAGCGTCTCCTGCCGCCTCGACAAGTTTGATGTTCTTCTTCAGGTCCCGCATTGTTGCAATGACTATGTGGAAGGGAAAAGAATACAAGTTATTTACATTTTTTGTTTTAGTCCTCATTAAATGGAGAGACTATGAGATTTAAGTTATACATTGTAAGAATACAAAATGAAAGAGAAATAATCATCAAATATAAGTTGTAATTAACAGTAGTTAAGATACTTTACATAATATAGTATAGTTTGGCTAAATCATAATATTAAGACGTTTCATAACTTCACATATTTTTTAAAGTTTTACTACGAGACGTGGGCGGCCCCCGCAGCTAAGTGGTTTGCAAGTTGGCCTCATAGTTCCAGGGTTGAGGGTTTGATCCCATGTTGAGTTTAGATGTTCTCGCCGGGCTTGTGTGGGTTTTCTATGTGTACTCCCGTTTCCTTCCACATCCCAAAAACATGCAGGGTAGGCTGATTGAACACTCTAAATTGCACCTAGGAATGAGTGTGAGCGTGAAAGGTTGTCCGTCTCCTTGTGCCCTGCGTTTGGTTGGCCACCGATTCGAGCTGTGCCCCAACTGGTGCCCATAGTTAGAGCTAGGATAAACTCCAGCTCCCGCCGTGACCCTTGTGAAGATAAGCGGTTCAGAAAACGAATGAATGAACTACGAGACATAATTTCCATGTGATGCTCACTGTTTGAGTTTGATTTAGTTTGAGTTTGATTTGTCCATGTTATATGAGAACAAAAATATTACCATAAAGCGCTACAACATCAAAAAGGAAGCTTTAGATTAATAATCTGTTTTGGTTCATAATATTTGGAATTCATTCTGATCGGCCTATTTTTTTATGGCATTAATACTCCCAATCCATGTGCAGATATTATGGCTGCTAGTTAGCATTCCACTGACCAACAGCGGCACCGAGGTAGCAGATGAGACTTTGAGCCCTTTGATCTTTGAGGCCATTATTATGCAACTCCCTCAACAACTAAAAACAGTAGTGGGGGAGTCAAAGTTCCTCCAACGAGCATGCCTCACAGGATAGCTGACTTCATTTGAACTTTACACGCCCAAATTAGATTGCTATGACGAGGGTGATCACATGATTGGAAATATCTAACAACTAAGTGAGGCTTTGTATGTTCTGCTGAATCATCTGAGTGACGTTATCAAGGGGAAAACACTCTAGCAGAAAGCCAGTCAGCGGAGGTAAACAAGAAGTCTGCTTCATCTGGTAAATGTCCAAGCGTCACTCACCTCAATCGTCTGAGTAAATGTTAGTATTTTTAGATAGAGGCCAACTGTGTTTTAGGTTTCTTACAACGGGCATTGTGGAGAAAACAAAACCAAAAAAACAATACACAATATACCCATTTAGCACTGTCAGTGTAGAGAAGGGCTGGATGGCATGATTTAAAAAAAAGAAAGAAAGACAAATCACAATTTCCTTTTTTTCAATATCCTTGTGCCAAAAGTCAGCTAGGATAGGCTCCTATCATTGTGTTGGCATTCAAGGCCCCCTATAATGTGGGTTCTCATCGGGGTGCTGGAGCTTATCCCAGTTGAATTCGGGCGAAAGGCAGACAACACCCTAAACTGGTCGCCAGCCAGATGCAGGCCACACAATCATTCCCACTCACAATCACACCGCTACTGATTAGTAATCGATCCCACGTTGCCCGCCAGTGGACCACAAAACCATCAGGTATGTGTGTGCGTACTACTGAATTTGTTAGATTGGACCTTGCTGAGTCCCTTTATATGTAAAATACACCAAAAAAGCTCACAAAAACATTTTATTCCCCTTTTGCTGTTAGCGACAATGCAGCAGTACTACTACAGAGTGATGAATGGACGCTCTCTTTGCGTACACGTGCGTTTTAGTTGTTTTTATTTGAAAGAAATTCAATGGTTTTAACAAAGACTTGTATAGAAAATTGGAACAACACGAATACGGCCAATAGAATTATTTTCTGTCCGACCGAGCGGTGAATTTAGTGACTTGGACATAGAAGGAAGTGGAGCACCTGGTTTGTAGTCTACTCTGCAAGTGACGAAATTACTTGTGGTCAATTAGTTGCATTTTGAGCTCAACTTCAGTAAAATATATTGATGTTAGATGGTTAGCATGCGGGTTAGTTAATACCCATTTCAATTTTAGATGACAAATTATTAGATTTTCAATTCCCAGGTTTGGTTGTGAGTAAATGTAAGATATTTACCATTCAGTATATTCTATGTCAATGGAGCCCAAGAGTCATCGCTGATTGTGTCTGTCCTTTTTTGAGTCATACTCTCATGTTTTCGGGGCTCACGACCAACTTTCCTTTTGTATTTCATATTAAAACTAATTAGAAATAGTCTACATCAGGGGTCACCAAACTACGGCCCGCGGGCCGGATACGGCCCGCCGGCACATTTGGACCGGCCCTCTGAACAATACCAGAGACGCTATCGGAATTTTTTTTTTTTTTTTTTTTTTTTTTTTGAATTTTTTTTTTTTTTTTGAATTTTTTTTTTTTTTTTTTTTTTTTTTTTTTGGGATGCGGCCCGCTGGCACATTTGGACCGGCCCTCTGAACAATACCAGAGACGCTATCGGATTTTTTTTCCTATTTGGCCTTGAAGACTGGGACATTTTAATCTTGTGTTTGGTTCATTGCACCCCTGCTGAGCCCACAAATCATCCCAGTGAAGCGGGGCTTCGCATTGCTTCTTTGGTGACATGCGCGGGGAGAGTGTTTCCCTTTGATGCATGCGGGCACGTCCACCGTTGCATGCACGAGCAGTGTTACCGAGACATCTGGACGATCGCAGGTGAGGGCGGAGCCCTGGGACCATCGCGGACTATTCAAGCATATTAAAACTGCAACCTGTTTGAGAACGGAATAATGGCGAAAAAGTTAGGTGAGAGAAAAATTGATTCAGAATGCAGGATATTTAACCTGGAGTGGACAAACGATTATTTTTTTGTTCAAAGCAAAGAAAAGGCTGTTTGTCTCATTTGTCAAGAGACGGTGGCGGTATTCAAAGAATACAATCTTTGCCGACACTATGAATCCCGTCACAAAGACAAGTACGATAGATTGCAAGGCCAAATACGAGCAGACAAACTCTCAAAGCGAAAAAGTGGACTACTATCTCAGCAGAACCAGGCATCCGTTGAGGCCAGCTTTTGGGTTGCTAAATTGATAGCAAGCAGCGGTAAGCCTTTTACTGACGGAGAGTTTGTTAAGAAATGTATGGATACTGTCGCGGAGGAGGTGTGTCCCGAGAAGAAAGATGCATTTAATGCCGTAAGTCTGTCGGTGAGTACAATGACCAGACGCGTTGAAGAAATCGGGAGTAATGTATATGCCCAGCTGCAGCAGAAGACGAAATAATTTGACTTTTTTTCATTAGCACTGGATGAAAGCACGGACGTGCAAGACACAGCGCAACTGCTCATTTTTATTCGTGGAGTTAGCGCAAACTTTGAGATTTGCGAGGATCTGGCAGCCCTCCAAAGTCTCAAAGGGACTACAACGGGAGAGGATATTTTTGACAAAGTGTGCCAAACCATGGAGAAGTTGGACCTGGACTGGTCAAAGCTAGCTAGCATCACGACTGACGGGGCTCCTAGCATGGTGGCCGAAACTCGCGGTCTAATAATGGGACGCATGAACCGGGAGTTGGAAAAAAGGGGTCTCACCGCCCCACTACGAGTCCACTGCCAAATTCACCACCAAGCACTGTGCTGCAAAATGTTGACGTGGGATTCTGTAATGACGGTTGTGGTGTCGTGCATAAACTTCAGAGCAAAGGGAGAAGATTGTGCATGGCACAACAGAAAGTTAATGTTCCATGGCTTTTTCTGTTACAAACTGACACCGGCCCCCCATCAGAGAAGGGAAAAGTTATGTGGCCCTCACAAGAAAAAGTTTGGGGACCCCTGGTCTACATACTCTGTTTATATTGGGATCTGTACCCTTTGCTGGCTCACCCCTTGTGTCTTCATTGTTTTTTAAGAAACCTGACAGCAATGTTCAATAAATGACTTTTTTGGTACAATTTCAATAGTTAAGGTTATATAATAGATCTTTTAATACTCTGACATGATTCGATCATTTATTGGCATGTAAAAAAATCCCCAGTAGTGCGCCTTTAAATTAGCATAAGATGAAGTGTATTTCGTGTTTTCAAGGAAAAATATGGAACACATAATAAAAAATGTTCTTTTATATATCATTTTTTAATGTATTCCAAGACATCCATGCATTCATTCCCACATCAAATGGATTAGTCTGCTCATACTCATAAACTCATTTAAATACACAACAGAATGGCGCCACATGATTGGAGTCTATAATTGTGAATAATACTGAAAGAGTGAAGAAAAATTAACTGGATTTTGACATTGGGGTACTATTTTGTAATGAAGCCTATTGAGGACATTGCTGTGTCACGCAAAGAGCGTCTGCAAGTACTTCGAGGATATCATGTCACAAAACGAATTAAGTCTAATTTTGCCATTTGTGAAACCCTGTAGCGCACCAAGAAATGTATGTTTGGCTGTGGAATGAACAAGTGGGCCATTGTTCTCTGGGGCTCCTGCAGGAATTACTGATGGGCCGTTTTAACATTCTTGTACCAACCGCACTGTGTTGCCCTGTCTTTAGCCAACTAAGCACTGCTTTATGGCAATATTTAATCTTCTTTCTCAAAGGGCCTTAGGAAATTATTGAGTCACCTCCACTATTCAGAGGGCGATCTCTCAAAAGAATGCCAAAGACCTTAAAATACCCCAAAGGAGATTGTGAATGTGCTTTCGTGCAATTTGTGGTGCAAGAAAAAATCTACTAAATATAGTATTACATTAGGAAACATGAATCAATTTTCATTTTTGTGCCTTTAAATAAATATACTAGAAAAACATAATGTCTGAAATTATAGAAAAAAAAAACAAGAGGCAGAAGTAATATTGTCACGATACTAACATTTGAAACACAATATCAATAATTAAATACAACCATCTTCCATACTACATGAATAAAACACTTAGTTACTGTTTTTGTCATTATGTTTTACCATATTTTTGGGGACTTTATGGTGCACATTAAAATAAAAATAAAAAAATAACATAACATTGCTGGCCCGGTGGAGCGAGTGGTTAGCGTGTCGGCCTCACAGCTCTGGGGTCCTGGGTTCAAATCCAGGTCACGTCCACCTGTGTGGAGTTTGCATGTTCTCCCCGGGCCTGTGTGGGTTTCCTCTGGGTACTCCAGTTTCCTCCCAACATTCCAAAAACATGCATGGTAGGCTGATTGGATGCTCTAAATTGCCCCTCGGTATGAGTGTGAGTGTGAATTATTGTCCGTTTCCTTATGCCCTGCGATCGGCTGGCCATCGACACAGGGTGTCACCCGCCTCTGGCCCGGAGTCAGCTGGGATAGGCTCCAGCACCCCCTGTGACCCTAATGAGGATAAAGCGGTTCAGAAAATGAGAGATAATATAATTTTTATTTTTATTTTTGGGTGGCCCGGTGAAAAAGTGGTTAGCACATCGGCCTCACAATTTGGAGGTCGAGGGTTCGATCCCAGGCCTGGACCTTCTTGTGTGGAGTTTGCATGTTCTCTCCAAGCTTGCATTGGTTTTCTCCAGGTACTCAGGTTTGCTCCCACATCCCAAAAACATGCAATGGAGGCTAGTTGAACACTCTAAATTGCCCCTAGGTATGAGTGTGAGTGTGAATGGTTGTCCATCTCCTAGTGCCCTTCAATTGGCTGGCCACCAATTCAGGGTGTCCCCCTGAGTGAGCCTGAAATAGGCTCCAATGAGTGGATAAATGGTACAGAAAATGAAAGAAAAAAATATATTTATTTTTGCCAAATATTGACACTGGTCTCTTTGTGCCCTGCGATTGGCTAGGTGTCCCCCGCCTCTGGCTCTTGAGTCAGCTGGGATAGGCTCCAGCACCCCCGCGACCCTAATGAGGATAAAGCGGTTCAGAAAATGAGATGAGATGAGATATTGACACTGCTTATGTATTAATTCTGATTGTACTTCACTCATTAGCAGCTGTTGAAGGCAACAGCCGTCCAATAAATTTTGACAGGGAGGGTTGCGGTCATGCCTCCCACTTCAAATGGATTGGATGCCATCACTGTCAACAACAGCTTATGAGATAACAAAAATGACCAAGATCAATTTTGTTTGAACTAATGTTCATTGCTTTTAGTCGTCTCAGTTGAAATGATTTGGCCGCCCATCTCTTCCCATGAGTTAACAATATAACCATTTGAACTGGGTTGGGGACAGCCAATTAATATTTGCCACCCTACTATACTTCAAATGAATTGGACGTCCATTGCCGTCATCAGCAGCCAATGAGTTATGAAATATCCCAATATAATTTATGTTTTTTCTCTCATCTCATTTTCGGAACCACTTTATCCTCACTAGGGTCGCTGGAGGGTGCTGGATCCTATCCCAGGTGACTTTGGGCCAGAGGCGGGGGACACCCTGAATTGGTGGCCAGCCAATTGCAGGGCACAAGGAGACAAACAACCATTCACGCTCACACCCATACCTAGGGGCAATTTAGAGTGTCCAATCAGCCAACCATGCATGTCTTTGGAATGTGGGAGGAAACCGGGGTACCCGGAGAAACCTGCGCAGGCCTGGGAAAAAGATGCAAACTCCATACAGGTGGACCAACCTGGATTTGAACCCAGGTCCCCGACTGTGAGGCTGACACGCTTAATTTGTGTTTTTTTCTACTCTAAAATGGTAAAAACATGACTGATTCTGAGCATAGACCAGGGGTTGAAAGAGAGAGAGAGCCATAAACAATTCCTGTTTTCAAATGTTATTCCTTGAGAGGCATACTCACAACGTAAAAGTCAAAATACAGGAAAATGTGCACTTTTTTAGTCATTTTTTACCACTTTTAAAGTACAAAAAGTCTCTGAATTATTTTGACAACATTGTTACGCTGTTGATAATCAATGAATATCAATGACTTCAATGAGAGAATGGTTGCAGAAGACTCTAATGAAAAAAATCAATGCCACAGTGCCGACATGACGTTCCTATTGGTGCGTTCGGGACTCGGCTCTCTAATCCACCGGTTTCCATATTTTAGCTCAGAGCCATATGCACCCATCAAAAGAGTCACATGTGGCTTCCGAGCCACAGGTTCCCTACCCCTGGCATTGACTGTCATGAAGATAGAGAGGGGCTTGAGTGACATGAGCGTGGGCCAGCCACCATCCCACGCACCACTGAACACTTCAAACAGAGCTGTGGGCGTCAGAGCGAGCCCCAGCTTGTAGTGGTCTCACACTTTGCCCTCTGCCTTTAAGCAGTGGCCAGTGTAGGCCTATTAGACACGTTCGTTCTGAATAAGTCACACGAAAGTTAAGTGACAAGCCTCCTTTTTGTCACGACGGTGCCTGGATAGCCACTTCCTTCGGGAAAGGGCTTTTCACATAATAATGCTTCATGAAGAACACAAAATAAGAGGGGTGACTTAAAAATGGGTACGGATACCATATTTGAGATTGCGTGAAACGAGTCTCGGTGGTTTAGCTCTGCGGGGTGGGACGAAAAATCTAACACGGACTCGGCTTTCCGAGTAAAAAAAAGTAGAAGACAAGATGGAAAAGTTTACCATGGTAACGCTTCTTCTCATCTGCGGCCAACGCGACGGCGATTCTCAGGCCGATGCCGGAGGAGCAGCCGGTGATCAGTACAACTTTCTGGCCGCCGTTCGCCATGATGAGTGGGGCCGAGAGGGGCGCCGTGCAGCCGTCCAGCCTCGCGGTGCTCCTCCGGATGCTTTGGTTCGCTCGGCCACTACTAGGAGTGGATTGCCTCGGCGGCCATGTGAGCGTCCAAATGCGATCACATGCTCGCCGCGAAGTACGTGGCGTACGATTAAGTTACAGTAATTCCTTAAAAAACAAATTAAAGGGGAGGGGGGCTGGGGTGTGTGTATGTGCGCGTGACAGAAGGGGCAGTACTTGGTGATTACAAAGCGGGACACAATGTGTCACTATTCATTTTTTTTTAACATTACAATATCGACACTCGTTGTTCTAGTTAATAGGGGTATTTCCGGATTACGTCACGACAAATGCTTAAATGAGGGGTCCCTGCCGCCTATCCCAGGTGACTTCGGGTGAAAGGCAGAGTACACCCGTGACTGGTCGTCAGTCAGCCCTAGGGCATGCAGAGAGACAGGCGACCATTCGCATTCACAATCGTACCGTCACCAGCGGGAATCGAGCCCACACCTGCCCGCACCGAAGTCAGGCGAGTGAAACTTTCTACCTTGTGTTAAAATTTACTCAGTGAAGTTTTGAAGAAACCGTATTTCCTAGTTTTTTTTGACAGATCTTAATGCCTTAGGTCGTGCTGCTGTCTTGTGGTGAGAAGGGATAGCACAGTTTCGGTGAACACATCCAATCATTGATCAAGTAGGCATTGTGGACATTATTTTATTTTCTTTCATTTCATTTTCTGAACCGTTTCATCCTCACTAGGGTCGCGGGGGGTGCTGGAGCGAAATCCCAGCTGCCTTCGGGCACGAGGCGAGAGAACACCCTGAATTGGTGCCGACACAGTGAGGATCCACCTGGGATCGAACCCTAAATCCAACACTGTGAGGCTGACACGCTAACCACTTGTCACAGGGTGGTCAATGTGACTCACAAACAGCCCAAAATGAAGAATTGACGCAGAAATGCCCCAAAATCAAGAGGTGCTGACACAAAACACAATAAGTGGCGACTCAACTCGGCGAAGGAAGGTCCGGACATTGGATCAAACCCTTGATCTCAGAACTGTGAGGCCGACACGCTAACCCATTGGTTGGCAACCCAAAATATTGACAGAGCCATAATGGACGAAAATGCAAACCTGATGAGAATAGACGTTAAGATGCCAACGAAGCTCTATAGTGGTTTTTGGACATCACAGGAAAAAAATCGGCTGAAGTGCTGCGAGAGTTTTTAAAAAAAATGTTTTCTACAGCTGCTGTATACAAATGTATATATAGAAGGGTACAACAAATATCTTCATAAGGTATTTTTGCACAAAAAGACTGAAAGATGTAATTAAAGCAATAAGGGTTGCAGCAACAGCTGAGCTCCAAATTAAGAAACAATAAGATCAGAAAGTTTAATATTTTCTGACTGTTTAAAAAAATAAATAATAAATATATATATTTTTTAATTCAATCCACTTGATTTTGCTCCATATATTTGAACATCTACTTCAGAATGAATACATGAAATGGTTATGGTGTATCCCAATCAATGGCAATCGATGAGTTGACAAAATAATTGATCATATTAAACAAAATTTAAAAAAAATCAAGCATATTGTGATGACGGTGCGAAAAAGTATATATATTTTTTCATATTTAGTAAATGAAATCTACCTCAGTTGATTCCTTTCTCCTTCTTGAACCTTCCTTCACATTTAAATTTTCCCTGGCTTTTTGGTCTGTCGTCCTGTTCCTGCTTGTTCTTCTTTTATTTTCCATAAACAAAGAGGAGATCTGGGGAAACCTCAATGGAAAGGTTACTCAAAAGGTTTCCTCCTAATCCCCAGTGCACTTGAACTGACAGATACACGGAATGATTTATGATAATGAGAAAATGATACATTGATAGATGCCCAATCGTGTGGCGTCCTATCATAGTTCTGCTGTGAATTTGAATGAGTTTATCACTCGTTTATTACTGGTAGATGTTCAATCGGGCGAGTGTCAACAAATGCACATTAAGTTGCTGCCAACCTGTCCACTTTAGATGGATTGGATGTCTAGTACAGTCAACGCCAGCAAATTAGTCAAACTTATTGGGTTTACTACTGGTTCCGGCACCCCCTGCAACCCTAATGAGCACAAGCGCTTCAGGAAATGAATGAATAAATGTAACTTCGAAAGTGAAACAGAAATTATTTTGTATTTTAGGTGATTTCAAGATTCTGTGGACATATCTTGTACTTTTCAATGAGTGGGCCAATACGTAGTTAATGGGTGAATTGTATAAAGACTAGCACATTATATATACATATTGGCCAAGATATATTATGAGATGAAATGCTTGAGTTGATTTTATGTAATAAGGGACAGCACATATTAATGAACATATTTATATTAATTTTTAATGAACATATATATATGTAAATATGTAAGATTGTAGCCGAAGGATAATTTCCATCTTTAGTCCCTTGTGTAGGTTGAAGATAAACGATGACACATACTGGAAACACACATACAGTCACACATAGCAGGGTTTTAGACAGCGTTCTGATCGCAATTTTGTTCGTCTAACAGCCTGGGTTTAAGATGATTGGTGAATATGTTAATAGACAGGAGTTCACGTAAGTTAATTGGTATTGAGTTCCAAGTATGTGCACGGACAAAGAAGGTGGATTGGCTGAAAGCACTGTTTTTGAAGGGAACTATAGTCTCCTAGAGCCAGCCCTTGTTGATGTGTTAGAATTTTGTGTACAAACGCTTGCATTGGCAGGGCTTTGTGTTGCAAGATTTTGGAAACTAAGGTAGCATCTGCATATTTAACAGCATTGTCTCAGTCCAGGTGTTTGTGTTTTTTAATATCTGACACTGGTGGTGCATTTTTGGCTTACTGTCCAATACTTACAAAGCTTGCTTATACTTGAGATACAAGGTTAATGCGTTCCGGGACTGAGCTCGCATGACGATTTACTCGTATCTCAAATCAACATTTCCCATAGAAATGAACTAAAAACAAATTAATTCGTTCCAACCCTCAGTAAAAACACCCAAAACAGGATATTGGATATGAAAAACATTTTTATTTCTTCTAATTTGCCATTTATTAACAAATAACTAGTGGTTATGATGTTTAATAGGTACTAAAATAGCTAAATCGCACCTAGGCCGGGGTGAACATGCAAACTCCACACAGGTGGACCAACCTGGATTTGAACCCAGGTCCACCACTGTGAGGCCTACGTCCTAACCACTCAACCGCCAGGCCACCCTATTTGTGCATCATGTATAATTAATTCATGTACTATCAACACCGAAAATTATTTTAGGATTTTAAGCTGTGCTGGGAATCTCTGGGTGGTGTCGAGGTTCACTTGCCTAACTTTGGTTGCGGCCAGGCGTGGGCTCAATTCCCGCTGGTGGCGGTATGATTTTAAGTGTTGTTTGTCTCTCTGTGTTCCCTACGGCTGACTGGCGACCAGTCTCGGGTGTAGTCTGCCTTTTGCCCGAGCTGGGTTAGGCTCCAGCAAGCCCTGCAACCCTTTTGAGATGCGCGGGATGGAAGACGAATGATAAATGAATATGTGATTGGATCATAATAAATATTATCTCACAATATCATGATACAACATCTCTTTCATTTAAACTGGGAGGCCTGGTTGTCAATACTTATGTCTGAGACCCATTGATGGTGCGATATGTCCAGATCATTTTGACTGGATTCATTTACTAGACAAGATAAATTGGACGCCTAGCGGTGTCTATGGCAGTCAATGACTTCACATCAACACATTGGATAATGCTGGTTCCTTTTTTAAAAACAGATATATTTAAAATTATATATCGATTTTTGGCACCAGCATATCAACAACCTAATGGATTTAAAGCGATCTCTCTACTGCTCTATTATTTATATTAGAGAGGCTTTATGATTGTGGAACTGTTTTTCAAAAAAAGAAAGTCCTTCTAAATGAAGGATGTTCATCCTCTAAGTTGAACTTTACTTGCACAGTATAACATTAGCAATAGTTTGATTTATGAAACATGACAGGCTGGTAGCAAGGGAACTAATAAATAGCTCCTCTGGTCTACATTTGTTGTGGACTTGGCAAATAAATTAGGCCCAAGTTGGACTAATGTACACAGCAAAAGAATTTCTCATCCGCCACTCAGACTGCCCAATAGACTTTGTTAACTGTCTGCTAAAAGCTGCTAGGAATTCCTGCATAAAGATGGCTGGGAGAAGAGAGGCCACTGTGGGAGGTTGATGGTCCTTCTGTTTACACGCGAGGTCAGTTCTACTATGTGATATGGCTGCCAAAATGGATCAGTAAAAATGTGGCCATTTGTATTTTAGGAGAAATTGACGGATGGATCTCAAATGTTCTATCACAGTTAGGGTGGGAACACCTCACAATAACAATTATCTCACTATAGAGCAATTAACGGGTCGTGGGTCAGGAAATATGGCTGATTTTCCCACACTACCCCATTAAATATAAGACAGATATAAAAGAGTAAAGGCTTTTTCAGATTGGAAAATTGTGTTTATTTTTGGCGACATAATGGTAAAATTGTTTGTCACATTTGCCTTTCATTTCTGAGGTCAAAGGATCAATCACAGGTGGGTTTTGCACTTTCTGTGTGAAGTTTGCATGTTCTCCCTGTGCCTCTGTGGGTTTTCTACAGGCACTCTATTTTTTCTCCCACATTACCAAATGCACGGTAGGCTGGTTGTCTCATTGTGTCCTTTCAATTGGCTCGAAACCAATCCAGGGTGTCTGACGTCTATTGCCCATAGCTAGCTGGGATTGGCTCCCCCACCCTCGCCAGCCTTGTAAGGATAAGTGGAATGGATGAATAATGAATGAATGTTTGTTTTTGTCATGATTTTGCTTCCAATATTGGGGAAATTCCACCACACCCTGCAGCCATTCCACCTATCTAGAAGATCTCTCCCCTCTGATCTCATTTTCTGAACCGCTTTATCCTCATTATGGTCGCGGGGGGTGCTGGAGCCTATCCCAGCTGACTCCGGACCAGAGGCGGTGGACACCCTGAATCGGTGGCCAGCCGATTGCAGGGCACAAGGAGACAGACAACCATGGACTCTCACACCCATACCTAGGGGCAATTTAGAGTGTCCAATCAGCCTACCATGCATGTTTTTGGAATGTGGGAGGAAACCAGAGTACCCGGAGGAAACCCACGCAGGCCCGGGGAGAACATGCAAACTCCATACAGATGGACATGACCTCGATTTGGTCACTGGCCTCCTTTGACCGAACTTCGCCTTAGCTGTATCCTTCTTAACCGACCCTGCTCTTCTGACAACTTGCCTACTTATGAACTCAGTTCCTTTGTCAGCTGTTGACCCAGCTCTCAACTAACAGTTGGTGTTTGCGGTTGCATTTGGCTCCCCTGCCCGATTCCTGACAATTTTTCTCACTGTCATGGAGAATCTGACAAAAATGTTTCTTCCTCACAGACTAGGAGAATATTTATGTGTAAAAAAAGGACAGCAACACTATTTTATTGCAACATTCTTATCAACAAATATGCTAAATATTGTCTTTCTTAACTCGTTATCTGCCATTGACATTGTTTGAGGGACCATTGATGGCGCTACTAGATGTCCAATCCATGTTGAGCGAATTGGACCCATAGCACCACTAATGGGTGCCAATTAGTAAAATATTTAACATTTGGAACCAAATGGATAGTGGTTAGCCCGCCAGCCCCACAGTTCTGGGATCAAGGGTTCGATTCCAGGTCGGGATTTTCCTATAGGGAGTTTGCATGTTCTCCATGGGCTTGCGTGGATTTTCTCCGGGCATCCTCCTACATCCCAAATACATGCAGGGTAGGCTGGTTGAACTCTCTAAATTGCCCCTAGGTATGTGTGAGTGTGAATGGTTGTTTGACTCTGTGTGATCGGTTTGATTGGATGCCCATCAATTCAGAGTGTCCCCTGCCTGGTGCCCGTAGTTAACTGGGAGAATCCCCCGCACCCCCACGACCCTTGTGAGGAGAAGGAGTCTGCAAAATGAATGAATTTCAACCTTTTCATCTGCAACCAGATCACCCCTGTCTTGAACAAACCACATCATTTGAATCACTGAGTTGAGTCATAGACCATTTTTTTTCACTCTATGGGGAAGAAAATGCATAATGACATGAATACTGAAGCTTTGTTTTGATTTTCAGACTTACAATGGGGTATATTGTGCACATGTTGACAGCTGACTTGCAAGTATCTAAGGAATTACAGCCAAGACTTCACTAGTATCACACTGATTCCAATACTAGTGTTAGCATCAATATAGCACTAAAATTACATAATTGATATCTTCCAGTTCTAACAACTAAAATGCCGATGCCGTGCAAAATGTGCTTTTAAGGTTTTTTTCCCCCCAACCACTGGCTGCCCCAACCAAAGATGGCCACCTTTAACGCATAACGGCATAAAAAAGGGAACATGCGTCACCCTTGTCAATATGATGTTAAACGTCCAATTCTGTGGTGTTCAATCATCCTTCTGTTGTGAATTTGAGTGATTTCTTGACGGATTGGCAAATAATTTATTTATATGTCATTGTCTGTTGCCTCCAATGACGTGTCTTTTCAGCAGCTGATTAAACCAACGAGGTGGGGCAGGATCAGCAAACCTGCAGCTGATTGCATACCTGTCAACCTCTGCCGATAACTGCCCTTATAAATGATTATGATTCCCCTTACAAACCCCCCAAAAACCTTACGACTCGTACGGTTTCTGAACTGTTTTATCCTCATTAGGGTCACGGGGGAGTCTTGGAGCCAATCCCAGCTGTCTCTGGGCCTGAGGCAGGGGACACCCTGAATCGGTGGCCACCCGATTGCAGGGCAAACGGAGAAGGACGACCATGCACACTCAAACCCATACCTAGGGGCAATTTAGAGTGTCCAATCAGCCTACTTTGCATGTTTTTTGGAATGTGGGAGGAAACCAGAGTACCCAGAGGAGACCCACACAAGCCCAGGGAGAACATGCAAACTCCACACAGATGGACTTGACCTGGATTTGAACCCAGGACCCCAGAGCTGTGAGGCCGACGCGCTAACCACTCGTTCCACCGAGCCACCTTGCTTGTAGAGTGGTGGGGTGTAAATGTAAAATATATATTTAGCATTCAGTAGGTCCGATTTGAATGGAGCCCAAGATGCTTACGTGCTGGCTTCTCATATGGGCTCTCCTCAGTCACGGGTGCATGTTATGGTGCTTCAGAATCTGGTTTGAACTTGACCCACTTTCAATTTTGTATGCCATGATAAACAAAACAAGCTCGTCAGCCTCACAGTAGGGGATCTGGTTTCAAATCCAGGTCGGTCCACGAGTGTGGATTTTGCATATTCTTTCCGGGTCTATGTGGGTTTTCTCCAGGTCCTCTGGTTTACGACCACATTCCAAAGACATGCATGGTAGTCTGATTGGACACTCTTAATTGCCCCTAGGTATGAGTGAGCATGGATGGTTGTCTCCTGGTGCACCTATTCTGGGTGTCCCCCCACCCTCTCCCACTCCCCCTCTAGATTGTTTTTTTTTTAAATAGTGTGTAAAAATTTGTAATAGTGGGACTTTAACATGACAAATCAAAGCACTACCAATTTCATCATACGCAGCTGGGTATGATGACAATTAGGCTTTTGTCTAGTCAATAATGATGACAAGCCTATGTCTGATTTATTTTATTAGTATAGCTCACTGTGGAAAATGAGCATTATATAAAAAAAGTAGACAACACATATTTCGGGGATTACCGGTTGGTCTTCCTCCGACCTTGGAAACCTTGCTTCTTCAAGACGCCCACTTTAAGTAGGAGGAGCAAGGAGGAAGGAAGCTGAGGGAGGGAGTGATGGCGAGAAGGAGAAATTGAATGAGAAGCCTTGGAAAGAGAAGTCACCGCAACAAAATCTCTCCAACAGTCCAGCCAGGAGAAGCACTAACTGGCTGTTTTTATTTTACTTAAACTGTCCTATACAGCAATGTTTTTTAGTGCCTGAAAGTTGTGGAACTTTTTGCAGCAACAGGTTTTGATAGAAGAGGGCGGTGAAGACCCTCAAAATTTGGAAATATGGACCACATTTTAAAGAATGGGAGCATACGATTACTCATTTTCATTCTACTGAACCTCACCATCACTATAGCTGGTAAGGAACAGTTTTACTCATTGGCTGCCAGTGACGGCGATAAGTCAAAATGGAGAGATCAGAGAAGAAATTCTATAACTTTTTACCCTATTTAAATCACATTTTCAGAAAGAATGATTACATTTTAGGGCTTGAAGCTAAAAACATCATAAATATACAAAACATTTTGCAGGTCAAAACTCAAAGATCATAACGTCCTCTCTCTTGAAATCCTGTTGTAGACTCAAAATTGGTTGGTCTTTAAGTTTCACTAAAGTTCAAATTGATAGACAACTAAAGAATGATCATGCTTAACTAATTGGCTGACATTACTGGTTTGACGTCAAATCCTTTGGGTGGTTTGGCAACAAATGAACATCCGTTAATACGCTGCCACCCTTCCAGCTCAAATGGATTGGACATCTCCTAGTGAAAAACTCAGAGTATTAATTTACCTTTTACGAGCGACATGATTAGGCATCTATACACTCCTGATTAATAGTGAAAGAGTTTAATAATATTTTAGGGAAACTCTTAAGATTATGCAGAAGTTCTTGGTTTGGGTAAGATTCACGCTCACGCAATGACGTAACGCTGGCGTGTGCTTGCGAGCAGCATCGCTTAACTGCGAAAGAGTTTCACGTTGGCTTGCGAAGGAGCTGAACAACTGGCTTAAAGAGAGTAGATTAAAATTCCTGGCATGGCTCTGTTGCACGCTCACACACACAAGAAAATTGCCTCACTTCAAATTAACTTGCATGTTATATAGCATTCTCAGTCGTATATTGTGGTTAAAATTAGACCTAAGATAGTTTAAATGTTAGGCTGCAACTGTTTGTGTCATTTTGAATCTTGTAAATGACTATTTTTATTTGTTTACTTTTTAAATAAATAAATATTTTTGATTTAAAAAGGAAGACAATATTTGAAAACATTTTTCAATTTTAAAAAGCAAAAGGGAACAAAGCAGTAAATATTCCCTTCTTTTGTGTAAGCTATGTTTTTTTTAATTTTAAATTAAGTGTGGATAGTCCTTTGTCTCTCTGTGTGCCCTATGGCTAACTGGCGACCAATCTAGGGGAGTCTGCCTTTCGTCCAAAGTCAGCTGAGTTAGGCTCCAGCAACCCCCGCAAGCCTTTCGAGGATGTGCGGTACGGAAGATGAATGAATGAATAGAAGAAAAAACTGATTTTTGTAGTATTCATTTTTTTTCATTAAATTGTATTGAGAAACACAATGTAGCGCGGCCCCGCGGCTGAGTGGTTAGCACGTCGGCCTCTCATTGGGGTACCTGAGTTCAAATCCAGGTTGGTCCACCTGTGTGGAGTTTGCATGTTCTCCCCAGGCCTCCGTGGGTTTTCTGGGGGATGAGCGGCATGGAAGATGAATAAATGAATGATTTCCCAACCTGATTTTTCTTCATACCTCAAAGGCTGCCATTGAAGTCAATACACATCCAATCCAATTTGACTGGGAGGCCTGGCAGCGATGTTCGGACGAAAAAAAGAAAAAAAAATACAAAATCAAGATGCACAAAAAATATATGGCAGATTATATCATTACACTATAATTTGAGAAAACGTTCCCAATAATGAACAGGAAGTTACCTAGAAATTCCCCAAAATTAATAGGAGGTAACTTGCCATTCATTCATTCATTCATTTTCCGAACCGCTTTATCCTCACAAGGGTCACGGGGGATGCTGGAGCCAATCACAGCTGACTTTCGGGCAAAAGGCGGGGACACTCTGAATCTGTGGCAAACCGATCACAGGGGGATAGACAACCAATCACGTTTACATTCATACCTAGGGGCAATTTAGAGTGCCCAACCAGCCTACCATGCATGTCTTTGGAATGTGGGAGGGAACCGGAGTACCCGTAAGAAACCCACGGAAGCCCGGGGAGAACATGCAAACTCCCCACATGTGGACCGTACTGGATTTGAACCCAGGGACCCCAGAACTGTGAGGCCGACGGGCTAACCACTCGGTCGCCGGGCTGCCCGGTAACTTGCCAATGCCCCCAAATTAACGGAAACTGACATGGGGGATTCTACTTGTTTTCTTATTAATGTTTATTGAATTTAAAAAGGCCTACCATTGGCTGGTCACCAATTTAGTCCCTTGTCTGTTGCCCAGTCAGCTGGGATAGGTTATAGCACACCCTTGTGAGTATAGTTGGTACAGAAAATGGTACTTCCACTCCGTTTGTTCCAGAAGTGGTTTCGTAACTTGGATTTTTCGTAATTAGAGACATTTTGCATTGAATTAGCATAATTTGTTCCATGCTCTTTAATACTAACCCCTAAAACCCTTAACAATGATAAATTAATACTAATTTAGTATGAACTGTGCATGCAATTTTATGTAAATATGCAAAATGAGAAAAAAATGAAAATTTATGAAGCCATTAAAAGGAATAAGAAATACAAAAGCATTTTCCAATGGCGTGGAATTGGTAGCGGCGGCACTACACAAATTTAAACAACTTAAAATTATGTTACGCACTCTCAGAAAAACTCAAGAAACAAATATTAGTAACAAGAGGCCAAAGCACACGAATCAGGAGCTCACCATTGACCGGAACTGCTACGCGAATTCGGGTCAACTCTGGTGTCTGCTGCAAGTGCACCACTTTCAGGCTGGGCTGGCACTGTGCTCCCCTGTGCTACCTCTAACAAGCTGGCCCTAGCGTCCGCCCACTGCATATCAACTTTGGTTTCAGCATCATGGAGATGCAGCTTCCTTCTAACCAATAGCAGGCCACCGTGGTGTTAGATGATGATCAATGATAAAGCTACTCTACCACGACAATATGGAAAAAAATGCAAGGTGTATTCATGTTTCGGGGATGTTTGATTTTGTTTGATGTTTTGTAATTTGGAATTGTTTTGCATGTTTTTCCGATTGAGGCTTTTCATGAGATGAATATTTTGTATGTGGAAGCATTCATTAGTAGAAGTACCATTGTACTCTAAGGTTAATGGATTTTCCCCCCATTATAATTAACTAATTCCCTGTCGTTAACAAAAGATTAACCAATTAATCTAAGATGAGAGGAGTGGGAGCAAATTCAGATTTTTAGTTCCATTGACAGTTCTAGACATCAAATCTATTTTGACTGGGAGGGGTGAATGAATGTTCATGCTGCCAAAGATGCTAAAACAGGATCATATGGCACCCATCCCAGTTGTACCCACATTTGTTTTTAGCATCCTTACAGGCAATGTTTGAAAAGTGTTAGCAGACCGATACTTAAATTCTTTTTACCATCCCCTGCACACTTGGCGGTCGTCCGGTCGGCCCATGAGGAAGCGGCAAGCCGCCCCGTCGTGAGGCTGGCCAGCCCGAAGCCTCCTGTTAGGTTCAAACACCAGACATTTGTATCACCAATCTGAAAAGAAGGAAATCACAGAGAATTTGAGTTAACTTTATTTAAAAAATGAGAGGTTCAGAGACTGTCTCTCGCGACAGACCTCCAAAAGCACTCTGAAGAAAATCTCCCCTCGCCTAGTCTCTTATTGTGTTTTGGGAGTGTCCAAGTTACAGGAAGTTTCAAGCTGATCACAGGAGAGCGAGATCTCTCCCAGTTACAAAAGGTTCTTTGATCATGACCATATGCCCCTTCAAGATAACATCTTTATAGTCTTATTCCTGATATCTTGCAACCCTCACAAAACAGACAAACAGACAGGCGTCGGCCCCCCTGGGTAGTTCCTCTTTGTTGAATAAGGTGAAAACTCCCCAGGGCCCAAGACACTCTCATTCTATTAACTAACATTTCGACAGTCATACCAGAATCAGGATAACTTATATAAAATTATTCCAACACCTCCTCACAGGCTGGACTGGACAACCGCTGAACCGGCCAACCTGATGCCTATACGCGGGCCGGCCGGTCCGGCGGTCATTTAGTCCAGCCCGAAAGGAGGCTTTGGGCTGGCTGGTCTGGTGGTCGTCCGGTCCGGCCCTTGAGGAAGTGGCCATGCCGGAGAATGTTCTAAAAAACAACCAAGACTTAAATAATTAATAAATGTCTGGGGAAAGTGACAAAACAAGGGTTGAAACATACAAACTAAACCAGGGGTGGGCAAACCAGTCCCCGAGGGCTGCTGTGGGTGGAGTTTTTTGTTCCAACCGATCCAACACAGACTTTTTGACCAATGAGATTTCTGCAGAAAACAAGAAGCACCTGACTGGAATCCACTGACTGCACCAGATTGGTGAAAAGGTGTCCTCTTTATGGTTGGAAAGAAAACCCGAACTCACTGCAGCCCTTCGTGGAATAGTTTGCTCACCCTTGAACTTAACCTTACCTTAGATGGGAGTTTCAATGAGGAGCACTGGACGTGAACTGGGAAACATAGTACATAAACACCAGACACGGGGAGAACACCAGATGATGTCAGAAGAACCGTCAAATACACATAGACCAGGGGTGGCCAAGTCCTGTACTCGAGTGCCGGTCTGTTTTCCATCTCTCTCTCCACCAACACACCCAAATCAAATAATCGGGAACGAGCTGAAGCTTCTGGACAGCTTGCTGATTAGTTGATCATTTGATTCAGTGTGGTAGAGGAGGGAGATATGGAAAACAGACTGGATAGGGAATCTCGAGGACTGGACTTGGCCACCCCTGACATAGACTGACATGGGCTGACTAGACAATCAGAAACAGCTGGGTCACACGAGAGACAGCGAGCAGGAGATACACCTGGGGTGGGGAAACGGCAGGTGAATTCAATGGGCAATCACAAGGACAGGTTACACAGGGGAAAAAAACAAACAAAACATGTCAGAACCAATCCCTAACAAATTAAACATAATATATTTATGTAATCAGGATTCATGAAATCAAAGTTAAGTTTGGTAAATTTCCCAAAATAGTCCCTTGTACTATAAAGTGTGGCTGAAGCAGAAATAATTAAAACAATGTTTTCTCTGTAAGTGGAAACATGTGCTTTGGCCTTGAGGGGAAGGTGTTTTCTCGAAGGGTCCGGCAGTTCTTTGGCCCCCTGACTCATCATCTTGTCAACAAACATGAGTAGTGAACAAACTGTGAAAAGTGAATAATGATGTTCGAATGTTATGCACTATCATCGCTACATGTCAACTTGTTGACAAAACGGTCCTGTTCATTATCAAAATCTGAAATTTTTACAACGCATCAAATTCAACTATCAACATACGCCTGCATGGTTCATCTAAAACATCAGGAAAATAAACAAATACTATGGAAGAACTTGCATGCTTTCAAGCAGGCTAATGATATATTATCCCAACGCCTGCTTTCATCACCGCCTTCGTATTGATATGCATGACGGCGTGCAGTGTATCCACTGAGAATATATTTAAGATCTTTCCCAGCCCTTTTTAACCTCGCGTCTCAACACGCTCCACCAGTGTCAAAGATAACCAAAAGCAGACCCCGAATCAGTTGCGGCACCATTGCGATAACCTCTTGCTTCTTATTTGCATTCTTAAAGCAAACTATTGTTTTTTGTCATCGTGTCTTTTGGCGCCATTGACAATGATAGACGTCCAATCTTGTGGCTCTTATAAACTGTATTAGAACTTTTGAAATTAGTTTAACACTAGTAGATGTCCAATCCATTTAAAGTGGGAGGGCTTTCAGCTATCCCACTTCAAATAATTTGAACATTTAGAACCTTGACTCAACAAATATGACCAAAAATATATTTAAATTGTTAACACTAAAATCACCAATGAGTTTACGCAAACAAGATACACTGAATGACGACAACTAAATGAAAAAAACATAATATTTAACTGAATAAATGAAACTGTAAATAAAATAATTAACAATATTCTTTGTTGCAAAAGGAACTAAAACATAATGAAATTGAATACACAAATCTCTTTGCTTACAGTATTTACACATGTCAAAGTGACAAATTTCAAAATGACTGAATGCTCTTCAAAAGTATTGTGTTGAGTGCTATGAGTTAAAATGAGTTTGTAATTAGTAGACGTCAAATCCATTTGAAGTGGGAGGGATTGCAGAGGATAAACAAATGTGAATTCACTGCCAATAGTCTCACTCACAAATGGATTGGATGTCTAGCACAGCCAATAGCAGCCTATGAGTTACATAGTGAGCTGATAAAATTTAAGGAATTTGCCAGGAAGTTGAAATATTGTTTTTGATATCATGCCGTGACTCTTGTGAGGATAGGAAATAGTATTCATAAGTTTTTTTATTCTTGTAAAAGATCAAGAATGATGACTTGGGAGGTGTGGATTCACAAATTTAGGATTTTATTTCATTTTTTATTGTCAACTTTTTGCCAGCTATTGACAGCACCATACAAATACTGCTAACTAGTACCGGTCTAAATAGATTGTACTTTTACTGTGTTAAATGACAGAAAATGAGTATAGATAAATACAAGAGATAAAGCCTCTTTAGATAAGCATGTTTTGTTAGTGTCACTGAAAGGGCTAAAATATCCAGCTGCATGTCGACCCCACAGTTCTGGAGTCGAGGGTCGATCCCAGGTGGGTCCTCACATTGTGGAATCTTCATGTTCTCCCGGGCTTCCATGGGTTTTCTCCTGGTATTCCCGTTTCTTCCTACATCCCCAAAATATGCACGGTAGGCTGGTTGAACACCCTAAATTGACCCTAATTATGAGAGTGAGTGTGAATGTTTGTCCATCACCTTGTGATCTGCGATTGTGTGGTCAACAATTCGGGTTGTCCCCTGCCTGGTGTCCATAGTTAGCTGTGATACCCCCAGAACACCCTTTATTTTGATAAGCAGTTCAAAAACAAATGAATGAAATGTCACAACTCTTTCCGACACCTCAGTCAGAGAATTCAGATTTTTTTTGGTCAGGGTTTTATCAGGGATGTGTGAAGATGTCTCTTAAAAATTAGGTCAAAATAGTAATTTCAACTTTTTGATGTGCAGATGCTGCACATCTGTCAAGCAACTCCCAATTTCATGCAGATATTCATCTCCAAGCAGTAAATCCAAGTTCAATCATCCATTTATCCTCCCTCCTATGTTTTATCCAGGGTGCGGTCCAAAATCTATGGGAAACTCCCGCTTCACAAATTCCAATTCCCTCTCTTCCTCCTTTGTGTAATAGTTCACAGTTGACTGTGTTCACATTGTACATGATATTTTTCATGTCAGTTTGGGATGCGTAGGTGGTGTGAGTCATGTTTCCGAGATTTTTTTGTGTGACACAAAAACAAAGACGACCTTATGTTAATGCATGCTTCCAAAGTGTCAATTGGTCTTTTGGGCAACATTTTTGCCCTATGAGCTAATATGTAAACCAACGAGATGATTTATAAAGTACATTCTTACATATAGTACTGTGAAGTTAAATTCATGGATGCTTGAGCTTCTTCCCATGTTCTCTGACCTTGTTATGCAATTTCAAAACATTCTTTAGTCCATTGGGATGTTCTGATATTTCAAATCATGCTGCAGTGTTACCACAGAGAAGCAAAGTCAACAATGAATTTTTCAGGTGAAGAGTCTCCAACAAACCATTAACCTAGTAATTACTATATCCTATTCATTCCAAATTAGGCTTTTCCCATGTGTTGTTTGCCAAAAACATCTCAGTTTATTCTGCACACACAAGTGTGAAATGTCTTTTTATTCCCTGCACAAATTGTGAAAGATGTAACATTGTGAGAGCAACTTGAAAAAAAACAACTGTTAATGGATATAGATTTTTATATATTCATTCATTTTCTGTACCACTTATCCTCACAATGGTCGTGGGGGTGCTGGAGCATACCCCAGCTGACTCCGGGTCAGAGGCAGGGGACACCCTGAATTGGTGGCCAGCCAATTGCATGACACAAGGGGACAGACAACCATTCATCCTCATACTCATACTTAGGGGCAATTTAGGGTGTTCAAATAGCCTGCCATGTATATTTTTGGGATGTGGGAGGAAACCAAGGTACCCGGAGAAAACCCACGCGAGCCCAGGGAGAACATGCAAACTCCACACAGTGAGGACCCACACGGGATCGAACCCTCAACCCCAGAACTGTGAGGCCGAGGTGCCAACCACTAGCCAACCGTGCTGTCCTATGTATATATAATTTTTGGGGATATTATAATTCCTTTCCAACCTTTGTGTGTAGAGTTTGCGTGTTCTATCTGTCCCTGCATGAGATTTTCGGTTTCCTCCCACATCCCAAAGACATATACGTACATGGTAAACTGGTTGGATTCTCTAAATTGTACCTAGGTATAAGTGTGAACGTGAATGGTTTGTTTTGTTGTGCCCTGCGATTGGTGTGCAACCAATTCAGGATGTCGGCCACCCAGTGCCCAAGTTGGCTGGGATATGCTCCATCATATGAAATATAAAATGAATGATTTAATGAAGCCACCTCGTGGTGTAGTGGTTCACTCGCCTGATTTTAGTGTGGGCAGGCGTGGGCTCAATTCCCGCTGGTGGAGGTATGATTGGGGGTGTGAATGGTCGTTTGTCTCTCTGTGTCCCCAGCAGTCTGGTGACCAGTCTAGGGTGTAGTCTGCGTTTCGCCCGAAGACAGCTGGGCTAGGCTCCAGCAACCCCCACAACCCTTTCAAGGATGGGTGGTATGGAAGATGAATGAAAATGAATGAATGAATTAATGAAGGGGCCACCCGATGGTGCAGTGGTTATTCAGCCTGATTTTGATGTGGGCAGTCTGGGTTTGATCACCACTCGTTGGCACCCTTTTGAGGATGGGCGGTATGGAGATGACTGAATGGACGGATGGACGAACGAACGAATTAATGACTTTTATTGTCTTGTTAAGCCATTGGCTCCCACCAAATATGTATTCACTGCCACCCTCCCATTGGACATCTACTAGTGATAAATTATTTTTAAAAGTTTTCAATAGTACCGAAAGAGTTAATCATCCAAGAAGGTCAACAGTGTCTTGTTCCATCAGTGCGTTTTGCTTTCAGCATCAGACACTTGGAAACACAAGAAATAACCTGACAAGTCATAGAAAAAAATACTTCATGTATTTATACATGGTGAGCACTGACAGTTTGTCATGTTTGCGAATCACAAATCTGCAGTCGAATTCTCATCAAGGATAGAATGCAAAATCTACACAATTCACACCTGCATTTGCTCCAATATGGGGAAAAGATGAAAGTCTTTCCTGGAACGAATGATCATTTGCTGCTACTCTCCCACTTTAAATAGATTGAACGCCTGCAATTGATAAAATTTGCAACACAGCGCTCCTTTTTTTATTTTTTGGCCATACCCCATTGGAATTGACGAAATTGTCCAACATTTCCATCTTTTGGGACTGAGGACATTGTCTGACATAACCATCTTTTGGGATTGACTTTAGAATTACCGTAATTACTCGAATATAACGCGCACTCGAAAATAACACGCAGGTATAACTTTGGGCCAAAAAAATCTGGAAAAACGCAGTACTCGAATATAGTGCGCACCTAAAATTTCCCGCTGACGAAAATCAGAAATCTTACCTTTTTTTCTTCGTTTCACGATTGTTTTATTCAAACAAATTTATTCATTAGAATCCTTCAAATGAAAAGTTCCTCTCTCTCTTTGTCTGTCCTCTCATACATCTCTTCGTTGAGAATCCTATCAACGTCCACGCTTCCTTCATCCACTTCCTCTTCCTCCCACAACACATCATCCGATTGGCTTTACGAGATGACGTAAAATCTGTGCGTCAAAGTGAGTTTGACAATGCTTTTTTCGATCGAAAATTTGTAATTTATTTTAGTTATTGATTATAACACTGAACTGAGAGAGGGTGAACTGAGACGGGTACGAGGCTAGAGGGGGGCAGTGGTGGTCTCGGCTTCACGAGATGACGTAAAATCCGTGCGTCGGCTCTACGAGATGACGTAAAATCCGTGCGTCAAAGTGAGTTTGACAATGCTTTTTTCGATCGAAAATTTGTAATTTATTTTATTCAATTCAATTTCAATTCAATTTATTTGGCAAGAAAAAGCACCAGGCTAAGGGCCATGTAACAAGACAAAAAAAAAAAAAAAAAAAAAAAAAAAAAAAAAAATAGTTTTTGATTATAACACGCACCCCCAACTATTGGAATTAATTATTTTGCAAAAACCTGCGTGTTATATTCGAGTAATTACGGTAATTGTTATAGTTGTCATTTTTATTTTTTTTTTTGCAAGTATGCTAACCTTGGAAAGGAAACACCAAAAAAGTGGATGCTATATATATATTTTTATTACATACTTTGCAAAGCATCCTCACACGCATATGTGAATATCCCATATCAAGAAATGGATATCTGTGACTTTATAGTAAGGAGTATACTATAGTGCAGAAATGACACTTATGTTTTTTCTTTTTTACAGGATGGTCGTAGGTTTAGGTTTTGGTGTGGATTTCTATTATTTCTTATGAGAGATTTGGAATTGAAACAAAATAAATGCATGCTACAACAAATTGTGTTCAGTTTTAGCAATTGTTCTGCTATTTTTGACAATAGAAACAGGAAAACAAATCCATTTCAGAGAGCGGTGAAAAGGTATTTTCTGCAAAACATGCAGCAAAGCTAATGTTGTAAGAGAATCTTCCGATTGAAAAAATATTGCATATAAATGGAAGCTTGACTATCTCAAGTGACACATACATTTGAAAGAGAATGAGAATTGAGAAGGACAGAGGTGAAAATAAGGTAAAATTTAAGTCGAATTTGTGCATATTATAGTGACATTTATTAAGATGTTTTATTCATTGATGTTAATCATTTAATTTTAATTATGACTAGATCATTTACGGGTGGGAGATCTATGGATTGTATTGTTTTCGCTCATAAACCCCAAGTTGCTGATGTTATATTTTCCCCTCCATTTTCCCTTTTATTGGCTGTGGTTCCGAGTTTATCCTGTTTACTGCTTTGTTGCAATGCTCTGGGATTGGGAGCACTGATAGCCACTTGGCATAAACATTGTTTGCTCTGTAAATACCATAAAATGTTATGTACTACTTGTCGGTAATGGCAAACTTGCGCCATATGGTGAATGAAAAATTAGTACTGGAGGGAATTTTGTGAGAAGAGGCCAGCTGTAGATGCTTTTCAGTACTTGGTGCTAAGTTATTTTAAATGATCGCTAGAACAACAGCTGGTATAATAATTGTCTAACTGTGAAGTCAGAAACAGGAAGAAAGTAATTTTCTGGAAAAGCATAACAACAAGAATGGAGAGTATGAAATCAAACACTTTCAGTGCAATTAATAATGATAGAAGTCCAATGATGTGTTTTTGTTAAAAACTAAAATAAAAGTATATAAATGAGTTTACCACTAGTAGATGTCCAATCAATTTCAAGTAGAAACATGGCAGCGAATGAACAAGTCTCCTACTTCCAATGATGATACTGACTGATGATAACTATATTATGTCCACAAATGATTTTTAAATAATTCCGATTTATCGGTCAATTTCCTTCCATTGCTTTTACCCTAGTTGCATAGCTTCCAGATTGTGTTATCATAGTTAAGCATTCAACCAATATATTAGACATATTAATATAAAATTTAACTATTACACAATTACAATCAAAACATGTTGAACATTAAATTATAGATTATACTATTTCAAGATTCAAATTGTGAAACAGTCATTTTGTTGCTTATTTCTTCCCTAATATGAACCGGAAGTTGTGTGGTTTTGAGGGCATCAACTTTTGGCGACGTAGTCTGTGAGCACTTTTTTTTAACGCAACATTAGATATAAGTAATATTTGGAGAAAAGTCATAAAATTATGCTATCAAAACATTACATTACTTATTTTTGCATCAATCAAACCAGAAGTTGTTCAGGGTTAGCAGAAATCAACTTTTGGTGACATTAGGTCAGTGTGAAAAATGAGATTTTGGAATCATTTTGGAGGTTTATGTGATTCCTGCTGATAAAACGTTGATGAGAATGATTATTGTTAATATAGGCCACATAGTTTTAAATTACAAGATTTTCAGAAGGCGGCCTGTGCTGCAGCTCAAAAATGGTTGGGAAACACTGTTATAGAACAATGGTCCCCAACCACCGGTCTACGAGCCACCTAGTTCTGGTCCGTCAGAGAAATAAATATTCAGGTTTTCAATCTCGCCTTCCAACTTTAAATGAGAAGTTTTTATAATAATAATAAATAATTGCTATTATCCTCGGGACTTGTTTTCTTTTGCCACCGTGGACGTCATCTGTGCAACCTTCAATGAGTGTGAGTGTCAATGCTTGTCCGTCTCCTTGTGCCCTGCGATCGGATGGCCACCAATTCAGGGTGTCCCCCTCTGGCCCGGAGTCAGCTGGGTTAGGCACCAGCACCCCCCGCGACCGTAATGAGGATACTGAAGCGGTTCAGAAAATGAATGAATACTGTCAAAGCCATTTTCATTTTGACAGACTTTTCAAGAGAAGCTAATGAAAGCTCCGAAGCGAGCAAACCTGTCACAAGGATTTGTCCGCCACTTTCAGTCCACTAACTACGAATGGGTATCCCTGGCTCATAGATGAAGAAAAATAAGGAAATCTTAATAGAACTTATAGGTGGTGTCCTTTTTTGGGGGGCAAGCAGGAACTTTCATTTCGGGGAATGACTGAAATGCACAGAATATCTGTACGACAGAGTACAGTTGAAATCTTGTTGAGGAAAGAAAGGATGGATTTTGTGTACAAATAAAACGTTTTTGGGGTGAGTAAAATCTTTTATGAACATGGTACTATATTCCTAAATAATACTGCTATTTTATGAGGTGATCATTTTTGTATGTAGCACAGCTGGATCTGTAATAAAGGTTTTATAGCCATAAAATATTAAGAGTTGAATTGATTCAGACAGAGTACTACTGAAAGCCCATGTGTGAAATGCATGGACCGGCACTCCATTTTAGTATCAATACTTTGGTACTTTGATACTTTTGGCAACCCGACTAAAGACTTTCATAGAGACAGATATGGGCTGCAAGGTTAAAAGTGGAACTGTCACATTTTGTCATAGGTTTGGTTATGATTTGCATGACAGAACTCAAGTTTGTGCTGGTGAAATGTATAAATAATTGTTGTAACACACATTCCTGGTTTGAACCAGCTGCTTTGGGGCCCAAACTTCTGCCTCCGTCGACTGTAAAAGTATGAAAAAAGTAGCGGCTTATCGTCTGAAAATGATGTGTAGTTGAAATGGCGAGCCTTGGAAAAAATCTTTAATGCCGTTAGAAAAGTTGACGTGTTAATACGTTTGAGAAATGCAAGTATCATGTCGAAAAGTATGGTGAATTTAAAAACATCCCACTTTTAGAGCAACTCTGGTGCATCTCTCCTCAACGGCAGCCAAACAGTCAATTATGACAATGATGGCATGACGGGTGGACGGTTCATTGCATGCAGCCCGGTATAATTCTACTAATCAGTGTCCTTTCATACTCAGCTTCCAGCATTGATGTTCTACAAGCCCTGGGACTGTCAGAGGACATAGAGGGCGTGTCGCTGCATTCTGGTGTCTGCAGCAACCATAAAGAGGTGGAGGAAACGCAGCAGGCCTTCAAAATAGACCAGAAAATCCAGCTCAGTGCTCCCACCAAACAACTTTTTCCTGGTATTTGATTTTTTCTATTTGGGGTAAATATCTGCCTCCTTCCGAGCCTTATGAGTATTTCCTCTCCTCTTCTCTCTCCTCTTCTCTCCAGAGTCCACATTCCCTGGAAATTTCTCCCTCCTGGCCACTGTCCGAGCCAAAAAGGCATCACGGTCATTCCTGTTCTCCATCTATGACGAACGCGGGGTGCAGCAGCTGGGGCTGGAATTGGGCCTTTCACCCGTCTTCCTTTATCAAGATCGGGCAGTCAGGCAGCTTGCTCCTGAAACATACCCCACGTTCAAGGATGTCAATCTGGCTGATGGAGAGTGGGTATTTTCATGTCCTAAAATTGCATGCTAAATGCTCACGTGTTACTCTCCTGGTTTTTCTAGGTGGCACAGGATTGGCTACCGTGTAAAAGGCAAGTCAGTCACACTCTATCTGGACTGTTCGAAGGTAGTGACCAAGGAGCTAACTCGAGGAGACGATGGCGTCATCAGCACAGAGGGCATCATTCTATTTGGCTCACGACTACAGGATGATGGCATATTTGAGGTACAGCCCTATGTAAATAGTTAATGTGGGGATGATATGCAAAAGCAAATCCTCCCACATACAACTATCTTTTTTTATTGCCTCCCTATTTTGGCATGTCGCTCTTCCTACACAATTTGATCAATTAGCATTGTTCCAACTTCAAAATATAAAAAAAATCATGTGAAATATGCTCTTTTTCAATTGCACCCCTAACATTCACTGTTGTCCCAAAAAGACTGTCGGTCTGTTTTAATTTCCAATTGCAAATTGTGACTAATTTTGATATTTGTGTAAAGATATGATTTAATAATTTGCACATAAAACATGAACAAAATAATGGATGAAAGTAATCAGTCAGGTTTTGGTAAAAATGTATGGTCAAAAGTTTACATACACTTGTGAAGAACATAATGTCATGGCTCTCTTGGGTTTCCAGTTATTTCTACAACTCAGATTTTTCTCTGATAGAGTGATTGGAACAGATACTTCTTTGTCACAAAAACATTCATGAAGTTTGGTTCTTTTATGACTTTATTACGGGTTAACAGAAAAAGTGATCAAATCTGCTGGGTCAAAAATATACATACAGCAACACAAATTAGCAATTTTGGTGACTTAGAAAGTTGTGTCAGTGCGATGAACTTCATAGCATGGCCTCTTAACTTCTTGTGAGTGATTATGAGTCACTACAGCTGGTGACTTCTCTGAGGCCATTTAAATAGGGCTCATTGGATGCAAACGCCCACAAACGCTACAATGGGAAAGTCAAAGGAGCTCAGCATGGATCTGAAAAAGCGAATCCTTGACTTGAACACATCAGGAAAGTCACTTGGAGCCATTTCAAAGCAGCTGCAGGTCCCAAGAGCAACAGTGCAAACAATTGTTTGTAAGTATAAAGTGCATGACACTGTTTTGTCACTGCCACGATCAGGAAGAAAACGCAAGCTATCACCTGCTGCTGAGAGAAAATTGGTCAGGAGGGTGAAGATTCACCCGAGAATCACCAACCAAAAAGCAGATCTGCCAAGAATTAGAAGCTGCTGGAACATAAATATAATATACTATATATATATATATATATATATATATATATATATATATATATATATATATATATATATATATATAATATTTCCTACAATTTGGTGCATCTTGACACGTGAAAACAGTCGTCTTTAGTATACATGTATTTTTGGGTAAATTTAAGTATTAGTGTCATTAGTGCAAGCAAGGCTGCCACCAAGGGACGTCAGATTTAAAGGGCTGACCTTAGGTCCACTGTTCCCAGGCCCCAGTTCTGGGGGAGGAGGACAGTGTTCCGGTCCCTGTTCTTCCAGCTTGGGAGTAGGGCCATGGGGGATTTGCAGTCATTCGCTATTTTGTCTATTGCTTCCAGATTGCACCCTACATTCTTGTTGGCAACGCTTTAAAAACATCAAAATGTCTACATATCTACTCAAGTTTATTCTCGGCCTGTTTTGGGCCTTGTTTATGTGACTCACCACACAGATTGTTTTGATAAGACTGTTAATTTATGGGAAAATCTGATTTCGTCATCCTTGACTCGGACTGAAAATGTTACATGTCAAGGCAATTGCACTTGGCTATTGATTGAACACAGACTTAATAAGTCTCGAAAATGAAAGTAGAGTTTCAAATTTATGTTTAAATAATTTAGCAGTTAGGTCATCATATGCCAGTGACAGCACTTGACGTCAATCCATTTGAGTGGGAATGAATGAATTATTCGCCCCCTCCAAATAAAAATGGATTGGACATCTAGCACCATCAATGGCAGCTAAAGGTAAAAAATATTTCTCATCTCATCTCATTTTCTGAACTGCTTTATCCTCATTGGGGTCGCAGGGGGTGCTGGAGCCCATCCCAGCTGACTTCGGGCCAGAGGCAGCGACACCATGTATTAGTGGCCGGCCGATCGCAGGGCACAAGGAGAGGGACAAACACTCACACTCATACCTGGGGGCAATTTAGAGTGTCCAATCACTCTACAATGCATGTCTTTGGAATGTGGGAGGAGAAAACCCACACAGGCCCGGGCAAAACATGCAAACTCCACACAGGTGGACCGACCTGGATTTGAACCCAGGACTCCCACTGTGAGGCCGACGCGCTAACCAGTCAGCTGCCGGGCTGCCCGTGACTATTTCCTATTCAACTTAATTTAAAATTCTATATAAATACAATGTTAAAAAAAGGAGTAAATGATTTGGTTCAACGACCAAAGAATAGTTGTTCTTTAGTTGATGATCTTGGCAGCTCTTGTTGGCAGACATAAGAGCCCTCCAAAATTAACTTGAGAAGGGTTAGGATTAGAGGGTTAGGGTTAGTTTGCTGTTATCCCTCCCACTTCAATTGGATTGGACGACTACTAATGGAAAACTCATTTAAAGAGTTTTCATTTAATTTTCAATTTGAACTGCTTAAAATAAAAATTTACAAGTTGATGTAATTGTCATTGCTTACGAGCCGCTACATCCCAAGGGACTGCATGCTCCTCCAATGTAATTGTAACATCCTAATTGGAGAACGATGAAGTGTTTGTGATATTCAACGGGCAATATTTTGGTCGGGGAGAGAAACCCCCGCCGGGCGCGAATAATAAGAAAACTTCTCTAAGGGGTTTTCCTTTTATCTTGATTTTAGATTGGATTAGAGTGGATTTACTCCCTGTTGCATATTTCCACCTACTCACATCTACTGCATTCAGGCAAAGAGGGCAACGGGTGCCCCTCGCTCTGGCCACAAACTGATAGGAAAGACACTAAAGACACTAAAAAATATTGCTTTTCTAGTCTTTCCTCCAAATGCTTCACAAAGGTATTTTACCCATGCTGCTAAAGCATAATTAAAGTGACTAAAATTACCAAAATATCATGCAGGTAATCAGATTTATTTTATTATAAATAGATGCCCACATGTCCAGGGAATCACCATATTTTACGGATTACAAGTCAAACTTTTTTCATTGTTTGGCTGAGTCTGCGACTTATACGTGCAACTTTAATGTCTGTTACTTTTTTCTTTCTGACCCCCAATAGTTTATGTTGTGTTTTTTAGGCTATAGTTATCCCCAAAAAATGTTTATATGTTACATTAACGGGTCCTTATTTTTTCTGTGCAAAATGCAACTTATAGTATTGTGGTGTGACATAATATTCTTTCCGTTTCATTGCTTAGTGCAGGGGTGTCATCCAACTAAGCTGCCAAAATTAATCAATTAATGAATTGACAGCTTTTCCGATAGTTCTGATTGATAAATCATTTTTGGACATTCAAACTAGTGCAAATCTTCTGCAATTATTGATTTAAAAAGGGGAATCACAGAAAATATTCCCTATACATCTATAATCTTTATTTGAATTTCATCATAAAACAGAAAGTCGGCACTCATTATTTACTTTCTCGGGCCATACAAAATGAGGCGGTGGACCAGACTTAGTGCAACTTATATAGGTCCTATTTCTATGTCCATTCTTTAGCTAGTGCGACTTATACTCTGGTGTGAATTTTGGTCCGAAAAATAGGGTATACATCACAAAACGTTTTAGCCTTGGAGTTACATAGGTCCTATAAAATAAAACATCAAGTGAGTTTAAAGTGATAGCAGACCATATTTCCATCCGAAAAAGTAACAGTGCTTAATAAAATATCCGACTTTTGCAACTATGCAAGGAAGTGTATTTATTCTTTCACAATTCTAGTGATGCAAAATAATAACGTGTGAAGTATGAGAGGAAGGGCTATTATTGTGTTGATAAACGTTTTTGGAAATTGGAACGCCTGCAGGGTAGCTGGAAATTTTCTGCATTCTGCTAGCAAGCAATCCATGTTTTTGTAGCTGTCTGCCCTTATTTGAGTAGAATAACTATCTATACATATTACTATTTCTGAGAATGTGTCTGTGCGTTAGTGTGTTTGTCCATTAACATCGGACAAAATGGAGACAACAGTGTACATCCGATTTGAATGTGGTTTTGAACAAACAATTGCAAATGTACGGCTCCAGGATGTTACCATGCTAAATTTTTTTTAAATCGGGCCCCAGTTTTTCAAACAATCTATTATTTCTGACAATGTGTGTGTGTGCGTTAGTGTGTTTGTCCATTAACATCGGACAAAATGGAGACAACATTGTAAATCCGATTTGAATGCGGTTTTGAACAAACAATTGCAAATACGTATATGGCTCTAGGATGTTACCGTGCTCGATTTTCGGATTTGGGCCCCAGTTTTTAAAAAAATCGATTTTTCCACTTCCAATAAGGAATGTTGGCAGGCTTTATGGCCTGGGGGCGATTGCGCAAACATGGCTTTGTACACGGCCAATTTTGTTTCACATCAACCACACTACGGAGACCCAGAGAGGACATAAGTAAAGGCACTATGAGAAATTACCACTGCGGCTGCTTTGAAAGTACAGAGGCTTTGTTGCTACACCTGCCACCATTAATACACCTCTCAGTCATCGTAAAAAGACAACATGGAATGTGTGAAGAAAGGGTGCCTCTGTTGTACTTAGTCGATGGTCATTTGGAAGCAGTTGTACTTTTTCCTTGTCCAATGGGACCGGCAAAGCCGGGCCCCTCTGCTTGTGAAATATATAGACAGACAGATTTGAGTTCCAAATTGTTTTTTTTCTCTCCATCATCCATGCTGTGCATCTTAGCAAAGGTTGCGGGGGTCGCTGGATATATATCTCACCTGACTTCGGATGAAAGGCAGACTACTACAACCTAGACTGGTCTACATGCAACCGTAGGGCACAGTGAGACAGACAACCATTCACACTTCAATCATACTGATCATCATACATCAATCATACTGAGACACGTTTGCCCGCACCGAAGTGAATACGTTAAGTTTGGCGTTGAGCGTGAAATGTAGAAGGACCCAAATGCAGGGAATCAAACAAGGACAAGGGCATAGAGTGGTCAAACTAAAAACTTGGCAGGGGCATCACAAAAATAACAAAACCAAACCTGACGGGGAGGACATGGGGAAACGTAGTGTAATGCAGACAAAGCAGACAAGGCAGCTGATCCGACAAAGACTGACAAACACGCCGGATTTAAATAGACAGACAGGGATTGATTTCAAAATACACACACCTGATCACACAAGGGAAGGGAAGCCATGAGGGACACAATAGACGAAAAGTATAATAATCACAGGGACAGCACACACAAGGCGAACGGACACACATCTAGCCAAAACCCCAACTAAACAAAACAAGAGTGAACCCCTTACACCATCAAGTGGCTCCAAATTCGGTTTGTACATATAAAATTGCAATATTGCAGTCGTTAATTTTTTTTTAATGGTCACCATTTCATAGCGGGCGCCCCGGTAGAGCGAGTGCTGAGCTCGTCGGCCTCACAGCTCCTGGGTCCTGGGTTTCAATCCAGGTCACGTCCACCTGTGTGGAATTTGCATGTTCTCCCCAGGCCTGCGTGGGTTTCCTCCCACATTCCAAGAACATTCATTGCAGGCTGATTGGACACTCTAAATTGCCCCTAGGTATGGGTGTGAGTGTACATGGTTGTCCGTCTCCTTGTGCCCTGCGATCGGCTGGCCACCAATTCAGCGTGTCCCCGGCCTCTGGGATAGGCTCCAGCACCCCCGTGACCCTAATGAGGATGAAGCGGTTCAAAAAATGAGATGAGATGAGATTTAAATATCCAGGCATTGAGTTTGATGGTAAAGTTTCTGTTACCAAGATGGTTGGTGCTTGGCCACATCCCTATAGTACCTGTTATTTTTGTGTTGTCATTTGGCAAAATCATAAATGCCACAGCTATGAAGACGTCATCCGCCAAGATGCCGTTGTAGCAGCCATGTTGGTAAACGTGGCTTCTAATAGTAATGGTATATTACCAGATATAACACTCAAACAAAGGAAACATATTATCAACCATACTATTCTGACGGTGATAAAAGTACAACCTATTTGGGCTAGCAGGCAGGGCCTGGAAAAAAGAATTTTTGTGGCAAAAATTAACTTGTCTCTCCAAGTGAATACATTTTGATTTTGGCCGCGAAAAAAAATTGCCGCAAAAGCAATAATTGAAAATTAGTTCAATATATTTTTACTCCCGCCATTAAAACTTTTTCATGTTTACAAAATAAAATCAGTGATTAACTTGCTAAGTTTTATAAATACATAAGTCTTCTCTTTGCGATAAACTGCATGTTTAGCGTTTTGCCTTATTTACAATATGTACAAATTGCGAAAAATTGACATGAGATTATGATAGCCATAGTCTACCTACTAACCATTAAATGATTCCCATACCACGTAACGCAGTCAGAGTTACAGTCCCAAAGTTCCTATCCCAAATCAATTCAGACTGACCACCGTTTCGTTTTTCTTTGACATGTTGAGTCTATACGAGATAAGAATCGCAATTAGTGTTCCGCAACGCATGGGGTCAACGTGGTTGGTCAAATGCATGAGCCAAACAACTAGCCCTAAGTGCCCCGACCAATAATTAACCGCTTTGGAATCACGTGGATTACGAATGCAGTTGTGTGCGTGCACTGCACACACTCACAGCATTTGACTTTGAACACAAGGAGAAATGCTCGTAATGGGCGTGGAGGTGTGTGTCTTGCGTGTTTTTCTGTGCGCATGCATTTGAAAATGTCTTGCACGCTACAGGGAATGGCTGAGGAAAATTCCTGCAAATAACTTCGGTTCGGCAAGGAATAATTGATAATTTTTCCGCATGAAAATTAATATATTTATATCCCAAAAGCTCAATTGAAAATATATTTATGGAAATGCATTGCAATAATTTTCTACCAGTTATTTATTGCCGACCCCTGCTAGCAGTGTTGACATCGATTGGGTAAAGTTACCCTAACAAGTTGGCCACCCTTATGGGCAGTCCTTTTTGTTATCCTATATCTGTTTCATTAATGCCACAAACATAAATATGCGAATCAAACTCGATATAAGGAAACATATGACCAACATTCCTATTATCCTGATGTCTTTAATCTTATTTTATTAAATAGTAATTTATTTACTACTATTGACGGTGATAGACGTCCAATCTATTTGGAATAGCCAATTCCCTACTGGCCCAAATGGACGTTTATTGCCATAAGTGGTAAATAAACTCTATGAGTCATCCCAGTTCAAATGGATCTGATGTTTATCACAGTCACTGGGAGTTAATGAGTGGGGGTGTACACAAATAACACTCACAATCACAGGGGTTTGGTCCCAAATCTAAAATTGTCTACAGTGGGCCCTAGAGATAGGAGAGATTGCATTTTTCAGTTTTTCAAGCATTTCCTGTACAGGCCTGCAGCCTGAGAGACCTAAAGACAGAAAAATTAAAGAAAGCAAAACTCGCTCACTCGACACTGGATTAGCAACGCTCGCAAGATCAGAAGGATTATGCCACTTTCACAATTTCGCTGTTTTCTCGCATTTAATTCAGGGAGAAATTCAACACCTGCTGATCGACGATGACCCCAAAGCCGCTGCCGCCTACTGTATTGACTACATGCCAGACTGCGACTCGGATTTGCACAACAACAACCAGGGCCTGGACCTTCACACGGTTAGTACTGTCATCTTCAGAAGAAAAACCATATGCTGGATAACAAAACAAACAGTTTGTCCTTGATTAAAACTTTTATGATTGGTCATATTTAACAAGTTTGCCCGCATGGACATTTTTCAGACAGGATTCCAATAAAGTGACCACTACACAAAACATACGACGATACATGTATAGTGATGATTTTGTGATGGATGATTTCCTTCAAATGGCCATTTGCTTTAAATCAAATGGTTGAGAAAAAATCAGTTGAACCAACTGCAAACCAATCTGGAGAAAAATGTGCGTTAAATCAGCCAAGTCTACAAGTCTCACACTTCTCACGGATTCTTACATTGCGTCTGTGCACATGTGTCTGCACAAAATCTGGCCAGTGAAAAAGAGTTGTACAAGTTGTCCATCTGCTGATATTCGTCCGGGTGACTTTTTCTTAAACTATTTCAGCTCCATGATGATTCAGAATGCCAAAACGTCAACATTTCCCACTGACATCGCACACATTGACTGTTTGGGTCTAAATCACATGCCTAATCTTAATTTTGCTATGACAAATGTATTGCTGTTTGCATAGGAAGATACAAATTTGTCCACTTGGTAGCGCAATGACACTTTAATAAAATTGTACATTCATCCTCTTGTACAGAAAAATAATGCCTCCTCACCAAAAACAAGAGTCAAGTATCACACTTTTACATGATATTTTACGTGAATATATATAATTTTACGTGATTATATATAATTATCCTCCCGACACCCTGGTGAGGATAAGTGTTTCAGAGAAGGACCCAGGTCACTCCTCCTGCACTCTAAATTGCCCCTAGGTATAAGTGAGAGCGTGAATGTTTGCCCGTCCCTTCTGATTGGCTGTCCATGAATTCAGCACCTCGTGCCCGAAGTCAACTGGGATAGGCTCCACCACTAAACCCCCATATGCTTTTACATTATAGGGATTCAGTTTTTTTTAAATAATACTACGTATCATGTTTGTAGATGATGGTGATAATGTTTTTGCATGATATCAAATTTTTACACTAGAGTATCATGTAAAACATCAGAATTATCATGGTTTTACATGATAGTATTATTTCTGTTACTTGTGCTATTGTTCTCAAGTGTATTTCTCTGTCATTCGTCGTTTTCCCCCCACGACGCCCAACCCCCCAACCCCCCATCCCCCCCTTTTTTTTAGGAAAAGAAGTCCCAACTGGGACGGTCAGAAGAACCACAAGCGAAAAAGGACAAAAGGGGAAAAAAGAATAAAAAGAAGCGGGACGAGGCTTCCATGCGAAATGGCAAACGTAGAGGCAAGGGGAAGGGTAAAGGCAAAGGAAAGGAGAGGGGATCCAGGAAAAGAAAACTAGAAGAGAAACATTTGAAGGATGGCTTCGTTGGTGTGTCTACCAGGCTGCCTGAGTATCTTTCCCAAGAGCCTTTTTGGGACACAAGAAGCACCACTCAAGTCTATAATGATGAGTCCCTTGTGCTGATGCCTACCATTGAGCCCTCAACAGAAGCTCCCTCAGCAAGCGTCATGACCGCATTAATTCATGATGAGGTAGACAAGTTAACAGCCCATCAATTTGTAAGTAATTTAACCAATCATAAATCTTTCAATCTCTCTCATCTTTTGCTTTCCACTAACCAACCAAAACCACCAGACCCTCTTTAGAGCCCTCCCAAAAATAATTGGCCTCAAGTCTTGAGTAGATTTTCTGTTCATGTTTTTAGTTCCAAACATGTAATGCCAAAAATATTGTTCTTGCCACTGCCTAATATGCAAGGTACGTACAATGGATGTGCATAATTTATGCAATAATCTTGTGTGTATTTCCAACGTCTTCAATATAACTCTTGAAACGGGATTAACGTGAAGTCTTGAACGCAGACGACAGGACAAGAAAGTTATATTAAATCTGTTTAATAACGATCTTCATAACAAATCATGGTGCATGGTCAAAAAACTGTTGTATCAGCAGGCGAAACTAAGCCAAACCTATCAAAGCCGAGTGCAGGTCACATGACCAGCCTGACATCAACAATTCTAAACAATAAAAATGTTTTATCTCACTTGTCCCCACCCATACTTCCAAACCAATGAACTCCAAAGGCGACTATGCTATGAAATTATCACAGTCCCCCCAACTAAATGATCAAACCTGAAAGCGTGAGTGTTTAGCGCGTCGGCCTCACAGCTCTGGGGTCCTGGGTTCAAATCAGGTTATGTCCCACCTGTGTGGAGTTTACAAACTCCACACAGGTGGACCGACCTGGATTTGAACCCAAGACCCCAGAGCTGTGAGGCCGGTGCGCTAATTACTCAAGCCGCCTGGCCGGCCTGCGGAACAACCAATGACTTATGACGGACGGAAAATCATCAAAATCAGTGGTGGCCAAATTTTTTCATACGACTGTATTTGTTAGTTGATGAAATTGAATTCTTTGAGTATCGTAAACATTTGTATTAAAACAATGAAATGAACCAGTGAAACACAGTGCGGACACCAGCAATTGGAGTCATATTGCCCATCCCAGGTACACATTAATATCTTGAAATATGAGCTCAATGTGAGCTTGTGTGTCAATTTACCCATATACATTTTTCCCATAGAAAATAACTAAATACAAATTAATCCATCCCCACCCTCTGATAAATCACGCCAAACTGGATATTACAATGGAAAAACATCTTTTTATTTTTCATTTGTTCTAAGTCACCACCTAATCACAAAGTAACAAATACCTATCTAGTGATTAGGATCTTCAATACTATAATGTTTAATTACTCAGTACAAACAGACTGTAGTGGCTTACCACGAAGTGCATGGATGAGAGAGAGAGAGAGAGAAAAGACAGGAGAGAGACTTGACGGAGAGCTCGTAACATAACATAAACTTTAAATTTAACTTAAATGAACTAAGATTACTATACACAGTTAAAACTATGTTTTCATCTTACGTTACACTAAATTTAAACCTGCTTGTGCGATAACTGAGGCAAAGATGTTAATGTATTCCACCGCGACTTTCAAGTTGGAACTTGCTTTTCCGTGCCTCAGAACCGAGTGTATCACAGCTCGTTTTTTAAAATTATCGAACCAGCCACGGCTCGCTTTGAAGGGTTCTGCTGGAGTCTTTTTTAGATGCTTGCTTTGCTTTCAAGTCCATGTAGATTACCCTGTCTCTTTTGCAGATTATCGATTCGGTCACGCTATTTCCAGTAGAAAAATGTAACCTGTATGGCCCGGTGCTCGTAGATATCTTCACGCGAGGGGGGTGCGGTGAAAAAGACAGAGTGATGCCGTTCTCATAAGCAGCCTCTCGCATACTTGGCCATCAGGATAGCCGCATCGAGAACCATCTCGTATGCTCGTATCTCAAATTTGTCTCGTAATCGCAGGGCAAAAATCTGCTCGGAATTTGGGACACTCGTATGTCAAGGGTTTACGGTAGAGTAAAAAGTTTCTTTTGTACTCTCCACAATTAGGATGGCATCCCTCTTAACTCATTAATTCCCATTGATGGTGATAGACCTCCATTTAATTTGAAGTTGGAGGTCCGGCCACACTTCCAGTTCAAATAGATTGGATATCTTTTCGTGAACTCATTTTAAGAATTTTCTATCTTTGGGGCTAACATTTCATCTTTCAATTGGCATGCAGGAACCAGGGTTCAGAACAAGCCCAGAGGTGGATGACCTTTACAGCAATCGCATTGAGGACCTTGCTGTTTCCATAGTAACAGCGGGCACGAATATTACTGAATCTGAGGTTAGTTAAATGTAACAAAACAAGGCACATTGACTACAAGTGTCATAAATTGTGTTTTGAAACAGGTTCTTGAATATGATGACTACAATAACACAACATCTGAGTACGAAGAGTACGAAATATATGACAAAGACTACGATTTTGCTTTGCGAGAACATGTGCAGACGTGGGAAGAAAAAGTAAACATCGAGTCAGACATTTAAAGCCAGTCAATTTGTCCCCAGTTTGTCCGTGTCAAGTGATTAAGTATTCATCTGCGTCCCTTCCTCAGGCAAGCCTGCCAACAGAGAAAGGACAGAAGGGTGAGCCCGCGGTCTTTGAACCGGTGAGCTGCCACAGGCATGAATAGCGGAGTGGGTTTAGTTCCCTAAGCATGCAAATGTGTTGAGATTCTGCTAATCTGTTCATAGGGTTCGCTAGGTGAAGGACCGCCAGGTCTGCCAGGAATGGAGGTGAGTTGTCGTCTCAATGAATGGCGATAAGAAGCTACTCTGATGGAATTTATTGGGATTGTTGTTAATAAGACCTAAATAAAACATAAAAAGAAGTGTGGATAGAGGTTCCCTGACAAACTACATGCAAGGACTCACTGTAGGCTATTAAATGTAATTGACCTTTTAACTACTCAATTAAACAAGTAACATCAAATGTGAGTTCAACAGTTTGGATTGGATTGGATTGGATAACTTTATTCATCCCGTATTCGGGAAATTTCATTATGGCAGTAGCAAGAGGGTGATTAGACAGAATAACAGAGCAAAAGCACAAAGTACAAAGCAAATCAAAGTAAATGGGATCATTGAGAATCACCATGTCAAATCATTAAGACAGAAAAGCAGCAAAAACACAAAATGAGCAAGAGTGGACGGAGCTACCGCCGCCAGCTGCCACTTGAACGGCGCCATCTTGGTCGCGGTAGCAAAAACGGATACAGACTCAAAAAGACGTTGTAAAGTTGGACAAAAACTGGAACCACACACAGGAAGTCTTCCACAAGATGGGGAACTTCTGCAGACTGGGACCGAGGTAGAGAATATGCAGAGTCACTTTTCCAAGCTTATCCGCACAGTTCCTCAGTAGTCTGGAGCTGAAGAAAACAGCAGCAGGGCAGAACTCCTCGACTCCGCTTCCGGCCTGGTAAGCGCTGACAGCTCTTACTTCTTATCCCATGATGGAATAGTTGGTCAGAAGTGTTGCTCCTTCTCCCGGCACTTTTGTCCAGCTCCAAATTTCCAGCGGTAATTGAGGTGTTGCTCCTTCTGGGGCGTATTGTAACAGCTAGTCCCATGTGTATGGCAGCGTAGGCATGGCTGAATGGTTCCAAAAAAGAAGTAACAGAAAGAAGCCAGGCTAAGAGAACAAAGAAAGTTGTAAAAACATTAAAGTATAAAGTACAAAGTAAAGTAAAAAGGATTGTATTTAGAAATATTAAAATGTAATTAAAAAAAGATAGAAGTGCTGTAAAACACGAAAAACTTAAGAGTGGACAAAGCTAATGACACTAGCTTCCACGTGACGGCGCCATCTTTGAAAAAAATACAAAATAAAACAGGCTTAAGGTTTGTCAAGGTCTCACTCAAGTAGATCTTGTTTCTCAGCTCCTTGTGTATCTAATGTTGAAGTCCTACTTTTTCATCATTTGGAAACGCATCCTCTTGAAACTTAGCAGCTATTTAGAATGGGCCAGCATCTATCAATATTCATTTTATCTGTCTAATTAAAGGATGTAGCTATCTCATTGCATATTTGGATTGACGTTTGTAACAGCCATTGGCGTAAATAGGCACTGCGAAAACACATGAACAACTTTTTGTTGCAGTTTTTCAAAAATATTTGAAAAATCTAAATCGCTAAAACCGTGCTGAACCACTTTATCCTCACTAGAGTCATGGGGGATGCTGGAGCTTATCCCAGCTGACTTCAGGCCATAGGCGGGGAACACCCTGAATCGGTGGTAAGGCAATTGCAGGGAAGGATGAGACGTACAACCTTTTACTCTCGCGCTCATACCTAGGGGCAATTTAGAGTATCCAATCAGCCTCCTATGCTTGTCTTTGGAATGTGGGAGGTAACCGGAGTACCCGGAGAAAACCCACACAGGCCCAGGGAGGACATGCAAACTGGTGGATCGACCTGGATTTGAACTCAGGACCCCAGAGCTGTGAGGCCAACATGCTAACCACATAAGACACCAGAACACCCCGTAATATATTTTTTTTAATTTCAATTTGTTAACTTTGATTTTCTGAGCTTTTTGATATATGAAAACTGTTATTTGAGCAAAAAAAGAAGGACACCATCCTTTTTCAAATTTGTAATCTATTGCCACTGAAAATAAACGGGCCTTAGCTTTTGTAAAAAAAACTGTCCTTGCTGCAACTGTTAATATTAGAGGCAAAGTCAAGAGTGAATTTTTTGAGTATTTGAAGTACTCATATCGTGTTGGAGCGTAGGGTGCTGAAAGAGACCTTCCAACCTCGGCCAATTGCTCCCCTTATTACTGATTGCAATTATCCGTTTAAAGAGATAAAACAATTTTCAAATGCGACGCGGAACACATTTACTCACATAGGGTGCACTTAAAAGTCTAAAATTTTCTCCAAAGTGGATGGTGTGCCCAATCAGTATGCACTAAATTCAAGATTCTGTAGATGACTCTGACAGCTTGACTGTCTGAGTACATTGCTATATTTATATAGTGAAAAGGCGGATGAAAGGGGAATGCGGGTGCGCATATCATGCTTAAAGCATGACAATATTAGCAGTCGACAATGACGTTTCCCTCTGCTACCAGTGACTGAGACGATCAGAAATGGGTAAAACAAGATCGGTTTTACAAAAAATGTTTACCTATTTACCGACCGATCCACATTCCCACTCCCATCTGTGGGTTGTGACCGAACGAACAAGATCCCGGATAAAAGCGGCCGAAATGAGTTTCCTCCGCAGGATGTCTGGACCCTCCCTTAGAGATAAGGTGAGAATCTCGGTCATCCGGGGGTGGAGCCGCTGCTCCTCCAGATCGAGAGGAGCCAGGTGAGTTGACTTGGGCATCTGATCAGGATGCCCCCTGGACGTCTTCCTCGGGAGGTGTTCCCACCGGGAGGAGGGGTGCTCGGATGATTCGCCTAAAGACGTTTCGCCGACGGACGTTTGACAGACGGACAGGTCGCCGAATGGACGTTCCACCGAACGGTCAATCGGCCGAACGGCTGTTTCGCCGGCACGCTCGCCCCGCCCCCGGATCGTGTGTGTACGCGTTTTACAACCTCGGCCCGCGGGCCATATTCGGCCGTTACAGATAACATTCATTTAGGAATAACAAGGGCATGTACTGCCCCCCGCAATAACAAGGGCATGTACTGCCCCCCGCTGGGCATATTTCTAAATACAAGTACACGGCATATAATGACAGCAATCATGTTAAATCCATCCTAAAACAGCATTTAATGATCAAATACAAATACTGGAGCTCTTAAATAAATACAAATACTACGATCTGTATTTGCGACATCAAATGTCGGATAGGCACTGGGGAAACACCGTTGATGTGTGTGGTGCTCATACTTTGAAAAATTTATGGAGCTCGGGATTTCAGCGGGGCATCAGCGTTTAATGATTAAATACAAATACTAGTATTTGTATTTGCGACATCAAATGTCGGATAAGCACTGGGGAAACACACCGTTGATGTGTGTGGTGCTCATACTTTGAAAAATTTATGGAGCTCGGGATTTCAGCGGGGCATCAGCCAACCCAATCCGCTCATGTGTCACTATCCTTGGTTACACTCGGGAAAAAACGCCGCTGATGTGTGTGGTGGTCACGCTTAGAAAAAAATTATGGTGCTCAGCGGGGCATGTGTCACCCCTGTCCGCCCACAGAGCACTGTGCTCGGTGAAAAAACCCTCCAATGTGTGTGGGGCTCAAATTTTAAAAAATTCTGGAGCTGCAGAAATTCAGCGGGGCGTCGTCCAACCCAGTCCGCTCACGGTGCACTATTCTTGGATAGGCTCGGGGGGAACCCCCGCCGATTTTTAAAGTGCTCAAACTCGGGAAATATATGGAGCTCGATAATGAAACTCAGCATGTGTCATTAAAATCCGCCCACGAAGCACTGTTCCCGGGGAGAAACCCCTCCGATGACCGTAGGGATATGATTTACCTACTCGGCGGGCCGGATTAAAAATCCTAACGGGCCGTATATGGCCCGCGGGCCGAGGTTGCAAAACTTGTACACAAACGATCCGGGGGTGGGGCAAGCGCACCGGCGAAACCTCCGGTCGGCCGAAGCTCCGTTCGGCCGATTGACCGTTCGGTGGAACGTCCATTCGGCGACCTGTCCGTCTGTCAAACGTCCGTCGGCGAAACGTCTTTAGGCGAATCATCCGGCCACGGGGAGGAGGCCATGGGGCCGACCTCGGCTGGCCTGGTAACGCCTTGGGGTCCTCTTGGAAGAGCTGGATGAAGTGGCTGGGGAGAGGGAAGTCTGGGCTTCCCTGCTGAAGCTGCTGCCCTTGCGACCCGACTTCGGATAAAGCGAAAGAAGATGAGATGAGATAATTCTTGAGATTGAGTGGTTTCGTTATACCAATTTCCACAGGTATACAGGTAATTTATCACATGTAACATGCTGTCTCTGCTGTTATGAGAAATTGTATCCGCTAAGACATTGCATTGACAATGTAATCAAAGTTATTTTGCAATATGAATAGCATTTATAGATTAAAAATCTGAAATATTCTCATCTCATTATATTTCGCTTTATGCAAAGTCGGGTCGTGGGGGCAGCAGCTTCAGCAGGGAAGCCCAGACTTCCCTCTCCCCAACCACTTCATCCAGCTCTCCCGGGAGTATCCCAAGGCGTTCCCGGGCCAGCCGGGAGACATGGTCTCCCCAGCGTGTCCGAGGTCGGCCCCGTGGCCTCCTCCCGGTGGGACGTGCCCGGAACACCTCCCAAGGGAGGCGTCCAGGGGGAATCCTGATCAGATGCCCGAGCCATCTGGCTCCTCTCGAATCCGGAGGTACAGTGGCTCTACTCCGAGCCCCTTCCGGATGACTGAGCTTCTCACCTCATCTCTAAGGGAGAGTCCGGACATCCTGCGGAAGAGACTCATTTCAGTTGCTTGTATACGGGATCTGGTTCTTTCGTTCACGGCCCACAGCTCATGACAATAGATGAGGATGGGAACATAGACCGACTGGTAAATAGAGAGCTTCTTCTTTTGGCTCAGCTCCTTCTTCACCACAACAGACTGGTGTAGAGTACGCATCACTGCAGACGCTGCACCGATCCGCCTGTTGATCTACCGCTCCATTCTTCCCTCACTCGTGAACAAGACCCCAGATACTTATACTCCTACACCTGGGGAAGGACCTGGTCCCTGACCCGGAGAGAGCATGCCACCTTTTTCCGACTGAGGACCATGGTCTCAGATTTGGAGGTGCTGATTCTCACCTCGACCGCTTCACACTCGGTTGCAAATCGTTCCAGCGAGAGGTGGAGATCACGGCCGGATCGAGCCAACAGAACCACATCATCTGCAAAAAGCAGGGATGCAATACTGAGGCCACCAAATTGGACCACCTCAACGCCACGTCTGCACCTAAATATGCTGTCCATGAAAGTGATGAACAGAATCGGTGACATAGGGCAGCCCTGGCGGAGTCCAAACCCCACTGGTAACAGATCCGACTTACTGGCAGCTACGCGGGCCAGACTCTGACACCGATCATAAAGGGATTGGACCACGCGTAACAGGGATTCCGGAACCCCATACTCCCGGAGTACCCCTCAAAAGACTGTAGGGACATGGTCGAACGTCTTCTCCAAGTCCACAAAGCACATGAAGACTGGTTGGGCGAACTCCCATGACCCCCCGAGGACCCTGCTGAGGGTGTAGAGCTTATCCACTGTTCCACGGCCAGGACGAAAACCACACTGCTCCTCCTGAATCCGAGATTCGAGCTCCCAGTGGACCTTCCTCGCAGGTACCCCAGAATAGACCTTACCGGGGAGGTTGAAGAGTGTGATTCTCCGGTAATTGAAACACACCCTCCGGTCCCCAATTTTAAAAAGGGGAACCACCACCCCGGTCTGCCAATCCAGAGGCACCGTCCCCGATCTCCACACGATGTTGCAGAGGTGTGTCAACCAAGACAGCATTAATAAATTTAATTGGACAACATTAGGTGATTAATTGGGGCACAGTGAAAAACATTATAATGATGAAGATTATGAAAAAGTCACCATGTTTTCCATGTCATACAATACTAACGATAATTTTTCATCCTTTAAAGGGATTTCCTGGCCTAGCTGGACCTTTAGGACAGCCAGGACCAAGAGGAGACCCTGGCGAAATGGTGAATAGACCTTGTACAATATCACATTACTGTAGACTCTTAAGGGTCAAAGGGGAATAAAATGAAAAAAAAAAACATGAATGAGCACCCTTACAGACCAGACGTACTTGCAAGTAGCCTATTTTAACGTATCGTTTCAGTTCAGATAGATTCTAAAGCAGAAATTGGATTAGAGGCTTTTGATTTGAGAATTTTGACTTTTTTTCTTCTCTACTCACTCTCTTCTCATCATATCACATATCCTTC